>NW_027286952.1:2626175-2805179 GCF_022747635.1 Hetaerina americana | reverse complement strand
GAGCGAAGGAGCAAGAAGGAGGTGAGGAAAACTTAAAAATCCTTAAAAAAGGATGAGGTTGCAGTTGCCGGAGAACACGGCCCGGGTTGGAATGGGAATGTGCAAAGGGTGGGTGAGTGGGCAGCGGAAGAGGCAGAGCGGTTGGAACCTTCAACCCATACTTTGGCGCACGCATTTTTTTGACAACCCGGGTTATGGAATAGAAAGACATGGAGAAAGAAGGTTGGAAATCGAGTGTGCGAAATCCACGCTGAACTTGAACACTGCAAAAGACGCCAACCCGGTTGATGACGTTGAGAGTGACCATAATTTGGTGGCGATAAAATGTCAACTTAAATTTAAGAAACGGAACATCAGGGATGAATCAGACTCAGGGGTAGTTGGGCAAGCGGGAGGGAAAAATTGGAGGTGGCAGTCTTTTTTTAAAGGATGACAGAAAGATCTGAAGGAAAAAGGGGATCGGGATGGTGCGGTGGCTAAAATACTGACTTCCCACTGAGAGGGCCCGGGTTCGAACCCATGCACATATTTTTTAGTGGTATCCCGACCCCTATTTGAGGTGCTTTGTGGAAAGCACTTTAAAGAATAGATTGGCTTGAGGCATCACTTTGTGGAAGCGATTCTGTGTTTTTTCTTTTCGCTCCTGTGGAAGCGATAACCTTGGCTTCACCTGATGATGACTTCGTAAGACGAAACCTACGTCGTAAACAATAAGTGAATAATATAATATATGTGGAGGGACAAATTTTTCTTTTCCGAGAGCATTTTGAATGAATATGGATGAATGACCTCAGCTGTCAGTCGCCTCCCCTAAAACTATTACTACTTCTAGGAAAAGAAAACAGCAGGGGATCAAACGAAGACGGAAAAGCAATTAGAACGAAATAGGGGAAGTAGCAGGTGAGAAATGGGTAGAAGGCAAGAGCCAGACTCAAAGCAGTGGCTCACGAAATAAGCACCGGTTCGCAAACTATTAGAGGAAAGGAGAAAGTACAACCAGAAAGAAAAGCAGAGTAAAAAAGTAATTAAAAATAGAAATATCCGTAAGTAATGCCAGGGAAGAATGAAAGAAACAACTCAGGACAGAGATTCAAGACAGATTATGAAAGCCAAAGGCTCAAGTACTCATCACTCATTGATATCTGAAGTGAGATCACTTCAGATATCAATGCACAAACGGCATCGTCACAATGGAGCGAAGACTCCCTTACGGGTAAATCATGAAATTTATCAGCAATCGATAAGTAACTACGAACTGCCAATGTACGTATTGCCATAAGTATTCCTGTGCCTATGAGGACTAAGTTGGATGGATGCGAAAATGTTGGAACAATTATCAATAAATATCGCACACACCGAGAAGGAAAGGAAGTGCTTCCAAAGGGGAAGGAAGAGGATAGAGGAAGTTTATGGACGATCACGACCTGAATTTTTATTATTTATTTATTTTATTTTAAGAGAAAGCAGAAGATATACTTCAAACTTCGTGGGATTGTTTGATGTCCATATTGTGTGAGTTTGTAATTTTCCCGAAGAGTTAGAGAAACCATTATGAGATTTCTTATATTCTTATGCGATAGTCCATAAAGATCCGTCTACTTGCGTGATTCCCATTACTTCAACGAAAGCACTTCATTGTGCTGACACGAACGGAATACAAACTAACTAACCAGGGCAAAAATTGGAGTTGCCTATGACGACCTAAAGGGCACGCAGGCAACACGGGGGAAGAGTTGGTGGGAAAGGTTAAATGAAGTCGCAGTCCCGCACCAGGAGGTGTCGTGATGGGAAGGAGGCACGGATGTGTACAAATGTCACATATAATCTTCAATTCTTATTATGTTTATGGTTATATATATATATATATATATATATATATATATATATATATATATATATATATATATATAACCATAAACATAGTAATCAACCCGAAGGTCGGCTTAGTAGGTGATGGTAGAGATCACCCAGTACTAAGCCCCATAACGGCGCGTGAAAATTCACACATCAGGGTAGGGGGGCCAGTTCCTTTCCCTGTGCCGTTATGGTTTCCCAGGAAGACCTGGTACCCGAAAAAAATATATATATAGTAAGTGATTACTTCTATATCTTCCGATGAAGACGGAGTGATTCCGTCGAAATATCAAGAAAATACGTGTGAGTGTTCTTTTTTGTGTTTCTATATTGTGTGTTACTGTGTATTGTACTTTTCGGCACTTCCGTGTTACGTCTACGAAAGCATATATATATATATATATATATATATATATATATATATATATATTTATTTATATATATAGATGGGAATATGAAATGAAGGAAAGTTTAAAATTTAGAGATTCCTGCATGCAGCATGCAAAGCATACTCATGCTTTGCGACGATGTAGCACCTTCAATAGGTAAAAGAAAAAAAAACTCCATGGATGATGATGCTGGCCTTCATGGAAAACGAATCAAAGGAATACAACTGTGACGCCTGCGTAAACAAAACCAAAATACTGACCCGTGGAAGAAGGAGAGGAGAACTCGTACGTGAGACTAGAGAGGCAACAAACAAATGCGTCCGAAATGGGAAAGTCTGATTTCAGCACCGTCAATAAGGTTTTGAGGGGGTGATAATAAAATTCTGAGCGGCATCCATAATTCTCGGTACACCACTCCCGCCTTCGGAGTGGTGTCCACCGGGATTTATAATCATTCCGGGCCGTTCCCCATCCGGGATTAGAGGGGGAGTAGTGTATAGGAGGGGGGGATTGGGAGGGAGGGTGGGAATGCCATATTTCTGTCGGTGGGAATGTGTTCGTGCAGAGGAGTCCTTCCGTCGCCGTCAGATGTCACTGTCGGCCATTGTGGGGAGAGAGAGTGACAAATGAAAAGGAGCGAAAAGGAGTTTTGCAGAGTCATCTCTTCGGAGGGCGAGGGGAGGACGAGGAGGAAGGCTTGGGAGGCCGCGAGAGGGAGGGAGAGAGGGGGAGAAAGAGAGAAAGAGGAGGTGGTTGGTGGTGCGGGGGAGTTCGTCCTGGAGACCGTAGAGGCGGATGAATGTCACTTTTGTTTGTTTGTTGTTCTTCTCCCAGCGGCACGGGGAGGAGGATTATGCGACGGTTCCCGGGAGGGCATCGCGTCGGTCGGTCTCGGAGGGGAGTGGAATGGGGGGGTGGAATGGGGGGGGGGCGTTCCAGAGAGTCACGCTCGCTAACGTCATCGACGTACTTCCCGTCGGCCGGCGGCGCCCCGGCGACACCATGGGAACGGGGCGCACCACTCCGGAGTGAGAATCTGCGGGGAAAACGTGCCGCACCACTAATAAGGGTAGTTTGCTTTGCCCCTCTCCCTCTCAACACGGTCGACATTCAGAATCAGGATACCTACATGCACACAACACACGCCGAATCGAGGGAGGGGCCCGAGGTATGTATTGGAACGGAACGCGAGGCTTGTTTTCCCGTCCGTTCCCGTGGGCCGCCGTCTCCGCAGTGTCCGGCCGGCGGGTCGCGACGAGGGCGATACGCCGTGACGTGCACTCGAGGGATGTGGAGGAGGTGAGTGGAGTGGTGGGGGTGCTCGGAGGGAGTCTGGTCAAGTAAGGTCGCCGCCTATTATGGGCGATGTTTGCAATATACTCATTCAGTTTTCCCGATTGACTCTATCAAACACCTTTTCGAAATCTACGAAACAGGCGAATACGTCCTGATTGTATTCTGCGAGATAATTCTCGTATATTCCTCTCCATTAGACACCTCATCATTGCAATGACATCACATGCATCTCTCCACTTCCTGAAGCCAAACTGATCATCCCCGAAGTAATCATTTGCCATGCTCACCAAAATCTTGTTGATGATTCTGAGAATATTTGTATGTGTGTTTGTGTGTGTGTATATATATATATATATATATATATATATATATATATATATATATGTATATATATACATATATATATATATATATATGTATATAATACATATATATATGTATATATATGCATATATATATATATATATATACATATACATGTATATATACATATATATATATATATATATGTATATATATACATATATATATATATATATATATATATATATATATATATATATATATATATATGTATATATCCCCGGACTACAACCTTCACGTGGTGGAAGGGCTTGTGCGTTCCGATGACCCCTAGAGCTGTGCTGGCGGGAGTAATAAAATTTGCTCCTGGTAGGGTCACCCATGCCAGATAGGTCGGAGGTTAGGAGCCAGACGAAAGGTAGTCCACGCAGCGTCTGTTCCTCAGTGAGGCGGCTGCAATGGCGTCTGACCCCAGTGGGGCGGCCAGTAAGTGATGGTGTCACGTTAAAAAACACTATTGAGGAAGGCAACAGGAAACCACCTCAATTATCATTCCCAAGATTTAAATGATGGACAAAACAGAGATTTTGAGTCCTGGCAACTACGGGCCTCGGCCCATTCGGCCGTGTGTCGTGCGCGGCAGGGGGGAGGAAAGGCTGTATGCGAGGCGAGATGGAAGGATAGCGGGGATTACTGGAGTGTTCAGTTTAGAATAATATACAGCGGCGGGGACGAGAGCCAACGAGGGGTTGCCATAGTATTCAATGAAGAGGTAGGAAGAAGCGTAGTCATTAGTATATATATACATAATAGGTTTCATATATAAATTTATATAGTATATTTATGCACACACAAAGAAAACATGGAAAAGAGTATTTTTGCTGGAAAAATCACCAAACATTTCATTTCCGATCGCATCAAATTTACTGAAACGTGGATACCCAGAACACTTTAAAAAAAAAAGATAAATCTACCTTCTGCCATTAACTACACTCCAGGTCCAAAAGGTATCATACCCGACGCAATCAACCCATGCACCACCTTGTATTTTCCACGGAGAACATAAATTTAAATGTATGAATGTTAAAAATCTTTATCTCATATGAAAAATTAAGAAATAAACTTTCTCCCCATCCCCTAATTGCCCTATCTATCTTTCAAACGACCCGAAAAACATGTTGAATTCACAAGACCTTAATTTAAGACCCTCTTGTCGCAGTCTCTCTTCACTGCCCTTCTGTGCTTAGACCCCCATGTTAGTGCCCTCTCATCCGCTCCCTCCCGTCATTCAAGCGCGCACTTCATAGATCACTTCGTAATTGCACAGCAAAGCAACCAGCGTAAAAACCCAATTGTAAACAGACTTCGATGCCATTCCATTTTATTTTGCAGGGACATTATACTTTGCATTTGTAATTATAACCAGGAATATTGTTTTACAAGTATTGTTTGCATGTATTGGTATGTGTATGCATTGTGTATTGTGTATACATTGTGTCATAGTTAGCAATTGAAATATACAGCTAATGTATTTTGTTGCTGTACGTTAGCCCTAAGATACTACATGCATTAAAATGCAACAATTTCAGAGTGTGAAAATCATTCGCATTGACCAGGTCAATGCGAATGAAAAATTCCAAGAAACTGGTGGAGAAGCCGCAACGGTAACTTTTTTTTTACGGAGACATCCACTAATATGCATTACAATGCAAAAATTTCAGAGTATAAAAATCATTCGCCTTGACCGGGATTCGAACTCGGATCTGGGTCAAGGGGAATGACATTTACACTCTGAAATTGTTGCATTGTAATGCATATTAGTGGATGTCTCCGCTAAAAAAGTTACTGTTGCCTCATCTCCCGCAGTTTCTTGGAATCCGCATGCAAAAGTTTTATTCCTTTAATGCATAATTTGTGAAATGTATCTGTAAGTTTAATACTGTAAATATGTGACGAGGGGTTAGGTGGTAGAACAGACCCCATCGCCTCAATCTAAGCCCCAATACAAAGACGACTATGTCTCTACCTCGAGGTTGTCACCTCATCTAATATGGTTTCTCCACTCCCACACCGGGAGCGGGTCTCGCCTCTCCAGCAAAGTCATCCTCATCCTCATTTGCATTGGAAAATGTGCATCGAAATCCCCCATGCATCTCCCATCATTAGTTTCCGCTTTTCAACCGAATCTGCATTCCTGTCCAACCTCCATATCCCTGGTGCATTCTGCTCCCTATTGCGTACCTGTCGATCACTGCTTCTCCCTGTCCGTCCTAGGATATTGGCGCCCATTCCGCTGCTAACATGAAAATAAGGTCTCATAAGCCCCCATACATTTGTGCTTTCAAGTCCTACGAACCTCCAGAGCGCAACAACGTGAAATACACCCTCCCTTTCCCCAACGCACACCCTATCCTGACCCCTCAACCTATTTCCTCCTTCGCCCTTCAGTCAACTTTGGTTGACTCTCTCGGAGGGTCACCGATGAGACGGTCCAAGGGGCGCGTTTATTCTCTGCTTCAATGACCAAACAATTTCCCTATTCTTCTTGCATGTACACACTTGAGGCTTCTCCAGTCACCAACACGCAAAGGCATGGTAAAAGTGATATTAACAGGTCTGTCATCAATTGTTTCCTCCTTGGAACGATTCTTTGCCCAACGCATTTTCTTCTCCTTATGTCTCCTTACTACGAGTACCTAGTCTCCTTACGTCTCCTTGTGCCGCCTCCCCATTCAACGTACCATTCCCCATTCAACGTTTAACTTAACCTTTCTCTTCTCGAAAACCGAATTACCTATATTTTATTTAAGTTTCTTCTCATCCCATACCTATCGCACCTTCCCAATGTGTTCAAAAATGCTTGCGACCCCTTGGCTGACTGACGACCTAAAGTTTGGTCCTCGGCAAACCTAACCGATTAGATGAATTCACCACAACTTTCAATCCTAGCTTCAGTTTTTCTCGTGCCTCCTTAAACAATTCCTCCACAACTTTGGCTCGAATGAAGAATTCATCGCTGCAACTGAAGCTCATTTTGAGGACGAGGACAAATCGTTATACAAGCATAGTGTCCAAACGTTAGAAATTAGCGTTGGAATGATTGTATAGCTCTTGAAGGTGATTATGTTGATGAATAAAAATGAATTTGTCGAAACAAATGTTGTTTTCATAGTTAGTCCCGGGGCTTATTGGGCGATGGGCTGTGGGGGTAACACAAACTAAGAAACGACTCAACCAAATCAAAAATGACCGCACACCTCGGTGGAAAGTGTCGAGGGCTCTCGGAGGCCACCGCTCGGATTGCAGCTGTTGTCAAGAGGGTGGGGAAGATCTGGTGATGGAAGATCGTCGCTTGTTGATCGTACGAGAGATTAACCGAAGAGTTCGTGACAAGCACAGATTCCGCACGTGCAATTTAATGCGAAGGCTAGAACATGTGCAGAGTGGCTACGAAATGTGTGCCCTTTTGTATGCGGAACAGAATGAACTCCCGTCTTGAGGATAAAAAGGACTTGCCGGCCATTACCAACACTGATCCTGAGACAAATTCCAAAGGAACTGCGGGAGATGCCGCAACAGTCATCATTTAACGGAGTCATCCGCTAATATGCATTTCAATGCAACAATTTCAGAGGATAAAAATCATTCGCTTTGACCGGGATTCGATCCCGGATCCCTCAATATCCGGCCGAGTGCTTTAGACTGTTAAGCTATAGAAGCGTCCTCTTAAACTCTTAAATTAACTGGCTAAAGCACTCGGTCGGTTATTGAGGGATCCCGGTTCGAATTCCGGTCGAGACGAATGATTTTTACACTCTGAAATTGTTGCACTGATCCAGAGTTTTTGAAAACCGTGATAAGTGGGTATGATTCACGGGTGCATGGGTATGACTGAGAAACAAAAGCAGAGGTGTCGCAATAGAAGCATCCCGATTTGCCATGGCCGAAAAAAAGGGTGACCCGTGCGAAGCAAAATCAAGGTGATGGTGGTATTGTGTCCTTTGATCTGCGTGGTAGTATGCATAACGAATGTGCACCAGAAGGTCAAACAGCAACGAAAGGGTACCATAGACAAGCTCTCCGCCGACTTTGTCATGATGATTTGGAGCAAAAGACCAGAAATGTGGACGGAGACAATGTGTCAGTTGCGTCGTGGTAATTAATGCTCCAGTCCAATCATCACACCTGTTCTGGATTATTTTGGCGAAAGATGGAATTCCGGTCGTTTATCAACCTTCCTCCTCTCCGGACATGGCTCCTTGCGACTTCTGGTTGTTTCCGGAATTGAAGTTGCCATCAAAAGAGTTCCATTTTGAGAGTGGGGAAGGGGAGCAGTGCAAAAGGTGAGTGTGAAGATGAACACCGCTCCCCAAACCGAAGAAGCCTTTCAGAAGTGTTGTCAGCAGTGGAAGGATCAGTGGTCTAAGTGCGAGGAGGTGCAACCTAATTTGAAGTGGATTAAGGTCCCAATCTCGTCATATAAGTAAAATGTTTTCCAGCCAAAGGTCGGACGGGTTTCAGACATACCTCGTTCTCCAATCATCTCTAATGACCTACATTAGTTCTTCTCAGTTCATTTCTATCAATGGCTTCCTCGAATTCTACGAAACATACCATTATATCCTGATTATATTTCATGTTCCTCTCTATTAATTACCTCATTACTGCTATGACATCACGCGTGCCCCTCCCCTTCCTGGACTCAAACTGATAATCCTCTAAGTATTCATTTGCCCTGCTCTCAATCCTTCTGTTGACGATTCTGAGAACTGATTCAGCTGCGCGAAATGTAAAAGCTCTTGTTTTGTAATTCTCACAAATGGCTGTCAACCCTTTTTTGGAATAGGACCTAACACTGATCTGTCGAAATCTTCTGGCCAAATTCCTTCCTCATAAATACAATCATCACTCTTTCTCGCAGATTCTTCTGAACCTTCATGAGGTTCCGAGAAAATGTTGTCTACCCCCAAGGATTATTTTCGTTTAATTTGCTCAATGTCCTTTCTATCTCGTTATCAAGTATGCGTGGGCATAAGCTATCATCATCCACGTCACATTCTCTATGTCTAAGCTCGTTGGCCATTATGGAACTACATGGAGCTAATTGGAACTATGTGGTAAAGACATTAGTTTTTGTCATATAGCTCCTCTATGTATTTCTTCCTTTTCTCTTGTACATTCTCAGGTTAAATTAACAATTTTCCTGACTTATCGCTAACAGTTTGCAGAAGACAACACAGCCCTTTTTACTTCCGGACAGTGTTTTCACCTTCCAGTATAGCGCACGCATTTCATCTTTCCTTTGTTTTCTTTTCATATTCTCGCGCTGCGTGTTTTACCACGCTACTTCAGCTCTACTTTTTCCGTCTGAGTTTATTGTTCAATCATTTACACTTCCTGCAACCTATATTTGTTTTTAACCTATTCCATTTCCTCCTACCGCCCATCTTTCCAATAATTTTGTCCCTCCATCCTTGTTTTTTTCCTATTCACTGTTCCTGCAGGTCCATTTGAGGCTTTGGATATCCCGTTCTTGATATGTGAATACATTTTCTATAGAGTACCCAAATTACTGTCCTCATGCATCAAATTCTCTAAAGACTGCTGATTCTCCTATTTGGGCGTCCCAGTTAATGCTCCGACATAATTACTAATTATGGTCTGAGTCCGCAGCCGATTCTGGGAAACTGTGTGCATTGATCACGCTGTTCCTAAATCTGTATCTAACCATGATACCATCCGTTACCATTCTAAATCCTCCAGAATTTTCTATGTAACCAATGCCTTGTGTGGCGACTAAATCAATTATTCGTTATGATTAACTCCTGTCTCCTGCGGAACTCGATTGCTTTCCCATCCGCCATTCCTTGTTGCGAAAATGTAGTTGCTTACCTCACTATCATTTCTTCCGTGTAGTTTTCTCGAGGTTTACCACACTTCTTCCTATTTTTTTACCCAATATCATAGCCATCCTTCGCTGGCTCTCTTCATCTCGGCTGTGCATCACTCTATAACATTGGCTTCAGTAATACCTGTGATAACAAGTTCAACAGATTCAGGCTTGAGGTCGTGGAAGTTCATCATAATGAAATAAGGACAATTTGCACTTTTCCACAGTTTATTTAACGTACGACGCGTTTCAACTCACAGAGTCATCATCAGGTACAAGACAAACTAAATAGTAAGGAGACCTTATTTATATGTACAGAAGATGTGGTTGGGGAGGGAGAGTCGTGTAGGGGAGAGGAGGAGGGGGGGGAGGAGAGGCGGAGAGGTTATAAAGAGCGAAAAAATGGGGGGTTAATGACAGGAAAAACCGCAAAGTGGGGGACGAGGGGCTGGAGTATCGGGAGCGGGTTGTTGTATAGCAGGGGGTTAAAGGCTTAAGGACTCCCTAGTGTGGAGTTTATGATATCATAATGAAAATGCTAAAGAACAAACTCCAGAGAATTGCCATTTCCTAAATTTGCCCTCTTAGGCCCGCTAAAGACAATACAAAAAAGTGGTGTAAATTATTATTTGTTGGTCCCCTCACGGACAAATTAGCCAGACGTTTCCCCAAAGATACATATAACATTTCTCTTTACAACCCCTCCACACTAGGGAGGATATTATGCAGAAATAAAGACAAGTTGGACCCCCTCCTTCAATCCGGTGTGTACAAAGTGAAATGTGATTCCTGTGAAAAGTGCTACATAGGCCAGACTGGGAGAGGTTTCATCACGAGAGTGAAAGAACATAAGAGATGCTGGACATGAGGTGATGAAACGTCTCTCCTAGCCAAACATCTAATAAGGACATCACATGAGTGCAAGTTTGTTCCGGAAATCCTCCACCTGGAGAATAAGGGGATGAAACTTGACACATTGGAACAATTGGAAATACTGCAGGAGGACCACAATGTTCTCCTAAATGAACAAATTTTTGTGAACCATTCACCCCTCCTCAAGATCCCTTTCACGATTAATAAACTCAAGAATCAAAATCCTACTGCCCCTCCTCTTTCATGACTTCACCCTCCTACCTTCTCCTCTCTTCCCCCCCCCTGTCAGGGTCTCTCACTGCCCACTACCACCGGTCATCATATTTTACAAGAATTAACTAGTGCATTCCCCCCCCCTTCCCCCCCTCGCAGCACGTGGCTCATCCCTTCCACTAAAACCAGCAGTGGGCTCTGCTTCCCAGAAAGTTACCTGTTTAACCCATCTTCCCCCCCCCCACTATCTCCTACTGATAATTCCTTCCCTATGTCCTTAAGCCTTTAACCCCCTGCTATACAACAACCCGCTCCCGATACTCCAGCCCCTCGTCCCCCACTTTGCGGTTTTTCCTGTCATTAAACCCCATTTTTTCGCTCTTTATAACCTCTCCGCCTCTCCTCCCCCCCCTCCTCCTCTCCCCTACACGACTCTCCCTCCCCAACCACATCTTCTGTACGTATAAATAAGGTCTCCTTACTATTTAGTTTGTCTTGTACCTGATGAGTTGAAACGCGTCGTACGTCAAATAAACTGTGGAAAAGTGCAAATTGTCCTTATTTCATTATTCACCTGTGATAACGTTTACATTACATAACGTGGAAATTGGATAATGTTAAGCGAGAGATGGAAAGGGGAAAAATAGATATTTTAGTTCTATGCGAGGCGAGATGGAAGGATAGCGGGGATTACTGGAGTGATCAGTTTAGAATAATATACAGCGGCGGGGACGAGATCCAACGAGGGGTTGCCATAGTATTAAATGAAGAGGTAGGAAGAAGCGTAGTCAACATAGAGCAGGTAACGGATAGATTATTACTAGTAGAGATAAAAGCAGAGCTGACGACCTTGGTTATTATTTAAGGATACATACCACCGAGCAACCATAAGGAAGAAGAGGTCGATAGGATATACGATCAGTTAGAGGACATAATCGCGTGTGTTCCTGCAGGGAAACATTTGATAGTGATGGGGGATTGGGATGCGACGACGGTAGGCGAAGGAAGAGATGGTGGTGAGGTGAGGGAAAATGGTTTTGGCATGAGTAATGACCGTGGGGAGAACGCAGTTGAGTTCTGCAGGAGACAGGGGTTAGTCATCACCAACACTTGGTTTAGACACCACAAAAGACGCTGGTATACATGGAAAATGCCAGGTGACTCAGAAAGGTATCAGCTAGATTAATTCCTGGTAAGGCACAGGTTTAGGAAAAGTGTGATAAATTCGCACAGCTTCCCGGGAGCGGATGCGGACTCTGACCACAATTTAGTTGTTATGAAATGTAGCGTCCGTTTCAAAAAGATAAGGCAGGGGCGGCGAGTTAGAAAATGGAATGTAGAAGCATTGAATGGTTTGAAAAGGAAGGAGTACAAACAGGCGGTAGAGAAAATCATGGAGGATGGTAAAGAGCTAAGTACTACCGAAGAAAAATGGGAGAGTTTTAAGAAAGGGTTGTCTAAAGCCGCAAAAGACACTATTGGAACCGTTAACGCTAAAAGGACTAGGAAACCATGGATCTCGGATGAGATGATTACAAAGATGGATGAGCTGAGAAAATGGAAGAATGTAAATACAGAATTAGGCAAAATGAATAGTAGTAGTTTTTAGGGGGAGGCGACCGACAGCTAAGGTCATTTGCGCCATAGGGGATGGACAGGAAAGGATGAAGGGTGGAGAGAAACCCGGCGTCGGCATTAGCCTGCTCTTTACGAAAGGCGCCAAGGGGTCCGCAGTTTAACGTCCCATCCGACGGACGGCGTACTCACTCAAAGTGCCCTCCACAAAGCACCTCAAGTAGGGATCGAGATACCTCTGAAAAATATTCAACACCGCCGGGATTTGAACCCGCGCCCTCAGGGTGGGAAGCCAGTACGATAGCCCCCGCACCATCTCAATCCCCGGCAAAATGAAGTACAAAGAATTGAATAATAAATTGAGGCGGGCAACAAATAAAGCAAAAGAAGCATGGTGGAAAACATAGTGCGAGGATAAGCAAAGTCTGCAGAGGAAGGGTGAAATTGGTGCGCTGTACAGCAAAGTTAAATCTTTATCGGGAAGTAAGAAAGGGAGATCTATGCTAACAGTTAGAAATAAGGCGGGTGAGCTAATAGTTGACAGAGGTAAGATCGAAGAGAGAGGGAAGGAGTATATAGAAGAACTGTATAGTAAAGAACTTAGACATAGAAAAGGAACATGACGTAGAGGAAGACAGCTTAGGTCCAGGCATACTAGAAAATGTGATTGAAAGGGCATTAAGGGAGATGAAACTAAATAAGGCAGTGGGGGTGGATAACATTCCCGCGGAACTATTGAAATGTTTAGGAAAATGTGGGAGGAAGTGGCTATATGGGCTGATTCGTAGTATTTATGAGAAAATAATATGGCCGGAAGACTTAGTGAAATCAATTTTTGTTCCTATTCCGAAAAAGGTAAAGGCTACATCATGTGAGGACTACAGGACAATAAGTTTGATATCCCACGCAGCTAAAGTTATCCTCAGGATCATAAACAAAAGAATAGAGAGTAGGGCAAATGATTACTTAGGCGATGATCAGTTTGGGTTTAGGAAGGGGAGAGGTACGCGTGATGCCATTGCAGTAATGAGATTATTAATCGAGAGGAATATAGAACACAACCAGGAGGTATTTGCCTGTTTCGTAGATTTCGAAAAAGCGTTTGATAGAGTGAATTGGGAAAAACTAATCAGTATATTGAAGAAAATAGGGATAGATTGGAGGGAAAGGAGGCTAATCCACAACCTGTACATGTCTCAGACTGCTCAGGTGCGGGTGGGGAACGGGGAGTCCGGATGGGCAGTGTTAGGAAGAGGTGTAAGGCAGGGTTGCCCATTATCACCATCGCTGTTCAACCTGTATGCAGAAGAAATGATTAAAGAGGCATGGGAAGAACTGGAGGTAGGAATGAAAGTGGGCGGGGAATTCGTAAAATCAGTTAGGTTCGCTGATGACCAAGCTTTAGTTTGTCAGTCAGCCAAGGGGCTGCAA
Organism: Hetaerina americana; assembly: GCF_022747635.1. Lineage (NCBI taxonomy): Eukaryota > Metazoa > Arthropoda > Insecta > Odonata > Calopterygidae > Hetaerina > Hetaerina americana. The sequence continues at coordinate 2,791,355 of NW_027286952.1, read as the reverse complement.
GCATTGCTTAGTGAATTGGAAATTCAGTGCGACAGGCATGGGATGAGAATCAATACTAATAAAACAAAGGTAATGCGATTTTCTAGAAAAAAATGCTTATGTATCTCGGAAGTGTTTTGGACCAACACGGTTAAAGTAGCAGGGACGTATGGAGAAGAATTGCGCTAGGTAAAGAGGCTTTCACAAGGAGGAGGTAGTTGTTGACATGGGCGTTGAGTAAGGATGTTAAGAAAATACTCGCAAAAACTTTGATATGGAGCGTGGCTATGCATGGCGCGGAAATGTGGTCATTGAAGCGGGAGGATAGACGTAGACTGGAGGCTTTTGAAATGTGGGTGTGGAGAAGAATGGAGAAAGTGGAATGGACAGAGAAGAAAACAAACGAGGAAGTACATGGTATGGTGGGCGAAGAGAAGGGTTTGTTGGGAGAAATCTTGTGGAGGCGGAAAAAGCGGATGAAGGGCGTATTTATTGGCAGTGTGATGTTGGAGACTGTAATTGAGGGGAGAATGCTAGGCAAACGAGGAAAGGGCAGGAATAGGATGGACGGGGATTTTGTCGTGTTTGATGTCGCTTGAATCGTCTGCACGTACATCGCTCTTCCTCGAAAGCGTACGCACCTTTGCTTGCCCGCACACACGCACACACACACACTCACTCACTCACTTGGCGTAGTCGACCTTGCAGTAGACACTGTCCTCCCGGATGAAGCAGGAGGGCTGCCGGTCCAGGGCGAGTCTGCAGACGCAGCAGCGGAGGCAGGCGGCGTGCCACGCGCGACCGCTCACCTGCAGCAGGTACTTGTCCGTGATGGCCTCCTTGCAGGCGGAGCAGGACGCCGATCCACAGCCCTCCTCCGTCTGTCGAAGGAAAGGGACACGACCACGTGATGATGAGTGACCACGGCAAGTTCCTCCCAACCCCCCTCCCACACACAAACACAAACATACACTGATGCGCAGAGGAGGAAAGATGCGCTCAACCTCCTTTGATCCACCCCCATTTTTCATATACTTTTTCATTCCGCGGTGGCATCATCAGGTAGAAGGTAGAAGCGAGATGCGCAGGCTTCTTCTAGAAAGTCTTCCTGCAATACGCGCAAATATGCACGAATGACAGAACTTGCTCACGCGCACGTTGTGAATATGACTTAACATTGTAGCGTTGGACATCTCCCTCGAATTGGAAATGCACTTGGTGACACGGAGGAGGGGAAGGGATGCATTCTGGGAGGAAATCGCGATTGTACGACGGTCGAGGGCACAGTCGTGGGGAAAGGGGTCGGGGGGCGACACCACGGGGTTCTCGTGGTGCGGTGGTGCAGAGTCGCAGGCAGTGAGTGCCTTGCTGGTCGCCATGAGGTCGCACCAGAGCCGTTCGTGGCTCCGCCTACAGTTGCTCCCCTGCCAAAACGGGCCATCTCTCGCTAAGCGGCAAAATTCAAACTGCATCTTAATGGCAAAATATGACGGATCTGCAGAAAGTAACTTACGTTTCGGCTTAGCGTTGTGATGGGTGGGAGCAGAGCCACCAACTTGGTGTCTAAACGTCCCCCTACTCAGTACGCATCCTGCTGTGGTAGTGTGTGTAGACTGTGGTAAAACTACTTAGCTCCCTGCTAACTGTTAAAATGTGTGCCGCAATAGATAATTGCTTACTGTGGGTGGTTGGTTTCCGAGACCAGTGCTCGCTCATGGTCAGGTTTGTTCGCCGTTGAAGTTAGTGTCGGAGGTATAGAGGAGATTTACGTGAAGGTTATCGCCGCAGGTGAAATTTAACTGATCATTTCAATCCTGATAGCAAAGAACAATGCTCTGTGAGGGAATTTCAAGCATCGCAAATACTAAAAAAAGGCTGGGAGAGTTATGACCACATAATTTTTGGACATACAGGGAATGGCGCATCTGCAGGCCGTGTCGGCGCAAGCAGTTATGAAAGGAGTACACGGTATAAATGTAATGAAAAATATCCAATGCCATAATATCAAGTTAAAAAGGTTTTCGCGTGAATATATCGCCTCTGTGAGTGTAAATTTGTATGTGGTTTCATTCTTTTTTTACGAGTTTCGACCTAAAACCCCCCACCGCTCGCCACCGAGGCGGCATTCGGGGTATTACTTAGACGTAGATGAATCGCAAGAGGTCACATTTCAGATAAATAAACTGACTGATGCAACAAGATGTATGACTGCACGTCTGCAAATGTTATTAGAAATGTCGTGGAGAAGTTTGTTCCTCATGCCTCCTTGTAGTCTAAGCCTCTCTTTATGACCCCGTGCGACTTATTTCCGTCCCCCAAATGCAATGAAACATCTTCGTGGCGAGCGTTTGACATCAATAGATAATGCAGTGGCGAAGACTGCTGCCGGGGCGATTTTGCTGGGCCCATCAAAAATGGCATCCGGAATGTCTTCAAAGGTTGAAAAATACGTGGAATGAGTTCGTTTCATCCAATGGGGACTAATTTGAGATGGGCGACCCTAATGTAAAGTAATTTAGGTATATTGTTTGCGCTCGCTTATGTTTCGCCTCTCCTCCCTTCTAAATTCACACTGTCGACCCGTTTTATTTATCATGTAACAATTTCACCACCCAAGATTTATCCTACCTTTCAACAAATTTAATTTTTCCCCTGTCCATGTTCGTTTCTCGTTTTTTATTGTCATGCTGTTATTGTCTTTTGTCCTCTTTCATGTTTGTTATATTTTTCACGGTAAATTGGCGCTAATGCTGTATGTTTGTTTTATGTTGTATGAATGTTTTAAGATAAACAAATATTATGATGCTTTTTAATTGGACAACTGTCACAGGTAGGATAGATACGAAACGAGATACGTTACGTTAGGGATCTCGTAATAAATGCCTGAAATCGCGAGTTATTTTTGCATTGATAACTCGCGATGGAACTTCAATAAGAATTATTTGTCGTTACCGCTTGAAGGGGAATGGTTTGTGGTTTCTGTCCAGACAGCCTTGCTTCCTGCCAAACTCCCCCTTCGAGAGTACTCCTTCCCTTGCTCAACACTCTCTACATCCATTTAGTTTTGATCCATCTTCCTTAAGCGCCACATTCCCATCGCCTTCAGTCTCATTTCCTCTGCCGCACATTTCACATTCGCAGGAATAGAGACTCAAACAATTTCTCTTTTTTGCATTCCGTTCAAGCATTGTTTTTTCTTAGAAGCTGCTTCTCCTGATGACAAGCCATTCTTCGCCATCCTCGTTCGACTTCCCTTTTCCCCCTTGCTTCTTCATTCGCAAGTGAAGTTCTTGCCTAAACAGGAAAACCATTCCGCTTGCTTCAGTGCGCCCTTCCCTTGTCTTATTTAGAGATATTCCTGCTTACTCCGGCTATACGTGGGCCATTACCTAAATTTTAATCTTCTTTAACTTGAATTTGTACTCTTTAATCCTTTCTCCGTATTTGCTGGTATTCTCGCAAGGTCTCTTTCTTCATTGTAGATTTTCCACCTCTTAAAATCATTCTCATTGACCCGGATTCGAACCCATATACCACAATGTCCGGGCGAGTGCTTTCAGTGGTTAATATACACTGTTATATTTCTGCATTCTGGTGCACATTAGCAGATGACTCCGTTAAAGTGAATGCCGCGGCATCTCAAATTATAGAGATTATTCGTAGAACACATTCACGAAAGAAAAAAACGATGATGATTGCAATGGGATAATGGTTCCAACATCCATTTTGTCCCCTTCTTCAAATTACTCTCCATTCGTTGCTATGCACTTATTTCATCTTATTTTCCAATGTTTAATGCACCATTGGAAGTCCTCGGCAGTTAAGTTTTCTCGCTGTTTCTTACTTGATGGTGTCCACATCTTCCCAGTGATGTCCCCACATCACATTTTTGCATTTTGGGAAGAGGTAAAAGTCGCAGGGGGCGAGATCTGGTGAATGAGGAGGGTGATCATGGATGGTGATTGAATTTTTTGCTGGAAACTGGCGAACAATCAATGCTAAATGTGCAGGTGTATTGTCATGGTGAAGGATCCATCCATTATGCCCGGTTGAAATAGTATTGTTCACTGCTGATTTTCCTATATCCAGTTCATCAGCTATCATTTGGACAGTTTTTCAACGATCAGTAAGGACAAGGGACCGCACACGATCAATGTTGTCGTCATCACAGGTGATTGAAGGTCGTCCCCGGCCTTGAATCATTCGTGCCATCCTGTCGCCCATCTTTAAAATCCACTTGAAAACGGATGTTTTATTTGGAACATTATCACCGTAAACAGCTGTCAACATTTCAGTAATTTCTCGATAACTTTTACCACATTTCACCAAGAAACTTGATATTGATTCGTTGCCCCGTGATTTCGCAAATTTCCATTTTAGAGAAACACTAAAAACAAGGACAATATAAACAAACATAACTGGCATACCATGCGCACAGCTCGACGACCCGCCAAACACAGACGGCTCATTGGATCTCAGGCAACTAGCGCCGCTAGTGGGCGGGGCTATAATCCACGTCATTGCCCCAGTTCGCGCATTTATTGCATAGGCCACGTAGATTTCAGCTGGGTTTGTGAAAAGTTGTTATGAACAACGTAGCATTGTCACGACAAAATTGGAAGAATTAGGATGGGAGCCACGAGTTGATCGTAAGTTGAAATACAGGTTAAAAATATTGGTTAAATTTGAGGCAAGTTACTTATCTGAGGAAGTTAAAGAAGAAATATTACAGGCCCCGACTTACTACTGTAGATCAGATCACGCAAGTTAAATCAGGGAGATAGATAGAAGAACGGAAAGCCATTTTTTACACGTCTAATTGAAGATCAGAATCAGAATACGACGGCGATCGCGTAGGAGATAATTAGAATTGGTACTGTGCGATATAATTTTATTAATATCGTATATATTTTTTCGATATCCCGCATGCATTTGAAATAGACTCATTTTTAGAACATTGTGCCTGAATGGTTTCATTATAAACTTTTTTAATAATCTTTTTATTGAATATTTTTGCTTTTAAGTGGCTTCTTTCGTGTGAATGATTTTGCTTAGGTGCACGATCGAGCCGATGGTGGTGTAGTGACTGTGCTCTAATATTTTGGATACGCTACTAAGTTTATCATAAAAACGTTTTACAAATCCAGCTCCTCTGCGCTGCAAGCGATCCAATTCGGCAAATAATTCAACTTTGTGAGAATCCCATCTACACTATATTCTAAATAAAGTCTAACCAGCGACAGATAACACCTCTCTTTAACCTTTTCATCACATTCACCCAGTACTCATCTAATACATCCTAATTTTCTTACGAGAATTACCTTGACCGCACATTCCTCACGTACTATGTTTCGTCCAGGAGAGATCGTGAGTGAGGGTAACACCTAAGTATTTGATCGAGTCTGCACATTACATCTCGGTGTTTCCGATGCAGTAGGCGTTCGGATGGGAATTGCTCTTTTTCCTAAAATTCGTCTCTAAGCACATTTTTGAGTGTAAACATATATACCAAGTGTCGCACCAGCGTTGCACTGCATTACGGTCATATGAAAACGCTGTTTTATCCTCTTGGATTCGGATATTTCTGTAAACCACTGCATCGTCGGCAAATAAAGGTATCTTATCGCTGACTACTCAGTTAATTTCACTAACGTAAACAAGGAATAAAAGCGGTCCGACAATGGTTCCCTGAAGAACAACCGAAATGACTTCTACTGCAATAGAACTAACTCCACCGATGACTACTTTTTGTACCCGACCATTTTAAACGTCTTCGATGCAATCCAGGATGTTTTTATCTAAAAATTAACTGAAGAATTGATTCTAAAGATTGGTATCGGTCCATTTCAGACCAATCACTTTGATCTTTGAACGTACATCAACCGGTATCCTTGGGCCACGGCGCTAAAAAGTATTCGCATGAAACGGCAATAGAATGCAATGCCGTGATGGCACGGACAATCGCCGATGAAACCGTAATGGCTTTCGAATGTTATTTCGTCTATTAATGCCTTCATCTTTCATTGCACGCTATTACTTCCCACAATACTTATTCCTTACGTGCGCATGTGGACATATAAGGATTACATTTTACGCGGGAGACTTATTAAACCGGTCTCCGATGGAAATGACACGAAGACGCATAAATAACGAAACAAGACCGCTTCAAGTTAATCCGTCAATTCTTATCATCGGCCGCTGCTGCGCTCACCCCCCGTCGACATCGGGGCGAACCCACGGCACCCCCACCCCCCCTGTGAACCCCACGGCCTCTCCTCCCCCTCCCCCCCCCCTGCAGCCCGCGGTCCTTCTCTCCTCTAATTAACTCCACCCCATTCGGAGCGGTCCATCCCGGCCAAACAAAAGCGTTTCAATTAATTCCCAAATTGCCCCCTACGTCGGTCGCAAGTGCTCCTTTCGAAGGCAACCCGGCCCCACTTCAAAACCCTTTCCCTCTCGACCACCAACGGGCACCCGCGCGGGTGTCCCGGGAGAGCCACCATCACGGTGAGCGGAGGAACTGACGGTGCCGAAGCGAAAACAAATGAATAGTACGTATCCATCGACACGACCGACCGACCGACTAGCAACGGCGAGAGAGGCGAGAACATCCATCTCATACCAAACACATACGATTATAAAACTACGCACGCGAGTGTCGAGGCATGAACCCTGGCACGTGGTTGAAACAAGGATTTCATTGATGTCGGTCGTCCCGGGTACCGCGGCTGGCTCCCGGGCGACACCCGGGTGGGTGGCGCTCCTCATGAATGGGGGTTTGCCATCGACACCACTGGTGCACGTGTTCGTCGTGTACCAGAGAGTGGGGAGGCGCAAGATTCGATGCTTCGCTCTTAAATATTATGCGCGATATCAACGAGTAGATGGGTTGCCTGGCAACGGGGGGAGGGGAGAGATGCAATTCGCCAGCTCGTTCATCTGCTTGCGCAGGCCTCATTAAGGATTTGAACCAAACCGGATACGAAACAAGTGAACTTCATTCGAGTCAAGGTGGCGTCAAAGGGAAATTCGCTCCGAAGGAAGTGGACTGTGAAGTCACTGCCAAACGGTACACTTCAATCACGGGCAGCGGCGGAGATCCGATGTTTTCGTACCATCCAACTCAAATGATCTCGTGATCGCGACGTTCCTCACGTGAGTCACTTAAAGAAGCGATGTCAGATTGGCGCATCGAGGAAATGGGTTCACGTGCATCTTCACGCTTCCCTCTAAATAACATTAAGAATAAACGCGTATCTCCTTAAACCTCTTTCTCTGTTACAGAACAACACTGGAAACGAGACTAGGGTCCCATGAAGACTTCAGCGAAAATAAGCATTGACTCGAAGCCCAGAGGGGCCTTTGGAACCATTTCCCCCCTCCCTCCCACGCACATACACGCGGGTAAAAAAGATGCTCGCAGTTTTCGGCAAGAAGTTGAGAACTCAAGATTATGCTTGAAGAATAAATGAAGCCCAATAATGTGTGCTTTTAGGGGGATGCGAGTAACTGAAACAATTTTTCGGTGACGTGATGACCCAGTGAGAAGATGGTTCGACAATTGACGCTCATAATCCGATTGCGATGCTTGCGAACTTGCAAAAAATAGAAGCGGTGCGATTTCATAGTGGTAAGAACGTCTTAGGAAACCGAATGGCTGCAGAATGAAAGGAGAAAACCCCATAAACTCTCTGCTTAACACTACTTAGGACTTAGTTCAGGGTTAGATACACCCTGAACCATGCAGATCAATCGATGGTCAACGGATCTATCTCATTCCCGTCAGAATTAAAATTACTAAATACACTATAAGTGGTTTTGAGCAAATGATTCGAAACGAACGATATTCGTCCGCAAATGCTATAGGCTGTTTGTGCTTTAATAAATATATGGATAAATTCCATTGAATACTTGGGAGTATCGTTTTTTAGTAATAATTAATGAGAAGTAACGGTTATATCTGGCTAAAATTTATTCTGCATATTAGCTTATCCTTATTCACATAATACTGTAAATTACAGCTATTAATGTTGATTTGTTTCTATGCAGGAAACCGTCGATTTAAGTAACTCACCGCAGTATGGAGAAAATGAAAGCTTAATGTACGAGGCTCGCGGTGTGATCATGTTCCTTCATTTGAAAGGATACAGGGCCCAGCAAATCATTGATTTAATGATTGTAGTCAATGGAAATGAAAGCCCGTCATCATTCAACACAGTTCTGAGGTGGGAAAGGACATTTCAAATTAGCAGCCAAAGATCCCCCACAAACGATCCAAGAAGTGGAAGGCCATCATCACTCACGGACGGACGATCTTAACACAGTGAAGAAGAAATTGGAGGACTTTAAATAATTGGATTAAACAGCAACCATCCAAAGGTTTCATGAATGAGACTGATCTTAGCTACAGCCGTGCGTGGAAAATTATTCCTGAGGAACCGCACACGTCTCAGGTGTTAGCACGCTGGGTTCCAATACAACTGACTCCTTTCCAGGAGTAAACACGGTACAACATGCTTTCAAAGCGATGTGCTTAAACATTTTACCACATCCACCGTATTCGCTCGATCTCACCCAAAGCAAGTTGTCGTTTTTCCAAAACTAAATAAATTTCGGGTCGGGAGATTTGACAACAAAAATGACGTCATTCAAGAAGTGGAACAATGGTTTTTGGTGCAATCTGCTGATTTCTACAATGACGGCCTCCGAAAGATCAAGAAATGTTGGGAGAAATGTATAACTATGCACGGAGATTATGTGAGGAGGTCTTAAGAATGGTAGATAAAAATTAAGTTTCTATCTCGATCACTATTTATTAATAATGAAAAGTTTAAGATGCCCTCTCGTACGTTCGATTCAGGGATATGAACAGGGAATAAAAGACAAGTTTTAGGTTGAGGTTCAAAACTTTCACTTCCTTTGGCTCAATTCCTCTAAACTGCCCATTTATCAAATAGTTCTTGCCTTCACCAAGCTCGGTCACCACTTCTTAAAAGTACACTTCCTCCGTAACACTCCTTATCTTGCAAGCCTCTTCGACCACACTCAGCCATTGCTTCCTCGGTCTTTCTCCTCTCGAGGAACCATACAAACATCGTGGGCCGCGAATTTTCCACTCGGGCCGCTCTTGCACTCAAAAATACTATCAGTACCAAGGAACCCCTCCAGAGCTGTTCGCGGGGCAATGTCATCGACGCTGTGAAAAATGTGTACGTCTATAACGAGATTATATCGATCGGTAAGCGGAGTTTCCATTACCTCGTGAAAATATTATGTCAGAAAAATATTCGGATATTTTAGACATGAGCGTATCCAAGCACTCACGCTTGCGTCGCTTCATTATTTGGAGAATAAATGATGTATTTTCAACGAAGAATTTTAGGTGATAGGCCCCTCACCACTTTCTGTTGCTAGTAATCAAATTTTTCTCATTGGTTGAAAAATAAACGCCACTCTTCTATATGCCGTGGAGCCATCGTCAGGAGAGTTCTAGATTCCCAGGACCCCCTCGTCACAGGGGCCGTGGGGGGGGGAGGGCTAGAAGGGTTTGGCGGGGTCAAACAGGGTTGGTCTCATCCAACCGCCCACGCGTCCAGGTGTCGCCCCACGGAGACCGGGAAACTCTAACATCACCTCTCAGGAACGCACGTGGTAACGGCACTTGCGATGGCAATGGCGTTGTTGGTCACGATTGCGTCCGTCAGAGCGGAGGACGCGACCGATAAATATAAATACATTTCCTCCTCCAACGGCGCGAAAAATCAAGGAAGTGAGTGATCAAGGAAAATGGAAATCTATGATTCCATTCAATTTCTATTGTGTCCATTCGATAAGAATCTCACCTACTCGCGAATGTGCGACGGATTCTTTATTTTTCAATTTTTTGGGGTACCTGATATTTAAACCCCCAATACAATTTCGTTTATTTTTTACAAAATATAAGTTATGTGCCCTTCCTTTTTGTCGGTCTCCCCGTTCCCGCTTTATCTTTTGTCGATAAATCTATCCAATATTATCCTGATCCGTTTCTCGCGTATAACACTTCCCAATTTTTTAGACGTTATGCAGATATCCAAGGATAGCTTCCTAAGGTTCGCGTCATTCCTCAGCATGAATTGGGCAATAAAGTACTCTTGTGTACATACTGCCGTGTCCTCCTCCATCATGCATTCACACGTCCCACCCTCCTTTTTTCCCTATTTTCTTGAGGCATGATCTAAACTCCCTATATCCTGTTAAAATTTGCGTAATTTCTTTGTAAATTTCAAAGTTGATCTTCATCCTATCCACGCTCGGTAGGAATTGTCTGGTTGATTTCCCCTTTTCTAATGTTTCCGAAGGAATACCATAATCCGTGCGGGCAAAGGTGACAAAGGACGTGAAGAGGTGGTGTTAACATGGAAGGTCGGGGGTGGAGGGAGGGAGGGGGGAAGAGAGGGGGGGGCACACGCATGTGCAGTCGAGCAATATGGCGTGCGTGCGGGCCCTGGACGGGAGGGTGGTGTGGCCTCCCCGTCGCTCGAGATACACTCATTCGGTGCAACAAATGACTGACGAGAAGGGGTCAAGGGAGGCGAGGGGTCGATGGCGCGGAGGGGGAGAGCAGGGGGTTAGGCAGGTGATAATCCCTTGGTGGTGGGGGAAGGAGGAGGAGAGGGCTCCGGTGTACCTGCGAGATCTGAGGTTTGGTGGCCGCTGCAATGGGTGCCCGCCCTAAAGGGTCCTGAATAACCACCGGGGCGGGGAGTGACGCCGGTAAATGGCAGAAAGATGGACCGAGAGATATACAGAAGGGGGGGACACGAGATGGTGTGCAGGGAGGCGTGACACCAGAGGTGGGGGGGGTGAGTGCTCTTGCCTTTGAGTGGCAACCCTCCACCGGGGGGGTGAGGGAGGGGGTGGGCGACGACGACCCCACCGAGGGCATTGTGGGCCGGCACTCACTCTTCCTTTTGTGAGAGCGGGGAGAGAGTCACCGAGTCCTCTCGGGTGAAGAAAAGGACCCGGCGGGACGTCATTTGGGGTTGCGGCCGCTTTGGCGCGCCCCTCGCCGCACAGTGAACCGCGTTCCCACCTCTGGGGACACGAGCCGGCCCTCGCATCTGCGCGGGGACGCACCAACCCCCCCCCCCACCCTCCCCGAACGCTCAAACACCACCACCATCTCCGAGGTGAGGAGTGGCGCCATCCCGCAGTCACTACCGTCCGGCGCTCTCATACTTCGTCCGCATACGAGGTACTATATGTACACTAGAGAATATAATGTACCATACAAACGACCATACGGCAACGAGTACGATATGAGTACGATACGAGTACGATATGATACAATGTACCATACAGAAACAAGTTTAACTATGACACTGAAGGAATTATAATGGCCCCACACTACTTAGGTAGATCAGACCGCAAAGATAAAATAAGGGAGATATATTCCAATACAGATAGGTACAAATACTCATTATTTCCCCGAACAATCAGAAATCATAATAGTAAGAAACCGAAGTCACTTTAGAAATATTGAAAACATTGAATTTACAAGTCGGAACAAAGTTAAACATTGCCAATATATTAGGTGTATTTGTAGGTGCATGTGTATGTTAGTTTGTAGTTTGAGTGTTTGCATGTGTTTGGGATGTAAGTGTTCTTGCATGAATGTATACCATGTTTTGTTTGTGGATGGTATAAATTTGTGGGTTTTGCATACGGTTTTTTTCTTAATGACGGGTGATGTCCTAACACCCCCCGCCACACGCCCTTGCGGCGGCTTGCGGGGTATTCATTAGATGTAGATGTAGGCACATTACACCATTTTTCATACGACATACATTCTTATTACTTCATATGCTGTACAGCTGATGGGCCCAGGGCGACTAAGAATTGCTACTTCATGTACACTACACAGCGTAATTCAGCTCGAAACAGAGCAACACTATTACACATTGAAATAAACATTTATTCCTACTCATAGGTACGTCCTCCCTTCATTCCGTCCAACATGGTAATAGTCTCTTCCCGCCTACACCTTGGTTACCCAAAATGCTCTTATATCAGTCTACGACATTCCTTTATCAATCAAAATTCTAGGCGTCCACATTTCCTGTCTCCTTTGAATTTCTCCCAAAGACCCCTAAAGTGCGTAGAACGTCTTCATTTGTTTTCCTTTCCTTTGAATTCTCCTTCTAACCAACTCCACACCTAAACGTAAAAAGCCTCAAAAATCTGCTCCTATCGCATCTCTTTAACAACCAGGTTTCACCTTTTAACTGCATAATGCAATCAAATATGTTGGAACTAGAATCTACGGAAGGGAATTCCTTCCCGCCGTTCTCGGGATTTTTTTCGTTTTCCCGTTCCCGAATCCCGAGAAAAGTTGGTCGGGAAAATCGACTTCTTGAACCGAGCAACGCCCATACTGGGAGATGAGCGTACTACTCTTAAGGCGCCTCTTAGACATTTTTACTATTTATCACTATATGAAGTTACAATATTACACTCTACAAGACACGCATGCGCGACACCAAAATCAGATATCACATGACCAGCTAATTTTAGCTCTTGTTTATCGAGCACATTTGATAATTGAGAACAGAAAACAGTTTGTGTTTACACAGATATATATATATATATATATATATATATATATATATATATATATATATATATATATATATATATATATATATATATTTCACCACTCAGGATTGGACTAAAAAGAGTCATCAGGTGAACTACCTTAGATTTCCTTAGTTAGTTCACCTTAAGATGACCCTACCTCTTTTTTTATAATTTCTAATTTTACCTACTCAAGATTTGGGTTGACCTATAACATAGATGTAGGAGTGTCCAGAGACCTCTGAAAGACTGCGCCGTGGTCAGGAACCCGGTTGGCCCATCTTATCTATGGTTTTTCTGTTTGTTAGCATTTACTGTTAGAGCTATTATTGCAGATGATAAACGAAAATCAAATAAAAAGATTATTTCCGGTATTCTCGACAGTTCTCGGGAAATACGATTTCCCGTTCTCCATTCCCGAAGGTTAAAAATTTCGGGAATTCGGACACCCCAGTTAGTACACAAAAATCGTAAATGGGCGCCCATTTAAAATAAAACATGATCAATTGATGAGTTGAAGTGTTTTCATCCACCGTGCAACGAATAATCAAAAGATAACTGTTAGATTCTACGAGCGGATCTATGTGAAGGTACAAGATATATAATAAGGATTAAAGCTACCTAGGCTAATTTTTGTATTAGAATTTTGAAATAAATTCACATTGTCGGGGTGACAGGAGCTAACCGGGGGTGCATCCGAGTGACCTCGTGTGTACCTTCAGGAAATGTAATCGGGCCCCTGTATTCTTAATTTTTATGAACGAATTGAAACACGAAGACAACTGTTTATTCATTTTGCTTCTTTTCTACAGAAGAAACTATCAATGCTATATGTCGAATAACCAATATTCATAGACTACAAAATTTAATGGCATAACACTTTATGCATATATGAAAATGGAAATAGCCGAACTGATATAACAAAAACTTCGGATAAACTACGATTTGCTTTGTCTTTTAACCACATAGAATAGGCTAACAACTGGTTGCACCTTTCGTCCAAGGTGAAGAATTCACCATCCTCATTTTTCAAAGCACAATTTTCTGGCCAATTTATAGGTCCTATATATGTCCTATTTATAGGTATAAGTAGTTTTACAATTGACACAAAAATCTGTAAATGAATAATTAGGATGACGATATCTGATAACGTATTATAAGATTCCTATCATTAGAAGAATGTCTTTAGAATAACCAAGAATTTGAAAATTGACTTCTAATTTAAACGCCCGACTTTAATCACGGTCAGCATTCGCATATTTCAGTTAATCATCAATGCTGCCACAAAGGTTTTTCGTTTCTCAATTCAAAGGTAATTTGAATTAGTATTCACGGCACGATTCTTCGAAGATATCGACACAAAAATAAAAGAGGTACATGCGTCAGTATCGGCATGGAAATAAAATTACTCCAAATAACTGAAAAATCCAAAGATTATGAAGAAGATGAATTTACCCCGGAAAAAAGCTGGCATGAAATTTAATTTCTCAGGCGTGACTTCGTGAAATTTACATATCATATTGAAATGATGGAAGCAAGTTTGTCATTCCACACACAATTTAACACCTCCTAGGTTTCGACGTCGTATGTCATCATCAAGTCGAAACCCAGGTCGTGTTTTAAATAAAGAGAGAAACAAAGTTACTTCCTTAATTTCAATAAGTCTGCATGAAGTTGAAGTTCGCCAGAAGATTTACCTCCGCAACATGAGTTTCTTCTCATTAGCTAATGGTTATATATACGCACGGATTCCACTAAGAAGTACCTTTTCATTAAATGAGCAATCGTTTCGCCAAAGATTCGCGATGGGGCCTCGGATGATAGGCTGGGCGCCCGGTTGAGTTGACACGGGAGGGTAGAGATCGGGGCGCTGCCGCGAGCGGAGAGCCGGTGACTTCAACGCCCGACGGATCCTCGACAACGTGTTTATGTCGAAACTCATCAGTTTGAATTCATGGCATAGGCAACAAAAGTGACCAATTGTGTCGAATATCGCGCCACGTGTATGCGGGCCTGTGTCTGACACCATAGTGACGAACAATAGGTGCGTAACCATTACAGCCATACGATCATTTTAGCGGAATTCTTTAGGGCTACATCCTAATGAAAGAAATATCTTAGTGGAACGGTTTCATCCCCCAAGTATAGGAAACAAGAAATAATGCGGAGAAAACTCATTTCGGCAAAATAACGCTAAAGTTAGAGATAAGCAAATAGTTTTACCCAGAAGTGTGCCTTTTTAATGTTGTCATAAATAAAACTTATGTACGTAATGAAAATTGAGGCAATGATAGTTATTATATTTTAGACCAACTTGTTCCATAAAGTAATTTGTGCGACATATATCAAAATGCCGCTCCATATCCGTCTGCGTTTCTTCCGGACGACGAGAAAAAACGCAAAATTCATCATACTGTGAATTGCGGTTGGTTAGCAGTGCCGACTTCCTCGCGGCCAATGTGTGCACTGTCAAAGGTTCGAATTGGCGCAACTGGCATCAAAACTAATGAAATGGGATGGCTATAGTTTTCAAAAATTACCGGAAGTGAGAGGGGTACTATTTGTGTTTACTTCAACATAAAAAGGCTCTTTGAATACAAGTAGTTCGTGCTGATGATACAGTGGGACGGTTATACAAGAAGTGAAGATATTTTTCTGCGGACATGAGAGTAACCTCTCTACGGCCACTACAAACGCACATCCTAAAAGAAGAATGGATATAAAGATAGTTTAGGCGAACTGTCCGACATGGCAAAGAAATGTGCTTTGGAAGAAATTTTAGAAGAGGAAAGCAATGCTAAGAAATTGGAGGGGCAAAAGTTATGGAAGAAAGAGAGATTTGATTCACTGGACCAATGCTGGTTCCTATCATTTACAACTGTTGGTGCAGATACAAGTAATATAGGGAAGTCATTCGGTTAAGCTCAGAGAGAACAGAAAGAAAATTTGTAGTAGGAAAGAAATTTAAATAAAGAATGAAAACTGACCCAGGTATCACCATAATACCATATCACCATAGTTTTTCTTCCTTCATTTGTTTTTGCCTCTCCTGGTTACGTGAATGGTAAACAAGAACCTAAGAATTTACGTGTTGTAAATGATCATGCAGAACGGTATATGAAACTCACGAAAGGTCATTATATAGTAGGTCGTAAATTCAGAAGAACGAGTCATACCACAGTCTCCTAGTTACTGTTCATTATTATTGGAAATCTCCCAAGAATCCCGGTCAGGGAAAATTATTTTTACTCTCGGAAATGGTTGCATAGGAAATCTTTTCCATATAACAAGAAGAGCACATTATTTGCATAACATGGCATGTCAAAATCCCAAAATTTAATTGAGAAGGTATGGTTTTTCGCTAGGAGGGCTGTGCTTTATCAATTATTTGATACTATATTTGTCAAAATAAAACAATTACTATGATGTTAGAACTAAAATCTGTTTATTGTGTAGTTTAAAATTAACTGGCTATATTTACAGCAAACTGCGGCATTCTCAAAGTAACTGGGTCGAGAATGCGAGTGCTCGGCGCTTGATTAATCCTCAATCAAGTTCTATTGAAAAATACCCAAGTTGTCGAAATCTTGATCGTATAGTTTTAAGGTTCAGCGTGAAATTTAGGGGCGTTTCTTCCATTATCCTGACTATAACAAATCTTAAGAATCTGGTGAGAGGCGTAGCACCTTAAACTCTCTGTTGAAATGCATAATTTCTTTTCCATGGAATGAAACAACTTGAGCGCAAATGCCTGCGAGTGTTCACGCATATGGCGCCAAATGGCATTGGTATGCAGCGCCTGGGAAAGGCGGGGGGAGGCGGTGGATGGCCGTAAAGGGGGGGGGGAGAGTAGGCGAATGAGCGCCGGGACGCAATCCGCCCGGGGCCGGACACCTCCGGGGCCCGCGCCAGCATCACCTCCACGGAGGCGTCGAAATGCGTAAAAACAAATGAAATTCCTGATTCTAAAGGGTTCCGAAATGAACTATCCACCCATGAGACGGTGGATTCAGTCCTATGATCTGTTCCAGCTGCTCCTTGAGCGCTGTCACACGGTCACGATGGGGTGTACGCACGTACATGAGTGAAAGCGCAAAATATCGTAAGAGCGGACTACGGCCACATATCAAGTGAAAGTAAAATACGTGGGAGCATTAATTCGAATATATCTGCGTGATGATTCTTCGAGAAGGGAGCGAGTGATGCTGTTCTGTCGATGAAAAAGGGAACCGGTCCGTGGGGAGTCCTCGCTCCCCAAGACATACATGCACAAAACCTCCGCCGGACCCCCGTTGATGGCCCCCCTTCACCCGCGATAGTAAATCTCCGCTCGCTCGTGAGAGATGCTTCGTTCCCCGGGCGATCCATCTCTACCGAACCACGAGCTCAGAGCCAATAAGCTCCCCTCCGCAGCACCCAGAGTGCCCTCCCTCCCCCTCGAACTAATATCGCCGACAACCAACGTCCCGGAAGCATTTAGCAGACTCCTCCTCGGCTCCCCCCCCCTCCCCCCCCTTGGTTGGCACTCTCGATGGCTACCGCGCGTAGAGCTTTGTGGGCGGGGCACCCACCCAAGTGTCCTCCACGGTGTCAGATGTGTGAATTCGCGTGGGGCCAAGTAGAATGAATGACGGAGAGAGGTAGTAGCCACGGAAGGAGCAGAGCGCGTGACTTGGGGAGTGGCCGAGAGGTGTGGAGAGCACCGATGCGTGCAGCCGGAAGGGGGGTGCGTGAGATAGATTCGAGTGGGCGGTGCGCAGTCAGGAATAACGCGTGGAGGGAGGCCGGGTGGCACCTTCCGAGGCGGCGGAGTCGTTGCGGGGAGGGGGCAAGGAGGCGTCACCGAGGGGGGAGGGGGTTAGGCGCCATCACCCGGGCACACCCCTGGATCCGCCGAGTGGGCGATGCGGTCACTTCATTCTCCAAGCCCAACGTCGCGGCGTGCGTGAAATTCACGGGCAGGGTTCTTTCCTTAGGTTTCTCCGATTTTGCGCTGATTTTCTTAGCGGGGTCGGTCACCGACGTCCACTGTGTCCATGGATGCGGCAACGGCAGAAGGAGATGGAAGACGAGAACGCTGAGCTGGCAGTGTGTTTCGGAGTTGCGTCCTGATTGGCAACACAATCTATGGCGACGCCAACCCGAAGGATGGCTGAAAACGCGGGTCTTAATTGGGGGGTCTTCTGGTACTGGTAATTACGGCAAACGGAATAAAGTCGAGAGAAATTGTTTTCATGGAGTAAGATAGGAGAAAGTTCCGAGACCATTCGGATACACAATTGCGGATTAGCGTGATGTCACTATTAGCCAAGGGAGGTAAATTTTGAGGAAAACTTAATTTTTCAGTGTGTTCAATGTTGGCATTATCGCCAATTAAAAAAAATATTTCATCGCTTTAGTGACCACGTTGATCATTTACCAAGTGCGCCTGTCTCACCGTGATGAACAGTGATACTAATGTCACAACCGCGTTTAGTTAGATGACCCATCTATGGATCGGTGATGCAAATGTCCCGTGCTCTCTCCAGAAAGCCCTCGGCAAAGTGAATAAGCTTGTAGATAATTTCCTCGGAAGCCAGAAGTGAGATGAGATGGCACGGATGCTGGATTTTAAACGCTTCACTACTAGAGCTAATAGTCTCGAGAAAAGTCAAACGCTTATTTCCGCGTCAGAGATCATTCAAGGAGGGAGAGAGTTTTATTGAGTTAGAGGTCTATTATTAAAGGGATTACCTTGGCAAGGGAGAGATTTCATCGAGAAGTGGTTTTCGGAGATTGTGCGAAGTGGGGTTCGGGCGAAGGGAGAACAGACACCACCACACCGGACAAAAGAAGACAACCACGACGCACTGCACCCCCCCCCTCCGCTGTCCCCTGACTCCTCCTCCTCCCGCACCCACCAGCTTTGTCCCCTCCCCCCCCTTAGGGCGGGAGGAACAAGCAGCACGGAGTGTACTCACCGCCACAATGGCCCCCGCTCTCTATTCACACCCATGTAGGCCCACCCCCCTCTCCCACGGAGAGGGGGGGTTGGGGGGGGGAAGGTGGCGACCCCTTGGAACGACCCACACATACACACACACACACGCACCACGAAAGCATTCTCCCCGCCGCCCAGAGTCCTTCCTTTCCGGTCGCACACCTTTCCCTCGCAAGGGAGGAGGAGGGAGGTGGGACTTCTACCTGGGCGCCTACCTTGACTGTGTGCTAGAAGGGGTGTGTGTGTGTGTGTGTGTATGTATATATGTATGTATATATATATATATATATATATATATATATATATATATATCATTCGGCCCGGTCGCACTGACTTGTGTCCCACTCCCACGGGAACACACCCCTTCCCCGCCCGCCTCACCCCTCCCCCATTATTGTTCGCACCATTCACCCGCACCCCATTTGGAAGGGACTCCAGATCCCCCCTCCCATAAACCCCATCTCCCGACCCCTGCTCGCCCCACCGATCCACTCGAGGCATTCATTCGCGCCTCGGATGGGTGTCACGGCCAATTTCTATGCGGCGGAGAGCACCCTCTTCCTCTTGAAAGGGGGCTGCGGGTGGCGGGAGGGGGGGACCAGAGCCCCCACGCATCACGGAGAGGGGGGGAGGGGCAGGTACATGAGAGAGAGAGAGAGTGTGTATATACACACACACACACACCGAACTTCTCCCTCTTCAGGCATTCACCCTCCCTCGTGCCCGCCAACGGAAAAAAGTTTAGAGGGGAGGGGGGATAGAATGAGCCGACCCCTCTTCCCCCCCTCCACCGTGCTTTGGTGAGTGCCTGGTGAGAGTGTGGCCACCCCGGGGTCGAGCCCTCGCACTCACCGTCGCGCTGCTTATCCGGCGCCGCAGAGGCCATCGACGGGTGCGCGCGGCGGAGATTCGACAGTGCATCGCAAGTCAAACTTCCATTGGAATGCACGCTGGGGTAAGTTTTCGGGAGAGGGGGCATTAAACGAGAAGAGGACGACTATTGGCGTGGTATTAACAACAAAGAAGCCCTCCATCCCCCATCCTCCTCGGCAAGCCAACAGAAGATCACAGTAAGACTTCCTAGGAAGTGGCAGAAACACCCTGTCAGCAGTAGCCCGACAGGAAGATGGAAAGGCGAGGGGGGGGGGGTGGTGGAAGATCAAGGAAGGATTCGAACTCATCAGGAGGGATACACTGAACTGCAAGTGGATGACTATTTCAGGGAGGAGGTGATGTGCTTGGTTGTACTCAAAATATCTCCACGCCCACACGTCGAGAGAGTGGATCTTCATGTTTACCCCAACAACATGCTATCCCTCGCACATATTTCAAATTCCATAAATCGATGTAATCCGAGGCGTGTATAAATTCTTCGAAGATCAGGAATCAAGACATCACAAGACATGCGCCTGTTCTCATCTTAACGGTCTACGTAAATCCCTTCCGGGCAACCAGTGCTGTCAATCAAATCTTGAATAGCTCACGGGGTATCGCTAACTAAACGAAAAAGACAAGCAATGTTCAGGAAACACATCATTCCCTGAGGTAAATCACACCCTTCATTGAATGAGAAAAAATAAATGTTAGAATAATAAAAGGTATTGAATAATGTACTAAGGCAAGGGAAAATGTAAGAGTCGAGTGAGAAAGGATATGAGGTCAGAGAAGCACTTCAATTGAGTTTCCTGACATAGCGGGGACCGTTATGTGGGTGGTACTCAAATGAGTCGCAGGAAAAAAAAGATTCCATTTAAGAATGGTGGATTCGGAATTCTCCGGTGTGAAAGAGGGAAAGATTACACTGCCCTGGGTGGGAATTGCATCCAGCGAAACCAGAGAGCGGAGAGATCGTTCGAGAATTCAGCTGATCGTTGCGGGTGAGGTTAAAGGGAAGAGGACGGGTTTTCATCTCCGAGAGCCGAAGTCACCAAACGAGTGAGGATGGATGGACAAATGGATTCTGTTGCGTTGATTTCATAGGGAAGATAGGGGATTTTGAAACTATTCAGCGCTTAATGGGTTGCAATAGATTTCAAAATAAAGTCATGAATAAAGTGAAATCGCCAGGGATAGTTTAAATGAAGAAACAAAGGAAGGGAAAATATTTTCATGTTCAAACGGACGAAGTTTAAGTTATTCCGCCCCCACCCCACGGGGGTATTCGCAGGGTTACGTGGTGTCCTCGCTGCCGTCGACAGTCGCCGATGTTCGTGGGCGGAGAGGAAGGCCTTGAAGACGACTCGGGGGTGAACAAGAATACAAGAAAGCATTCATTTTTTAATGATTTAAGCTTGATGGAACGATTTCAGAGCGTAAAAATCATTCGCCTTGACTGGGATTCGAACGCAGATCCCTCAATATCCGGTCGAGTGCTTTAGCCACTTAAGCTTTCGAGGCGTCCTCTTAAACCATGAAATTTTGGGGGCTTTTAAAGGAACAAGATGTTGTGATGAAATACCGTACATACAATGTCACAGGAATTCGTAGTCGTGCGCGACGCGCCACAGTCCACGAGGTTTAAGTCAACTTTTCAACACTTAGGCTGTTTATACCTTGACAAATTCAAAGAAACTGCGGGATATGCCACAACAGTAACATTAAACGGTGAAGGTGATTGATTTTATACACTATGAAATTGTTGCATTGAAATGCACATTAGCGGATGACTCCGTTAAAAGTTACTGTTGCGGCATCTCCCGCAGGTTCTTTGAATTTGATTAAAGCTTGGTTCAAATATCGCAGTCAACAAATCATTGACTAACGGAGTGAATGCAATGCGATCCGAAACCTATTGTTATTACAGGTTTGCAGTTTACCTCTTGGGGGGGGGGGGATTTTGGATGGCAAGCGAGAAACCCCGGGCAATTCTTCGGCTCAATTGAACTAAGTCCTTCCTTCCTCCAACCGACTCCTCTCCCCATTCCTACCTCAAGTGCATCTCCATCCACTCCACTCTCTCTCTCTCTCTCCATACTCTCTCTCCATACTCTCCACATTATGCATTCCAACACCTCGGATCCCCTCGGATCACTTTCTCCGTCTTCTTTCTCTACACCCTCTTTTCAAGAGACACTCGAGCTAGCTCATCTTACGAAATTCGTTCATTCACGAAATTTTCCAATCCAGGTAACATCAATAAGATGTGCTTCTCATTCACTTCTGGTTATATCAATAAGATGTTCATTTTCGCCGTCGAAATCCCTAAACGCGCGCGTTGCTCCGAATCAACACTCCAGTTCTCGGACCTTAATCCCTAACTTTGAACACATTTTTCTCCAAAATTACCTTTATCTCGCATATCTATAATTCACTCTCGTTCCATTCCCATCCATTACTCTGGGGTCAAAATAGCGTCCAATTACGACTGCGGTTCCTTGACTACATGATATGCCAAAGGTAGTGATACATTACTCGGAACAGCAAAAACAGGTTGTCTCAAATAGTTGAATGAGTGGCGTATGCATGTAATGTGTACTTATGAAACATATGACCTCGTGAAATTTTCAAGAAACTGTGGGAAATGTCGCGAAAGTGACTATTCAACGGAGTCGTCCGCTAAATTTGCATTAAAATGTAACATTGGCAAAGAGTAAAAAACGTTCACATTGACCGGCCAAAGCGAATTATTTCCAAACTCTGACATTGTTGCATCTGTTAAGCTGTCCCTTCGCCTACTTCCATTCCAGTTCCTCATGACTCGGGTTGGTACGGTGGAGATCGATCGTTTTCGTGATTGCGGTTAATTTTTACTTCGATCTTTTTCGCATACCAAATAACTATTTTATGGTGGGTGACATTAATACTTACTTGGAACTCACTCTTCCGCTAGCATATATGTGGGTGTGCACATTTTTCGGTTTATTCCGGGGAATATTTTCTCCCTTTTCCCAATTGACCATTTAAACACCCTTTCTCTCGCCAATCCCCTTACCCTTCCCCTTGTGGTGCTTGCACCCCATGCCACACACTTTTCGTTGGATCGCGGGGTATTTATGTAGAGGAATCAGACGCCACGCGGCACGGCTCGCCCCCGGGAGAGGGCGGGGGGGGGAGAAGACCGGGGACTGCCAAAAATACCTTTGCCTTTTCATGTCCACCTCATTATTACCTCTCCGAGATCGCCGCCCACCATTCCCATGATCCTCCGCGCGGGAATGCGAAGCTTCGCGCGAGCCTCCCTGTCGAGATGGTTTCTCACATCTCCCGTGGATCTCCCCTCCCTCTCGTCTTCAGGTGTGCGCGCGTTGGAGCGGGGGGTGACGGGGTGGGGGAATGGGGGAGGTGGCCCCCGTGATAACTCGTTCCCATCGCATTCGCCCTCCTCGACTTGAAACGGAGGCCGGCGGAGAAAGGGGAAGGGAAGGAAAGATTCTTCTCTCACGTCCGAGGAGCGTGGAAGAAAAAGAAGGGGTGCAAGCAGAAGGGATGAAAGGAGTGAGAAGAGTTATATATGTGTGTGTATGAGAGAGGACATCATAAATTCGTAAACAGACGTTAAAAACCCGCCTTAAACATTCGTCGCCGTGGTGATGGTTGACAAGCGAACTTTTCATGAGGCCGCCGACTTCCTTCCGACTCCTTCGAGTTGACAGAAGAAGAAGAAGAAGAAGAAAGAAATATGAAAGGAGAAAGAAACCTTAGGCAACTTTTTTTCCCCGATCCCGTAACCCAAATTATGGCCGACACGGCGAACTTCGTCTCCTTGGAGAGCACTCTCCTTGGATTGGTCCTCAGGATACCTCGGAATAGTATGGCGACGCCCTTTCATCGTTCGTCAAGTGCAGCCGCGATGCAAACTATTACTACTGCTATCCCGATTTAGACCTCCGTAGGAATTCGTTATCGGAGTTTAAGAAAACCTTCAAATTACTCAGCTGTTAATTTGTCATGTTATACTTTGAGAACAGTAGCAATTGCTCACATTATAGTCGATATGCCTTCTGGACCAGATCGGAATTGCTGTATCACTCTCTGCTACCACTTACCCGAAGCAACATTTATATTTTTAGTTTTACAGATTATTTCCATTTTAAATGCCGAGATTTTAATCAAATCTTTTGCATGTATGACGTGGGATTTCAATGGCCAACACGAATTTTGAAAAAAACTTAAAATTCGTGCGTTAGGAGCCATTAGCGATGTAGTAAACCGATTACAACTGTCTCGAAACGCTTAGCGCTCGCTTCTTCATTGGAATCCCCATCGCCTAGAGGCAAGAGCATAATGCACGGATGGAGCGATTATCACGCGCATCGCATGACAACGGACCCTTCACCTCAACAGTGGTGCACACGCGACGGCGGTTGTGGCACCAAAGAGATTCGCGGAGCACAAGAAACAAACGCGAATCGATCTTACCCACTCGTGACAAGATATAGGGAGAGAGGAAGTTGGAATCGGCCGGGATTATGCATAAATATATTTATTTATTGATACATACCCTGCAAGCCATCGCTAGGATGTGTGGGAGAGTGTGAATACACACCAGACTAGTTTTGACCTGAATATGACCCCAACCGCGGTCGGACAATTTTATTCTGATCCCTTATCGTTCGAGAGCAAAGAGGACATATTAAATCTATATGTTCTACCCTTAATCTCTCTAATTTAATTGATATGATCTCTCCTACTGTGGTAAGATGGGGGCAATGATACATTTTCAACACCACTGCTAAAGAGACCTTCTTCCAATTTATGCAAGAGCTTCAATCTGTAATTTAACCTTCGCTCTATTGAGTGATTCCCAGCCTAGCTGCTCTAATATTTTGGGTACGCTACTAAGTTTATCCCAACAACGTTTTACAATTCTAGCTCCTCTACGCTGCACACGATCCAATTCTGCAATCAGGCAAACTTCGTGAGGATCCCATATACTTGCAGCATATTCTAAATGAGGCCAAAATGTCATTGGACAGATAACATTTTTCTTTGACTTTTTCATCACATTTACCAAACACTCTTCAAATAAATTCTAATTCTTTGTTAGCTTGTCCACATGTTATTCGTATGTGTTTCACCCAGGAGAGATCGTGGGTGATGCCTAGGTAACGCCTAGGCAATGATTGGAGGGGGTAATTGGCTCCAGGGCGAAGATGGAGTTTTGAGAGTCTGAGACGCATCAAATGGACGCCATGAACGGAGGGGGTCGTGGACTGGCAGGACGACAACTCGCAACCACCTTTCAAACATTTGGTGCGAGGATTTTTCTTCCGCTTCTCCCCTCTCGCCCCCCCCATCTCCGCGATCCGGGGGCGTGTGCCGCGGAGCGGTGACAATAAGCGTCCTTGGTCTCTTGTTAGTATTTGCATTATGATGACTTGGTTGAAACAGTTAAAACTGCACCATGAAAAATTCTCCTCAACGCAGAGGACTGTAAAAATTCAAACAAGTTGGTTTCATCGGCGACATCAACAGCTGGCAGAACGCCCTCATTCCCCGTGGTGTCCAATAGTTGGTCCCTTAAAATTAACTCTGCAAAAACAAATATTCTCCCCTTCACTCTCCGTTAATTACTCCTAGCATATGATTATTAGAAAATGAAGAATCAGAAAATTCAAGCAGTCACAGCTAAAAAAGATTTAGGTATTACCTTTGACACTAACCTTCACTTTCGCGATTATATCGAAACCTTCTTTCCCAAAGCTATGCCACTGGTGGGCCTGATGTACTCATCGCTACAGTTAAGTGTCTAATTTTCCAGATCTCGTCACTCTATTGTTTGGCCGTCTTTCTCCTGTCCTTGAATCCTGCTCCCCGATTCGGGCTTCTCTAATTGCTCTTAAACTACTTGATCACCCGTCGGATTTATTCCTCTCCATCATTCGCCAACGTCATTTACTCTTCCGCAATTTCTCTCTAGATCACATCAGTTCTTTGCTCGACATTCCCTCCAATACTGATCGCCGTGTCATGAATTATATGAAGTTTTTCCGTAAAAATTGCCTGTGGTAATTATAGGTCATATGAACTTCTCTCCCAATTCCCTCTTCGAGTGCCTTTGCGTACGACGCGGTTGAATGTCTTCTTTCATTTTGAATTTGTAGAAGAAACCCTCGAAGACGTGAACGAAACAAACTGTCGAAAGCATGACACGCAGGTCACTCGACATCGAGGACACCAAGCGAAACGCATGGTCGATGAAGTAGAAGCGTTTGCGGAAAACACGCGCGATGGAGCACGCGTGCGTAGAGCTCTAGCAATAGAGCTCAGTGAAACGGGTAGCTAAGCGGCAATGGCGGGGTCCAGACTAGGTCTATGAGGCACTCCTGTATGCATGCAGAGTAGGTGTCGCTATTACCTTTGATGCCGACGCTGACTTTGTCGGGTGCCGTGGCAAATATCGATGCTGGGGCAATATTGATGTCGAGAACGATGTGAAAGTCGACGTCGAGATGGACATTGGTATGACCATCGACGGGAGGGATTTTGTTCGAAGATAAATTCTTCTGTGGTGGGTTTACAGTAAGATTTAAAAGAGAAAACGGTAGAAAGAAAGATTTAACGGTGTCCACGCGACATCGGGTGTCGAATGCTGTGCTGTAAGTATGTTGACGCGACATTGGATGCCAATGACATTGTCGACATTTGTACCACCATCATGAGGCCACCGCAGGGTGTAAGGGGTATTCCCAGTGGGGCAGAGAGAGGGCACCTCACTCACGCAGATTGCTAATCAAAGGATCAAATCCGCCCGAGCTGCAGATGATCCCTCAGCGAAAAACTTCGACGAGTCAGTGGGCGAGACGGCCCCCAGGAGTGGACGAGGGCACTCCGGATCAAATCGACCCGCACGCGTCTTTCAGACCGCAGATAATTTGCGACCACGACGGGATATCGGTTAAAAACCCCAATACCAAAGTAAGAGAAAACTGAGGCCATCACGTTCCCGGATGACCATATTACCTTAGTTTTCTTTGGTGGTGGTGAATCAAGATGATTCCGTTGCTTTGACTGTTTTTTTGTCTCTGGGGTATAGAAGTGGACCCAAGTTTCATCTGTGGTCACAAAAAAGGGCAGAACATCTTGTTGGTTGCTCTTGAAACAGGTCAAAAATTGTTCGGAAATTCCCATCATGATGCGTTTGTGATCCTGCGTCAAGAGTCGCGACACCCATCTAGTGGTTAAGTTGGTCATATCCACTTATAGAATGTGATATGCCTGTTCAGATGACATCCCGATAGCTTCAGCGATTTATCGCGTTTTCAGTCGGCGATCGCCCATGACCATTTAATGCACTTTTGCAATAATATCTGGGGTGGCCGACCACTGCGCGGATCGTCATCTCAAGTTGTCCCGGCCAAACTTTAACTCGTTCGATTACTTGATAACGGTTGAATATGAAGGAACAGAGTTCACCAGAGTCATTCTGAAAGTTTAGGCACGGAATTCCTTTGCTTTCATACCTTTCTTTACGAAGTATTTAATCAATGCTCGAATCTAAACTTTTTCCAATCTTCAAAAATTGCTACTTGAGAACAACAATATATAGGCGTCCGCACCGCAGATCTCTTCCCAGAGAGTACTGACTCGTTAGGTATTTACTCGCAAAGGATTACCTATTACTACATGGGAAACTGGTTGCGCTAGCGTTGGCATCTGGTGGCGACTGCGAGAACCTTTTTAACTACCCTCGTACCTGAAAAGCAAAGGGATTTCTTGCTGTGGAGCATACGGCGGCAATCGGAACTAACTTCCTCCGATCATCAAGACGACAATAAGTGATAGTGATAACAATGGAAGTTATATGCAAGATTGTGAAATATATCGCAAGAGTATCTTCGTTTCTCGAAGTTTTTCCAGCATTTTCAGTATTCACTCCTCGGTCGATGCGTCGACACACGCCGCCGAACACCACTGTGATAAATTCCCTTGTCTGGATTTTGGGGGACTATCCCGAGATAGTTCGGCTCTCTGAAATACGTTTTGGCTCTTCTTTAAGAATGCAAGATGGGTCTAACCACCCTGCCATTCTAAAGAGGAGGACTCTGAAGAGGAGGCGGGTCTCACAATGCGTGTGATTCGCCGGGGCGCACCCAAGGTGGGCACAGTCCACGCCCACACGCCCCAAAGGATTATTATTTCATTTCCACGCATTCTCCGCGTTGAGAATAATATCAATCACGATTCCACAAATGATGAGTGGTCATTCTCAATGGCGCCACCCCTTAACTCCCTCGGCAACACTCACGCAAGATGATTGAATGTGCAGGTTTCATACATTTATTTATTTATATATACCCTGCGAACCAACACCAGGGTGTATGGCAGGGAATGAAAATACACCAGAATAATTTTACATGACCCTACCACGGTTGAACAATGTTACTATGATCTCCCATATCGTTCGTGGAAAAAATGACATCTTAAATCTATCTGTTCTACACTTAATATCTCAAATTTTATTAAAATGATCTCACCTACCTTAGTACGATGGGGGTAATGATACATTTGCAACATCACTGCTAAAGAGACATCCTTCCAATTTATGCAAGAGCTTCAATTCGTAATTTAACCTTCGCTTCATTGGGTGATTCCCAGCCTAGCTGCTCTAATATTTTGGGTACGCTACTAAGTTTATCCCAACAACGTTTTACAAATCTAGCTCCTCTACGCTGCACACGATCCAATTCAGCAATCAATCCAACTTCGTGAGGATCCCATTTATACTTGCAGTATATTCTAAATGGGGCCTAACCAACGACAGGTAACATTTCTCTTTGACCTTTTCATCACATTTACCAAGTACTCTTCAAATAAATCCTAAATATTTGTTACCTTGTCCACATATTCCGAATATTTGTTTCACCTAAGAGAGATCGTGAGCGAAAGTAATGCCTAGGTATTTAATTTAATCTACACATTCCGGTGTCCCCGATGCAATAAGCATCGGAATTACATTGGATGGAATCTTATTTTTTTAAATCTTCGTAATTTTTTCATCAAATTTCAGCAATTTTATTTGTAGTTTCTGAATTTATTGAAAACCTTGCTCATTCGTTTGATGCGACAGTAGGCTGAAAATTTCTGACACGGCGGAGGAGCTCTGCGCCTAATATTCCTTTAATATATGCTTTCTAATATCGGACTGCATTCAGCGAGATCAATCATAGTAAAGAAGATGGCGACGAGCTGGTCCAGTTAGTTTCCAAGCAGCGGAGTACTAGGCATTGATATCAAAGCGGCAACGCCCAGATTAATGGGCTCTTCCCTGCTTGAAATCCCAGTAACTCATTTAAAATAGTCTAATCAATAATTTGAAAAAAGTGAAAAATTACCTGAGCAATTCTTGATTCTATCCATCCGCTTATTTTACCAAGTTGAGGAAGACAATGGAATGGGCGAGTAAGGCTCGTGGGGTCAGCACACTTCTTAAATCTGCACTGGCGGTCTAAGTGCTGACCAATGCGCCACTATGGCCGTCACCCCTTTCCCCAGGCGCCCGCCCCCTCCCACAGCTCGGCACCCCATTCACACATTCGAGCTCCCGAGGAGAGGGAGCAGTGAGGGTGGGAGGTCGTGAGGGGCTGTGCCGCCTCTTTAAGCAGCGAGGGCACTTGGGGACCAGCACGGTTCCCCCGCCGAGGTGGATGGCCATCCGCCCCCCTTGAGGTGACGGGGGTCGAGGCGGCCACCAGGGGGCCTGGCCCGCGTAGGGTTCCCTGCGAGCGGTGACCACGCGGATAGACGACGTTCCTTGTCGATTGATTTATAAGCCTTGGGACACTCAATAACATTGACCTTAATTGGGGAATAGAATATATCCATATGCAACCATTAATTACGAACACAAATTCCATATCTTTAATAGCAAGCTATAATACTTTGGTATCAGCAACAAAACATGTTTCCTCTTAATCTATAAAAAAATGCCCTCCATGCCTGACTCAAGCGTATGTATAAATTATCAATTATCGTGCCACAACGGGTTTCTCAGGGGTGAAGTGAGAGTGGCTGCTTGTTCGGGTCGTCTTATATCCACAGCGAAAAAGTAGAGGCATTGCAGAGGATATAAGAATCAGAGATGGAGGCTATGGTGATTATTAGTGCAATAGCAATTCAAGACAAGGAGATTAATTTTGATTTTTACGCAACATTTTCGTCGAGCATTGGCCCCATCAGCGACGAACGCCCCCTCGTCGAAAGTGCGCGCCGGATGAGAAGCGGGCAGAAGCGGTGCTTTCGAGTCACCACGCGGGGACGCGCGCATCATCACGACAGGTAATATTTTCTGGTCACATAATTTCTGTGATAACAACTGCGAATATATTGAGCAATTAAACTTCCATTGTGTTTTAATTTATTTAAGAAAATCAAAAATCCTCTCGAGAAATAGGATGATAAAGATAATTATCGAATTTATGTAGCGTAAATTAGACCAAAACGAAGACAACACGTATTTAGGAAAGGTTTTGAGAGAAGGAAGGTAAATCTATGTAAGGATGTTCTAAGAACTTCCTTAGGAATGGGAACTTATAGGAAGAGGAGCGTGTTGATGAAAGGGTTAAAAAGTAAAAATGCAAAAAATAAACTTGATAGAAAGGCAAAAATAACTGATAGGTTTCAGGCACGGATGTTGGACATAGAGATTATTGGAAGGAGGGGCAATGGAAGATACTGATAGGTAGTGTGGTGCAGTCCAGCAGTGAGTGCGTATCGCCTGGGTAGTCCAGAGATAATTAACCCCCTCCAGGAGACTACTGCGAATGGTACAAACCCGATAGCGAATATGTTAACAGTTTTAAATATGATATAAAAAAAGGGTAACTGTAAATACCCAAGTTCTACGAGGAGGAAAATCTTCAAAGGGAGGATCCGAACACGGGTTCTGTGTTTTTTCGGTCGAGGGATTTACCTCTTTATTTAGTCAATTCACTTTCTTAAGACTTTACGCGAACTAATAACATGTTGAAAGAATTGATCAAAATTTGGCCAATTTCCACAAAATAAAATTTAATGCGACCAGTTCCAATGTAACTACATTATCGTCATGTAACTACATCATCACCTGATGGTGATGTAGTTGCATTGAAACCGGACGCATTTAATTTTATTTTGTTGAAAATTGCCAATTTTTAATTAATCATGATATTCCACTATATCACCCCCGAAACGTCTCTCTTTATATGTTGAAATAAGATGGTGGTGCGTACATAAATACAGTATGTACTGTGTACATGTATATTAAATGCGTAGGTAGGCATAGAACATATTAGGCCAATTAGAGATATTAGAAGTTACACTATGATTAGGCACATACTTTTAGGAACAGCGTGATTAATTCGAATAATTTCTTGGAAGCCAAGGGTCGAATCCTGACCATGTAGAAAGAATAAGGTACAATTAGAATAAAACTGGGAATACTCTTGCGTCGCTCAGTAATGTGTCAGGAAATACAGGAAAACGAATTATTTTAGGTATATTTTTTTCATTTTTCACCAAATTTTCCTTTTAGCTCGATACATTTTTCAAGAATATCTCCAACTTTTCTAAGCCGCTCATGAAGAAGCAAATCGTAATGTCCTCAAAATATGCATAGGTATGTGTTGGCGATGACCTCCTCGTCCGACGATATTTTCCAAATCTGCGGATTATGGACTTTTTAAATGGTTGGGTACAGAGTATTCATAGATGATGTCAGGCTTTAATACAATAGAAGTTACTTCAGGTGTTCCCCATGGAAGTGTTATCGGACCACTTTTATACCTTATTTATGTTAACGATCTTAACTTCGTGGATAATAGTAATATATACTTTCAATAAATATAAACAATGGAGTGGTTTGATATCCGTAATCCTGAGGGCAAAGCCACTTTAGCATATGATCTAATGGCTATACAAGGCTGATGCGACTATTGGTAATCAGTATTAAACTTAAAAAATGACGTAAAGATGAATTTTTGGAAAAGAGCAATTCCCTCCCGAACGCCTTATGTATCGGAAACACCGAAATGGAATAAGTAGGGTCGATCAAATACTTAAGGCGTTGCCCTCAATCATGACCTCTCCTCGGTGAACCATGAGGCACGGCGAATATTAGGGGGAAAATATTCGGGTCAAAATTTGTCTGGTGCGTATTCACCCCTGCCACACACCCTAGCGGTGGCTTTCAGGGAACTAAAAAATACAAAATACCAAACAAATTTGGAAAAACTAGCAAAATACTCAGGAGTTATTGGAAGAGTGTTGGGGAAATGTAATGAAATAGTCGAAGAGAAATATTATCTGTCGCTAGTTAGGTCTCATTGATAGAATATGCTGCAAGTATAAATGGGATCCTCAAAAGGGGGATCAATTGCCAAATTGGATCGCGCCCAGCGTAGAGGAGCTAGCTCTGTGAAACATTGTTATAATAAACTTAGTAGCGCATCCAAAATATTAGGGAAGCTAGGCTGGGAATCATTTCATAAGCGAAGGGTAAACCACAGATTATATCTCTTGCATAAATTGGAAGGATGTCTCTTAAGCAGGGATGTTGAAAATGTATTATTAGCCCCATCGTACTACGGCAGGAGAGATCATATCAATGAAATTAGAGAGATTAAGTGTAGAACAGAAAGATTCAAGGTGTGATTTTTCCCACGCACGATAAGGGATGAAAATAAATAACGTTTGTCTGACCACCCTAGGAGAGAAAGGTTTTTTTGGGTCAAGAGTAGCCTGGTGTGTATTCACCCCCCGCCATACATCCCAACTGTGGCTTGCAGGGAACTAAATACATTAATTAAATACACGCAAGGTCTTCCTTTCCACCATTGAATACGACATTCACTCTACAAGTCGTATTGCGTGAATTGGGGAGGGGGTTATCTATACGAGACATCGGCAGCGCCCGGGAGGGAATCAATCCTTGCCCACAGGGGTGGGGGTGTGTAATAAGCAACCCCTCGAGACCGCCGATCACGCATCCCACGACCCCTGACCCCTGGCGGTGGCGGCTCACAGCAGCCCACACACCCCTCCCTCCCCCGCCCTTTCAACCGCCGCCCTCCCCACCGAGAAGGAACCCCTTTGGAAGGGTTGGAGGGGGAGGTGCACCCTGCTGCACAGGCGCACCCCCGCCAATCGATCCCATCGGGGCGTCCAATGGGCGACTGATCCGGGATCATCGGACGGCGCCGGCGCCAATGTCCCACCACCGCCTATACGGCTATCGCTCCCTCTCCTGTCCCCACCCCGCCCTGCCCCCCGGGAGACACTGCGGTTGATGCGGCACAATGGCGGCCCGCCCGCGCCTCCGCCTTCGATACACAGAAACATCATTCACCTTGGCTAGGATTCGAACCCAGATCCCTCGGTGCCTCGCCGAATGCTTTAGCCAATTAAGCTACCGAGTGAAACCGAGTTAAACATTTCTGTGTGCAAGAGGACGCCTCGTTAGTTTAACTAGCAAAAGAAGTTAGCTGGACATCGAGGGATCCGTGCACCAATCCCGGTAAAGGTGGATGACTTTTACACTCTTAAATTTCTGTAGCTATTTCACAGCTATTCACCCACGGCCCAAAAACATTTTCTCACGCCCTTGCGATAGCTTTTAGGGTACTGTGTAACGCAATGTAAATTGCTATAATGACGAAATGACGAGACCGTTTGTCTGCGTGAGGCTGAAGTAATTTTAAACGAGACAACCTGACATAAAAAAATGCATAAAATAGAGTATGAATCAATTTGTTTGAAATCGATTGATTCGTATGTGGACAGCCTATAAATTGGTACAAAGTGTTACAGGTTGAGCAGGTGGGCTCCAACGCCTCGGCAACTTCACGGCGCCAACGTGGACGGTGGCCCATCGGGATCGAGTGCCCGCACCCCCGGTCCAGCGGTCAGATATACGAGATGAGCGATGACCCCACGATGACCTTCCAACCGGGTGGGACGGAAGGTGAGTAGGTGTCCGCGGAGGAGACACGCACATCCACGTCCACACGCACACAGTTTAAAGAGCGGTTGACCTCGCGCCGGGAGGGCGCGGCAAGGGTCACTCACTGTGCGGTGACCCTCCGGGAGTGGACGGGCGGAGGATCCAACGGAGGCGACGGGGAGGTCCTCATCGGTCCATCGAATGAGAAAAGAGTTGAACGAGGAGGCAACTAAAGATGCGGAGGGGTCGGGGGGTGGTAAGGGGAGGCACTAGCCCCCCCTCCCCCTCCCACAAGAGGATGAAAGCACCACTCGCCGCCGACGGATGTGTGAAGGGAATGGGCTGTCCCTTTGATGCCGAGGCGCGCTCGACTCATGCGCCCCCACGCGGATGGCCTTCCCATGCAGAAATGGACACCCCGGCCCATAAATCAAATCGGCGGCGGCTGGCCACCCCCCCCCCCGCCATGCCACCCGCCCCCTACCGACATATATCCCCATCCCCCTCGCTCCCGCCATCTCTCCAATCCGATATCGAGCCGTGGTGCGCCGCACTGCATCCACCGCCGTATAACAAGTACCCCAGCCGCAGCCCACGATTCTTTTTTTGTCCGGGGCACGAGAGAGGAGGGTTCGTTTCATCGATTGGTTGCCTGACCCTTGCCTCTCATCCAGCTCGCTCCCCCGAAGGAGCAATCCAACGCAATTCTCCTTGGCTGCGGCTGTCTCGCCTCCCTCCAGAAGCGAGTCTCGTCTCGCTTCGCCCAGGATTGCCTCGCGTCGGGGAAGCTCCAAGGCGGGAGTTCGACCGACAAATGCGGCAAGTCCCTCGGTGAAGAACACGCACGCATCCCGCGAATAACTTCGATCGTCACCCAGGTCATGTCGGGCGGTTTAATGTTGGGGTATTCTCGGCAAGTAAATTTCATCTAATGAAAGAAGTTCATGAGCAACAAATTGGCACAAATTCATCACTTTTAGTCTAATAATCCGAAGATTTCTTGGCATAACCCCTCCGTTCTTCCTTAATTAATGCCAATTCTCGTGCGCTCTTGATGGCTCCATTTCCCCCTCAACACCCCTCGCATGGTCCACGTAAGTGCCCCTCGAAAATCTTCTTCGCGGTGACAAATCTTTACTGTTCACATTGAATCCATTGTAACTTAAGACATGCCCGATCCACACGATATTATTCCCCCCATAGTGAGTTACCCATTCCCGAGGGTCTCTCCCAAAATGTATACATCAAACGATTTTTCCTGGCCAAGCGGACGACTGGAGTGGGGCGATTTTGGGGTAAAATTGTGAGAGGTCTTGGAAAAGGGACCACAGTGAAATTGACCCGAATTTTTTAGAATAGGTGGTTACTGGTAACGAGACATGGGCATTTGAGTACGACCCACGTGAAACCCTTCTCAGTAACATTTGGGACCACTTGATTATGTCAAATAGGCCGTGACGAGGTGCTCTTGAATTCTGTCTACGCCTTTCAGGAAGCATACCAGAAGTGTAGCAGAGGGGCTGACATCGGTGCGTTACCACAAAAGGGTGCTGCTTTGAAGAGTTTCAGCAAATTGTGCTTTGATCTGCAATAAAGCTTTCCCCGATTTTTCCTACTTATATTTGGGGACAGAATTTTTTATTTCTCTAAATTCCTATTTTTTTAACACGAAGCAGTCCCCTGAAGGTACCAAATTCATTCTTTTATTTTTGTTCAAGTCCAATGTGCCAGGCATGTCATAATGATTGGCGTCCAATATTATAGGAGTTCAAATTTTCCACTTCATAGACCTTTGCTTCGTAACCCAAGATTCAACCCCCTGAGTTATCCAGGGACGACGACGACTCCAGGAAGCTGAAAAGTAGGTACCAACATAAAAGTCCCTGAAGTGGGAAAGAGCAAGATGGCTACTCCTTTTACAAGGTCATCTCCGTTTTCTATGTTCTATTATCTATTGGATGGAATTTGTGCTGTCAGAGAACCAATATTTCTACTCGCCTTGGAACCAGTAAGTTACCAGTACGCCAAACGTGAGACCCAGGATCCACTCCCGGGCAGATCAAATGATTTTAAGACGGCCAAGCCCCACGCCTTTCGAGCAAACTTCTGCGCGACTCCTGAGGTCACGGTGACCACCCTGGGGACGCACATTTCCCAGGAGCGGCGTCATATGGTGCACGGTGTGAATCGCATACATTTCACTCCCTTCACGACACAAGGGACAGAGATGGCCGAGGAATTGCGGCAGAGTGCGCCTCGCCGAGGTTCTCGACTCACCGCGGTGCAACCGACCCACCCCCGTCCATCCACGCGCGGGTTCGAACCCCGCTTCGATGACGTCCGATGTCCCCGCGATATCGATCCGCACAACTTGAATCCGATGATGCGACACGAGCGCAGGGGTCAGAGGGCTTTGCTATCCACAACTACTGGACGGGGGCAACATTGCCTGGGCAGACGAGCACCGATGCAGATCACTCCACAGCCTTACGTCTACGGTTCTCGGGGTCACCTGATCAACACTCGGAAACCCACTCGGAGGGCAGGCAGGATACGCTGGCAACAAACGGAAAGAGTTTCGAGGGAATAAGTCGGCCCCCTCTTCTCCCACGCGCAGTTGTATTTGGCCTTGATTTTCACCCGAATATGTTTACCCCTGAAGAGGGGAGAACAATATTATTTTTATCCCCTATCGTTCGTGGAAAAAATGACATCTTTAACCTATCTATTCTGCGGATAATCTAACCACAAAGAGGTTACCTCTGATTGACGATTTTCGCAGCAACCAGTGATTTCCCTAAATAATGCAGTCGTCCCTGCTGTATATCGAGCACAATTGAAAAAAAACTGAACGTTTTGTTCTGCTTGCTAAGAACGCCACCAGGGATCGATGGAAAAGCTCCTTTGATTAGTCACCCTTACGAATGTTTCGCTGAAACGGACAGCCGGCGTTAACCATTCTTGGGCGGCCATCAACCAGCAAAACCGACGACAATGTGGCTTGTGTTCGACAATTGTTGGACTCTGACAGTCGATTGAGTGCCAACATGGTTGCCAATGATTTGAACTTGTCGTCTACTGTTGTGCTTCGCCAAGCTCGCGCCTAAGGTGTTTGCCACGATGCGCCACGAATCCGCGGGTTCCTGGCCAAAAATCAGGTGCCAACGCTGCCCCCCCCCTATAGTCCTGACGTCTTCCTAGCAGAATTCTTTTTGTTCTCTAGGATTAAGACAGCCCTGAAAGGGACCCGTTTTTCATCCATAGAAGAGGTCCAATCAGCCGTGACGAAGAACTTGCGAGAAGTCCCCAAAGATGCCTTCTAGGGCGCGTACCAGCCATGGCAAAGTTGCTGGAAAAAATGTGTAGAGGCCCAAGGAGAGTATTTTGAAGAATTTTAAGTGTTTTTTCAAATCTGTTTAATGAAATACTTACAAAAATAATGACATTACTTTCGGAACGCACTCAGTTTGCATCAATACTCGAGTCATACCAATGAAACTTGTACCGCTCATATATTGCGCTTAAGTTGAAAAGATGCATCAAGCTACGTTTCCAATCAATCAATTATTGGAATGATAACTCTTGGAATTCCACTACCTTCGGAACGCACCCTATACACTTTAACACTTTTAAAAATATTAATTTGTCCGCTATTTCTCACCGATGGTGGCACTAAATGAACTTTGATTTGAAGGCGATGAAGAACACCTCAAAGGAAAACATAATTAGCAGGACAAGATAACATTAATTTTGTTATGGAATTATATTCTTTCCTCGTGAAATTGTCGATGGAATATTTTGTCGCATTTTCAAATAAAAACTTCCTGATCCGTTATCATAATTACAAAAACCATATCTATTCCATAAATATGACGCCGACAGCAGTAATGGAGCGACGTTATATCGTGGCAATGAGGCTGGATTCCTCAATGCTTGATAAAAGGTTCCATAATTATCATCAGTCAGCATATATTCTGGTATGTACATTTTTCTGTCCATGGACATCATCCGGCTTTCAGTTATCACAGAGACGGACATGAAGGCAGCAATCTCGTCGCGGCACCAAAGGATTCGGCCGAGGGCAATTTCCGCTGGTTTCCCCTTGAGGGCCCAGCCGTTTCCCACCCCCAACCACCACGGAGAGAGGAGGAAGGGGTGGGGGGAATCCGCATCCCCCCCTCCTCATCTCGCATTTGGGGCCGTTGATTGCCTCCTGACTGTGATAAATTGATCTCTCTCGTGGGAGAGGGGCACAAAAGGTGGCAGGGGGTGGGGTGGACTTGGAGGAGGAGGGTCACTTTGTGGCCGGCCGACGCACAGCAGAGCGACAAGTCCCCCAAACGCCCCCACAACCCCCTCTCCCGCAGGCGCGGGCGGGAGGGAGGGAGACCAGAGGCACGCGCGAACTCGTCAGCGCAACAGAACGCGTGTCGTATTGCGTGCGGGGTTTCACGCACTCCGGCAAATCCGTGTTCGGATGTGTCGCGAAGGGATGGACAAGGGCCCTGACCAGATGAGTGGTGGCTCCGCTTTCGGGACGACAGATGAAGATAGTAGTAAGAATAATAAATAACATTCCCTCTAAATGAACATGGTTCTTGGGTCACGTCATCTTGAAGAGGGGAAATAACATATATAAGGCGGTGGATTCATGATTTACACCGGTGGTGTGGAAATCTGTCACCTCTTCTACATAGATACATACATACATGGCACCTTGCAAGTCACCCCAAGGGTGTACGGCAGGGGGCGAATGCACGCTAGACTACTCTTGACCCAAAACACCTTCCTCTTCTGGCGCGGTCGGACAAACGCTATACTTGTACTCATCCCTAATCGTTCGCGGATAAAATATGTTAAATCTCTCTGTTCTACACTTAATCTCTCTAATTTTACAAGCATGATCTCTCCTACCGTAGAATAATGGGGGTAATAGTACATTTTCAACATCACTGCTAAAAGAGACGTCATTCCAATTTATGCAAGGGCTTCAATCTGTAATTTAACCTTCACTCCAGTAAGTGATTCCCAGCCTAACTCGTCTAATATTCTGGATACGCCACTAAATTTGTCATGACAACTTTTTGATAATCTATTTCCTCTACGCTGCACGCGATGCAATTCGGAAATTAGTCCAACTTCGTGAGGATCCCATATACTTGCAGCATATTATTCTAAATGAGACCTAACCAACGAAAGATGACATTTCTCTTTGACCTTGTCATCGCATTTACTCGGTAATGATCAAATAAATCACAATTTTTTGTCGGCTTGTACACATGTTCCCCGTATAAGTTTCATCGAGTAGAGATCGTGGGTGAGAGTAAGTACTTCGCCTAAGTATTTCATCAAGTCTACACAGCCCATTTCGGTGTTCCCGATGCAGTAGGCGTTCGGGAAGGACCTGCTCTTATTCTAAAAATTCATTATCATTTTTCATAGTGAATTCATCTATATGCTTGAAAGTATTTGTCTAAATGTGTATGCACCCGTAAGAAGAAACACTTTTTAATAACCAGTACACATACGGATCGCTCCTCCAACCGTTGCGATTTTCGCCCGACTTTCAAGCTTTCCTTCAGCCCCCTCCACACTCTCTTTCTTTTGCCTTTTTACGCCTAATAAGTGACGTAGCATTGACGATGCACGAGAAAGATTCCACGGTCCAAGTGGTGGGAGTGGACGGACGGAGTGGGATAGGAGGTCGATGGCGATGCGAGGCGACGTGGAAATGGAAGATCCGCGGGGGAGGGGGGGGGACTGTTCTGGAGGATCCACCCTGGAACATCCTCGCCGTAAGAAGTGAGACGTTTAGGGTGAAGGGGAGGAGGGGGTGAAGCGAACTCTTATCTACATCTACATCAAGCCACCAAAAAGGTGTGTGGCAGGGGGTGCAGCACCAGGAGGAAAGGGTAAAGGATGAGGGGGTTAGGGTTTTTCAAATGGATGGGGAAAGGTGGGGGAACCTGCTAAAAAAATATATATAAATATACTAGTATAACCATGCGCAGTCCCTACCTTGTAGGTTAATACTTATTGCGTCGAGCTGACTCCCGGGGGATTTCGATTACAATCATTCTGGTCTCTTACTGTTCTTGGAAAAAATGACCATTTAAACCTCTCAGTCTTGTAGTCTATCTCTCTAATCTTATATTCGTGATCCCTCCGCCCGTAATACGTTGGGGTTCGTATTATGTTCTTGATGTCATCGGAAAAGGACCCATCTTTAAATGTTTTTAATAAGTTTAATCTATATTTTAAACGTCGCTGTGTAAGGGAATCACAGCCTAAATTATCTCGCAAAGTAGTTACGATACTGCGCTGGTCATAACAATGTTTGACAAATCTTATCGTTAAACACAGATCGGTGCATTGAGAACTCTACCCTCGCAAGATGGAACAAGAATAGGGTGCTTTCACATCACCCCTTGAAGCCCTTGCACGC
Source organism: Hetaerina americana (assembly GCF_022747635.1). NCBI lineage: Eukaryota > Metazoa > Arthropoda > Insecta > Odonata > Calopterygidae > Hetaerina > Hetaerina americana. The sequence continues at coordinate 2,751,479 of NW_027286952.1, read as the reverse complement.
AAACGATGCTTTTTTGCCAAACAATTGAATCTATGTATGGCTCAATCTGAGACGCTTTTCACTTTATCTACTGGGAATCTACTTATTCTACAAAAATTAACATAAAACAAAAAATAAACAGCAAAAAATCCTGTCTGTCAAAAAATGTCTGAGGCTAGATCAAAAAATACAAACATTCTAGATGGAAGAGATATCTTTCAAAGATTGGGAATTCTGCCTGTAGACAGGCTTTATAGATATGCATTCATAATAGGAAACTATTTTTATGACAAATATAAAATACCAGTTTTAAATAATAATAATTACCATTAAGGGACAATATTAGGTCCATATCAACAAATTTTCATACAAATCCAGGCAGAAGAAAATTAAAGGTACCTGTGACTCTAATTTTTAATGAAATACCTGAAGATTTAAGAATATCACAGTCAGTAAACGCTGTGAAAGGGAGAATAAAAGACTGGCTATTACATAGAATGGGTTCGGGCTTGGAACAAAACGTGGCACAATATATGTAGCTTTATAATTGTTTACACTTCAAGCTCTCATTTTCGTTTACGTGGCACCTGCTGTCAAGCCAGAACTGACTGGATTAGCAGGACCAGAATGAGTATCCCACGAATAAATACTATAATATTTATAATACTATTGTGGATTACGATGATCATATCACTATGGTTTTGATAAATATAGTCCGTAATTGTACGTTGTATTGATTGTCTTAATTCTTTGTGTACCATATATGATGAATATTATACTGCTGGAGTTATAAATAAAATGATCAATTCACTTTTAAACGGCCTCTCCATTTGGAATGGAGAACTGTCTCTCCATCTTGAAAGAGCAATATGAGCTAAAACTATGACGTAGTGTTTTCATTGAAATTCTCTTGCCTCGGCAAAGAAATGAATGCATGCTCTTCCTTAAAACCTTTACTTGATTCCTATAAAATTCTTTTAACAAAACCAACGCGTTAGAATTCAAGACCTATGCAAGCACAAGAAGGGCAAATGAGGTTTTTCGGCAAATAAGAAAAGACTCGATTGCCGTCAGAGGGATAAAGAGGGTTTACCAGAACAGTAAGTTCACGCTCGTCATGTATTTTAAGTGCATTGATGGATTTCCTTCAGTTTATTCCCTTTCTTTCGACTGTGCATGGCTCTGAACGCACGCGTGAAGTCACCTACGTGATTCCCAATACCACTCAAGGTTATTCCCAAGGAAGAGATAAACATCCAGTAGTTTATCGTCTGTACACGGATGCGAATATTTCAAACATTATTTTAATATTCCCGATCTGCAATTGCAAAGAGTGCCTCACGACACGTTCGGAAATTCATTATTATAAAACACTTGGAGAGCAGAAAATTGGCAAAAAATGTAATCAAACAGTCGCTCGTTGGAACAAACTTTCTCCGACTGGCAGCAGTCAGAAGGAAAGGAGAATACGGCAAGAAATACAATTCTACGTCGGTCTGGACGGTACCACGCCCGAGAAGAGTAAGTTTTTTAAGCATGAGCACGGAAAAATTTTTAATGTCTCATATTACGAATTTTTTAATTTTTTAAATTTAAGACACTTGAAATTTAATTTTTTAAATGACTCTTAAATTTAAGCACTCACTCTGATGGACAAAGAGATGGCAATAACACTAGTAAAAGTACATAAAAAGTAAGCACTTCGAGCACTGATTGGTCTCATTTACCTGAGATAGAAAGGAGAGAATTTAAGGCCGGAGTTTAAAAAAATTAAGCACATTTGAAAGAGACCTCCTCTAATGAGCTAGTGGGCTCTTTTATGGGTTAGAAGCAAGGAAATAGTATACAAAATCTGATAATTTAACTTAGTTTTTTTTACGGTCAAAAAAACGGCAAACCACATATTTCATTTGAATGTTTTTTGACACCTTTATGAGTAAAACCTTTCAAATATAAGAATTCTTCAAAATTAATTTAATTTGGTCCGTTTGATTAAATTGGGGCAATTTATTGTTTCAATTTTTTGGGGTACCTTATTTTTAAACCACCAATACTATTACGTTGATTTTTTTTTACAAAATATGAGTTACACGCCCTTCCTTTCAGTCGTTCTCCCCGTTCCCACTTTATCTTTTGTTGATAAATCTATCCAATATTTTCCTTATCGGTTCCTCGTGTAGATATTTCCCAATTTGTTGGACGTTATGCAAATATATCCAAAGATAGCTTCCTAAGGTTCGCGTCTTTCCTCGGCATTAATTGGGCATATAAAGGACTCTGTGTACATATTGCCGTGCCCTCCTCCATCATGCATTCACAAGCCCCCTTCTTTTTTCCCCTATTTTCTTGAGGTATGATTTAAACTCTCTATACACAGTTAAAATTGGCGTCATTCCTTTGTAGGTTTTTAAGTTGATTTTCATTCTTCCCTTCACGCTAGGAATAGGAATTGTTTGGAATTATCGAAATATATCCGTACATTTTTAATATCTATCATGCCCAAATCGCATGCTGATCTTCCACTATCCTACCACGAGGACTTAACGCCGAATTGGCGAAGACCACCGGGGCCTTCAGGGGAGGGAACACTGATCGCGTGGCAGTGCCGCAAGAGCCCAAGGCCTGACGGGCTTCTACGGCCTCCGTGGCAATCCATTGAACGGATTTTATGGGTCCAAGGGGTGCTCAAATCGTCGGGTAGATTTGGATCGGACGACTTCGGCATCTCTCTATAATTAGGGCAACACATATTTTTCATCTATTGTCATGAAGTCCCGACTTTTTGATAAGCCATGTACGAGCCCGACTGAAAGAAACATCTCTCATGCACAGAGGTGATTGGGGAATAAAAGGAATGTCTCATAAGAAGGAAACGAGGATGCGATTGCACGATCCGCGGAGAACGTCAAGGTAACCGAGGAGCCTCGAGGCGCAGAGAGGGCCGGATGTGGCCAAAGTAAGACCCTCTCACCCTGCACTATTCCCTTTCCGGCAGCTTTCTCAGTAAGTATTGCAGTTAGTCTCGGGATCGTGAAACTGTGAGAAAAATTTAATGAAATATATATTTAAGTAATTTATTCATCACACATTTTTAAATCTTAATGTTCATCGGAATCAATTGAGCTTTCTGGAGTGTGTTTGCTGACGGCTAATGTCTTAATTCTCTCCCTTTCGGAGCGTTTGTCGTTCACTGCTTCAGTCGAAGTGTGCTCCGACGAGCAACGCGAACAAACAAAGGTCCCGTCGCGTGAGCCCGTGGGTAGCCCCCTCCCCCCCATGAGTGCAACCCGAATGCAAGACATTTGAAGTCAAAGTGAAAGTGAATGACACCTGGAGCGTCCGCGAGCGAAGAGAAGGGACTCGAACCTGCGGCCTTTGGTTTCGAGTCGGTGCGTCGTTCGTCTTCAGAGCTGATTTAAATATTCAAGTGGTTAATTTTCATTCATCAAGAATAGACCCAGAAAGTTCACGAGTTTATGACACCAAATATTTCAAAATGTTGCCCTTTATTTCAGGTTATCTAAATTTTCACAATAAAAACAGAATTATCCACATCCGGACATTCTCATTCTCGCCTTCCCGGAAAAATCCTCGCCCCACACCCATGTTTCATTCAACGAGGATCCGACGCCCCTCTTCACACCACTCGCCCACTTCTGTCCAATTTACGAATATCCATTCCCCCCCCCCCCCCCCTGGAAACCATTGGCGTCCCCGGTGTGGTGGCCTTTGCTATTGCCAATTCAAGGAGAGGGGGTGATTGGTGTCTAAGAGCCTCAATGAGGGCTATGGGAAACACTTGGGATGCTGGTCGATTATTAGCGTAGCATCGTATTCCAAGGTCATAAATGGGCTTAGCTGCATTGACGTAGTTCGCAACGAATTCTCCAATGGACCAGTGCCTACGTGTCTTCGTATTTTTCAATTTTAAGTCCAATTCATGTCCGTTCATGCAGAAATATAAATGACACAACCAAGAATGGAATCCTGGATTGTGCCGTAGTGTCAAGATTTCGACCGATGAGCAACAGATAATAATTTAGATAGTTATAAACTTCACTCAGTAGATATAATAGAAATTAGGTAGCACTGACTTGCAAATATTCAATTCCACAGGAAAAAAATCTATTCACTCTATCTGGTTTCAAAACCACAACGCGGTTGCCATAGTGTGTCTGTCATCCTCTGGCTGAGATAATTAGTCAAATTTATCAACTGAAGATGATATCGAGAAACTAAAACTGAACCATGTAAGTAGAGCGTTTTTGGGGAAACATGCAATATCACTTCGTTGTTATTTAAAACCTAGACATTCGTGAAGAATGGTGCACTTCGTGAAGGTTTTGAACATATACGTAGCTACTAGTAAAGGCACGGCATACACTCCATAAAAATAACATAAACCTTCCAATATTTATGCTACACTTGAGATTTTAATTAGCATTACTTAATACGCAAAATAATTTATTATTCTTTCGTCATATCGGGGCTAACTTGCGAAAACACACGCGAAGAATAAATATGCAGATGTCCCTTCGGGAATGTAGCGTCCACTCGCAGCGCTAGACGATCAAATCGTTGAAGGGACGAACTATTCCTCACCATTCTCACTCGAAATACGTACTCGTAGTTAAGATCCATTACCTAAAAAATTGATCTGACAGTTGAACAAAGCAAAGGAAAAGTCTCCAGGATCATGGGGAACTGCCTCAAAATATAAAACCCCGGCTAATGACGATAATACCTTAGATCCCACCCCACAACACAGCATTGGCAGACGTGCATGGAGACAAAAGAAAAGAACTAGCAATAATGTGCGATAAAATGATCGGTGATACCTTTTATACTTTTACTAAAATCAAGGTTATGACATTCACAGAGGGAAACAATTGCATACGGTAACAAATATCATTTCTCTTTATTCATTGCGAGTGTTCTAACACCCCCCGTCATACACCCTTGCCGTTGATTGCCGAGTATTATTTGAGTGTGTGTGAATGCTCGTATTTTTAGTCTATTCCACCAATTTTTCATTGATTACGTCAGTTTAACTTCATTTCATGGCAATCACACAAATTTATGCTATCACTATATATCGAATACATATTTTTCCTTGTTCGTAAAATAATTGGCCACAAACTCCTAATCATTCAATCTTGAACCTCTGCAATCACATTTATGATAAACGCTATATTTTGAATTTATTCCTACTCCGAGAACGGTCACTTTTCCCTGAAGCTATAGTCAGGAAATTAATCTGTAACCCGTTGTTAACCCGTTGTGTAACCCTCAGTGCACCGGCGGCCATTTTTCCTTAACGATTAAATCAGCTGACAGTAATCCTCCTCGACGGTGGACGAAACCGGACGTCGGAGTCCTAGTATTGCCGAGGAGGATACGCAATTTGTGGATGCAAATGCGACAACGGCATGAATGACACACAACATGCCGAGTGACTCCAACGCCAGTCTGGAGAATTGAACGACCGTTCGCCGCCACCGCAATGGTTCAAATGTAGACCACCGCCAACCATATCACCACGGTGACTCCCTCTCCCGGAAACCTTTCGAGGAGACGCCCCCTAGGCCCGATCCCCAAGAGAACGCCCCTCACTCAATGCGCCCGTCAATGCGGCAACCGAATCTCGGCGGATTCTCCTCCCAAGCCCGCCACGGGGCAAGGGCTTCCTGGTGCGCAGTACAGGGTCACGCCATAGGTGCTGAATGGCAGGGCAGGGTAGGCGGGGGCGTTGGGATACACACCAGCCCTAATCACGCGAATGAGGCTAAGTATAAAGTGCCCGTAAAGAGGTGTTGAAGGGGCTCACGGTTCGCCACCGACGCGGAAGTCGTTGCCCTCGAGATGGATTCCACAGGGGCGAAGTGCCCTCCCGCGCCCGCGGAGTGGCGTCCGCCGGCCACCACCGGAAGGCGCGCGTCGGGAGCCAGGGGATCCACCCCGGGGGTTGGGGGAAAGGAGTGAAGGGCGGGAACAGAGGGGAGAGGACGGAGTAGGTGATGGGAGGTGGGGGTGGCTCCACCGGGAGCCTAACCGCTTTCACGGCAGAGGCGCGTAGCAGGGGAAGGGGGCGACGCCTACCGTCGACCAGCAATCGTGAATCAAGTCAAATCACGGTGGGTGGGACCAATACTTTCAAATTAACGGTTAATAATGAAGGTGAAGATACATGTAGAACTACCATTTAAGTATTTTATCAGTTAATTATACATTCCATTGGGATTCAAATGTTCAATAAAGGAAGATGATTCGTGATATAATAATTAGACAGGTAAGTTATTTAGGTTTCAATCCTCATCGATGTTCTAATTTCTAATGGTTTGGACTAGATAATTTGTAGTTCCAGGAGTAAAGCGTAAGGTAAACAATGTATAATTAATTGCTTTTAATTTATGCGTAGTTTCTTTCAAGCAAATACCAGAATTTTAAAACTAGAAAAATAACTCGAAACGAACCATTAATATACTAGGATGCAGCATACATTCTGTGCGCTTTGATGGAGCCGTTTGTGATGGTCTAGCAGGATGAAAGAAACTCGATTTCTCTGTCATCTCAAATAAAATAAAATAATTCAGTGCCATGTGTGTTCAAATTAGGGGTATTATTAAGAGATAAATAATATTTCACGTTTTTTCTCAACGATTTATAGAATTCACAGTTTCTCGGTTCAGTGTTCACAATTTTGACACTGCATGTGGTGATGATTACGATTCCCCAACGATTTGATTGAAATTATGTTCTCCTCATCGAAGATTAAAAAATTTTAGAAACCTGTTACAATAAAAGGCACGCGATACTTGGATGTCCATAGTATGAAAAATGCGGCAAGAAGGAATTAGGACAGAGGATTTGAAAGCATAAACGATGGACCGTCCGAAAACAAGCTATATACATACATATATATATATATATATATATATATATATATATATATATATATATATATATATATATATACACACTCATTTATATAGAAACAGATATTAGGAAAAGGGATTGGAACACATATAAAGGACGAACACAGGAAAGGTGGGGAAGGCGGAATCAAGCAGATCACAAATGTGAAAATATTTCCTAGACCGGGATTTGAACTCCGGATCTTTCTACTTGCCGGGCGGAGGCTCTTGACCACTTGAGCTAACCAGGAAACGTAAATTACACTCAGATCTGCGATGCTTTATGCAACCAAGTGCCCCGATTCTTTGGCCAAGAGATGGCGTTAGGGAGCTGTTTCACCCACCAAAGAAGAAATAAAAAACACACAAGAAGAAAGAATAGTATAGCAATCATACAAAATCATAAAGTATAAGAACAGTTCGTTTCGTGGCACGCATATTCAGAAGAAGAGACGAGCCACATTGGCCTAATACACATTCAAACATAAAATCCCGCCAAACGGCGAACAAATACTCATTTATATAGAAACAGAAATAAGGAAAAGGGATGCCATGCATCATTAAACTCGACAAACTTTTGCCGATTCATCGACAGTGGTTGCTGCATAAGAAGACATTTACACATTTCATTAAGCCCCATACAAAATGAAAGCTGCTTTTTATAACATGCATATAAAAATTGAAATTAAAAAAAATATTGATATGTGTTACATGCATATTAAAATATTTTATTCTGCATTATTATGGTAATTTATGAGATTGTGAGCAGTAAATATGATCATATGATTGACATGAAATTCCTTATTCGAATCAGTTTCTTATATATTTTATTCCCCTGAGATTTAATATTTTTTCATACAATGGGTCACGATGCAGACTCGTAATTAGTACTAAACGGAATGCTGCACACTAAATGACAGATGAAGAATGAGTGAAAAGATCACAGCATACTTATATCAGATTTTGCATGATCGAATTAAATCTGACATTCAATAAGTACCTATTGTACGCTGCGATTTGTTTAAGGAAAGAATAAGGCCGGTAGGCAATACGCCTAATTCCATTCCAGTTTATTTTTTAAAATTTATATCCCATGAAATACCAACAGTTGAATATTGTGGCAAGAAAAAATATGACTCTCTAATGTTATAACTTTTACATACAATGTAATCGGTTAACGGATCCACGATTACATGGCAGGGCACAGGCTTGATACAGGGCTGTAGAAATGAGTGCTGACTTGTAAGGAAGAAAACTCGCGGTTCTAATTTATTTTAAATAACAATTTACCTTCCAACATTAATAAAAAGCAAGCCTCCCAACTTATACAGCTGTAATATGTTGCAAGAATGCTGTAGCATTAAAATTCTGCATTTATCTCATTGTCCTAAACAGTCATCAACGCTTATTGGCACATTTCAGAATAAACGCACTATATTGTACGGATGTCCTTTTTCGGAGGTGAGTAAAGATTTTCGGAAGATTTTCTGCCCTAGTATTAATCAAACGATACTTCCTTAGTAAAAATAATTAATCCTGTACCCAAAAAATGCCAAAGAGTACCCAAACACATAAAAAATATTGCCATAGGAAAGAAATACATTGCGTAAAAAACCACTTGTAATATTCACGTCTTTGAACCTTTGCCGTCGTCGAGTTTTCATTCATTTCACTTAAAAAAATCATACGTGTATATGAGTGGAATATCTTCTTCGTGAAGTTTCCTTGAAAAAGAAAGAGAAAAAGGTTTTCTCCACATTACTTAGTAATAATACTTAGAACTAAATGAAATCGGACGTATTATTCAATAGGAGCAGACATAAACAGTAGAAAACGCAATAACACGGCCACGTTGGTGATGTGCAACAGCCCCGGAGGAGAACGTAAATACATTAAAGCTCTCTGATTAGTGGAGCACAACGAAGGGGTGGGAGGGAAGGAATCGCCAACTACGCCACTAGCAAGACTCTGAATACGAGTCCGGATGTACTGGCGAACCTTCTTGGTTGTCACGCGGTTTAAAAGAATGAGAAAATGGCGAAGGATCATTCACATCTACTTTAATAAAATGCGAATTAAAATTTCAATTATCTTTCTTTCGGCTTTTTTTTTTCTTTTGCAAGCTTAAATCATTAATAATAATAATAATAATGGTATGAACTTGATATATCGTAGGTGTCTTAGGACAAAAATATTCAAAGAATTTTTTAATTTTACCTTTGAGTTTTGCACTTGCTGGTTCCGTCCCGAAAGGAATCGACAGAGAAATCAACTTGAATGTTTATTATTTACTCACTAATTTCTTTGTTTATATTCCAACGCCGACATTTTGTCTTTATTTATTTAATGTTGAATATGTAATGCGAGGATAGTGTAAGTTTTCATTGGACCTTGAAAGATTAACTCCAAGCGAAACTTAAATGAATGATTCTCCCGTAGAGATCACGTTAGTTTATTTTTAGATATTCCATCAGGATCATTTCCTTCTCCAAAGCACGAGGGGGGCGGAAGAGGGTGGTCACGGGGGTGGGGCGAAATCGGGGGCATTCAGAGGGCACTGATGAAACCACTCCCGAGTGTAAATAGGTAAACTCACAAATAGAAAAAACTAACATAACACTCGCAGCGGTTTGCTTAAATTTGAGATGGACGCACGGCCGCTTTCTTCAGAGAGATGAATGAGTGAAGGAGAGATGGGAGGGGGGGTAAGGGCGGGGAGCAAGGGGGAGGAGCGCTCCCAAGACGCCAACGATCCCATGCAATCGCCCACGATGATACCAAAACGTGTCCCAATCACACCCCGTCCCCTAAAACAACCCATTTAACCTCATGTCTCCCATCCTTCCCTACCTCATCCTGGCGCACTCAGCGACGTTATGTACCCGTTGCCTTAATATGTAAACTCTATTCTGCCTTTTGTCTAGGACAATGTCTTGGACTCTTCAACACACACTAGCCGCATCCACAGCCACAGAGCCTAGCCGTGTAATCCCTACAACCGCCTCTCTCCCGGTTCCTAAGCGCTTCCGCCTTAGAAATGCTGACAACTGTTACATTGTATCCATCTTGCCCCCCCTCCCCCTCCCCCCTCTCTAAACCTCTTGAACTAAAAACATTGGGAGGAGCTTTTATATGGCTTCGGCAATCAATCGTTACTGTCCCACAGATTAAATGGATTGCATTGAATAATTCCACTGATCCTCCTTCGCCGTGTCCCCGACCGATCCCCTCGGGTCTCTTTCCCTCCCAGCCCTCCAGCCTCTGTGAGTGTTATGTTTATAGCGACTATTTATTACTTTATATAAAAATAAATCTTTCTCTTTCCTTTTTGGAAAATCGCAAAACCTTTGTTTTTTTAATACTGATTCTCATCCCATATCTGTCGTACTGAATTTCCAATTCACTCAGCAATTCTTGCAACTATGTATGTATATATATATTGCAGCTATATATATATATAATATATATATATATATATATATATATAATATATATATATTGCAAGTGGCCTTACGAGGCCTCGTACGTGTGACGTGTGCCATGACTTTTAATTCAATTCTTTAGCTTTAAGGGGTAAAACAATTGTTTCTACATTGATTTTTACAATTACTAAACATTTCTCACATTTTTTTAATACATCAGGGAGTGAATGACGGGGATAACTAGAGGAAAAATGAGGGGCATGCATGCTAGCGAGGGAACCCGTGGCGACGACGACGCTGTTTGATGACCCATTTGGCCGCAGCTCCGGGAGCACTAGGAGGGGGAGGGGTTGGGTTGGGGCGAGTGGGCGGGGGTCTTCTGACGGGACCCCTCACCGGCTGGAGACGCGGGCCGCAAAGGGAGAGAATCCCTTGACAAAGAGCCTAAGTGCCGTGTCCAACCTCCTCCCAACGCACCCCTTGATCGCAGTTCGGGAACGAAACCAATCTACACTCCAAAGGACTGCGGGGGATGCCGCGACACTCACTCTCACATTAACTGAAAGGGTAAAAGGACGCCTCGGCAGCCTATTTGATAGCAGCACTCGGCAGGGATTAGAGGGGATTCAGATTCGATTCCAGGTCAAGGCGAATGGTTTCCACAATCTGTGAAACATCTGCATTTCGGAGGAACCACGCACTTTTCCGAATGAAAATCAGTGGGTTGTCGGGTGAAAGAGATTTTACGTTAGATTAACGACGTAGAAGCCGGGCAAACACGAGGGTTTTAATTCATTTTCTAAAGGGACCCACGAGAAAGATTTCGCCGAACATTGTCCTACCGCGGTAGGATCATAATTGGGTCTAAATTAGTCTGGTGTGTATTCAGCCCCTACCACACACCCTGACGGTGGCTTGTAGGGTACTAAAATATATAAAATTTGCAACTTCGATCGTTACACTCTGCGGAAGCCTTCACAGCGAACTCAGACAGCTTCCTTATAATGTTGCAAAAACAATTTTTTTAAAGATCAGTACACGGAAGGGGAAAAAATTCCATGTACAAAATTGAAACAAAATGGGAAATGAATTGGTCATATATTCATTTCCAATTCAATATACAAGTAAATATGTACTCATTTATCTTAACTGTAAGTCACTCCTTCCATTACTATTCGCTGATAGATATTTAGGTACATTAACGGAGGATGCGGGTTCGATTCCTGGGCAAGCCTCTCTGGGCAACCTCAGCTCCACCCTACCTGTTTGATTTTTCGGGTACCCAATCTTCCTGGGAAACCATAACTGGTACAGGGAAAGGCGCAGGCCCCCCTACCCTGATGTGTGAATTTTACACACGCCGTCGGGCTCAGTGCTTGGTAAACTCCAACATCACCTACCAAACCGACCTTCTGGTTGACTACTGTGTCTATAGTTTCTTTATTCCGGTAAAATATTTTTAAAATACGTAATTTTTCAAATAAACGGATTTTTTTCCCATTCTAGTCGTATTAAAATGTTATTTGCACTACTCGTACCTTAGTTTTCAAGTAAGTTCAAAAGTTCATTAATTTGGCATGGAAATGAAATTGAGCACTCTGATGCCAAATCATGAAGGTATTCATGATTTGGCATCATCCTCTGTACTCAAAAGAGAATATTAATATAGTAATAATAATAATAATAATAATAATAATAAAATACTTTATATTAATAAACAAAGGAATTATAAAATATTAATAAGAAGACGATCCTTGTAAAAAATTCAAATGAACTGTAATGCCGAGGCAACACCATCTGTATTGGTAGTTAGTAGCCGAAATTAAAAAGACAAAGTCGCAGAATATCATCCCCTAATTCAAACCACAGTCGCAGATATAATTATTGGGACAGAAAGCTGGTTATCCATTGATATTGCCGAAGGTGATATTTTCCCGAAATCCTTTTCCATTTACAGAAATGACGGAATAAATAGAATCGGGGGCGGGGTCTTTATTGCAGTTAATAATTGTTGCGTCAGCAGGGCTGAAGTAATTCCAGTTAATGGTTTGGAAAGCTTTTGGTGCTTAATTCAAATTCCTCAATTGAAAAGTATCTATGTATACGCGTGTTACAGACCGATGGAAGACAAAGGTGATTCAATACCAGAATTATATCAGCAAATCATAGGTTTCTTATCCCAAAAAAATGACCGCGACGTTATAATCGGCGGAGATTTCAATGCCCCATTTATTGACGAGTAGATATAGCTTTAAAACGGCAGGTAAAGACAAAATATCAGCGAATCGCTATTGAATTCTTTTACGTTGAACTCCTTGCATTAACTTGTCACTTCACCAACTGGGAGCGATGATAATTTTCATTTTTTGTTAGCAGCGAGCATACCCGAAAAAGTCTAAATGAGAGAAACCATCGAAGGAATTAGTGACCATAGGGCAGTAAGTTTTCGCTTCATGGGGTTCGCAATAAGAAGCATAAAGGGAAAATTCACTTACAGAAGGGGACTACAATGGCCTAAAGTGCGTGCTCCAGAATCAATTTGCTGGTTTTAATAAATATAGTACTCACCTAAATACTGAGGATACGTCAATCACTTCCCTGAGATCACGTGCTCAGCAGCCAACAAGTTCATTCCCAGTAAATTTATAAGAGATAACATGGAACCTAGATGGCGGTACAACGCGGATGGCAGAAAGGCATTGCAACGTCAAAGGCTATGTCACGCCAAGATGAAAAATATTAGGGATGATTTCTCTTGTGAGAAAAATATTTGTTATCACTTACACATTAATTACAATGATGCTAGGGCGAAGTCCAAAAATAAGGCATGAATGAAACCTACAGTTTGGAAAAGGCTAACTTATTAAATTCCTTCTTTCAAAGCGTCTTCACCAATGTCTCACCGAAAACCCCCGATAGCTTATCAAATAGCGCCTGGCAACCGATGCCTAAAATTGAAATCTCAGATAATGGAATATAGAGTTTGCTGAAAAATATTAAGCCTGATAAACCCTCCGGGCCCGATCAAATACCCGCTCGTATATTTAAGGATGTAGTTTCGGAAATTGCGCCGTATCTAGATATGTATAATATTTAAGAAGTCGCCGGTAGATCACAAAGTTCCCAGAGATTGGAAAACGGCTGACATAACACCAATATTTAAAAACGGAGACAAGGAGGAATTGAGTAATTACATATATATTTCCCTCTCATCCATTTTGTGCAAGGATATGAAACACATAGTCGCTAGTTCGATCGTGAGACACCTCGATAATCAGAAGTTATTAATGAAACATCAGCACAGTTTCCGAAAAGGTAGATCTTACAAGACCCAACTTACGCTTTTTGTTTATGATAGTCTTATTTCTGGAGAGAGCAATTTGGAGAGAGCAAACTTGGAAGCGATTTTTCTAGATTAAAAAAAAACTTTCGACAAAGTACCTCAAAGTAAATTACTCACAAAGCTAGAAGCATATGTCATAGACAAAAATAGCCGGGGTTGGATTAAAGACTTTTTGAATGGTCGGGTTCAAAGAGTAGTGACAGATGGAGTTAGCTCAAATGCAGTAGAGGTTACTTCAGGTGTTCCCCAGAGAAGTGCTATCGGACCTCTTTTATACCTACTTCACGTTAGCAACATTGACTCCGTGGTAAGATACGTTTATTTGCCGACGATGTAGTGGTTTGCCGTGATATCCACGATGCTGAGGACATAGCAATTTTTTATCAGATGACCTTAATGTTATACAACGCTGGTGCGACTCTTGGCAATTAGAATTAAACTTAAAAAAATGCGCTTCATAATTTTTTGGAAAAAGAGCGATTCCCACCCGAACACCTACTGCATTGGGAACATCGGAAAAGAATCTCTACAATCAATTAAATACCTAGACATTGCCCTCACCAACAATCTCTCCTGGGTGAAACACATACGGGGACGGGGCATGAGGACAAGCTAACAAAAAATAGGATTTATTGGGAGAAGTAAATGTGATGAAAAGGTCAAAGAGAAATGTTATCTGTCGTTGGTTAGGCCTCATTTAGAATTTGCTGCAAGTACAAATGGGATCCTCACGAAGTTGGATTACTTGCCGAATGCAACGTAGAGGAGCTAGTTTTGTAAATCGTTATGATAACCTTAGTAGCGTATCCAAAATAATAGAGGAGCAAGGCTTAATTGAGCGAAGGTTAAATTGCAGATTAAATCTCTTGTATAAATTAGGAGGAAGTCTCTTATGCAATGACGCTGAAAATGCATTATTACCCACATCGTACAACGGTAGGAGAGATCATGTCAATAAAATTAGAGAGATCAAGTGTAGATCAAGATGCCATTTTTTCACGAATGTTAAGGCACGAGAAAAATATTTTCCGGGCGCGGTGAGGTCATATTCGGTTAAGAATTAGTCTGGTGTGTATTAACCCCCTGCCATACACCCTTTCGGGATACTAAAATAAATAAAATAAAAGGAGAATATTCTTTAAGTAGCCAAGAACTTGCCACGCCTCCGACAATTGCAAAATACTGTGGTGTATTCAGAATGGATTTTTATTTTCCTTCCGTATTAAACATAAATATTTGCCAACAAAATATTCCCACGCGACTTTTCCCACCTTTCAACTAGTTCCATAACGCAGTATTCTTGCGTCTCATAGGTCAGTGATTCACGCAAATAAACTATCTGACAATAACAATGGCCTCAGTCTTCCCTCGCTCCGAGGGCCACAGGGGTCTCGCAGCACCCCTTCTCTCCTTTACGTCGACGCCGTGACAGACAGGCTGGGAGACCCATTGGAAGGGGGAGGGGGTCCCGCCATTGCATTTTCGCAAAAACTGACAATACGCGCTTCGTTTCCGCAGATGTCCCTGGCCCCTGAGACGCCATCGGATGTTTTCTGGCCGCCACCAGGGAGCCAACCGACGGTCGAAACGCTCGGCACTCCGTCGGCACGCACGGCACCTCTCACCCAAGGGACCGCTCTGAACCCCGGGACATTGCCTCAACGACACGGGTCGCAGAACTTTTGAAATTAGAGAAGTCGATCGAATTTCGAATAGGCAGTATCTTAAACTTAGCTGCTCATATATTACTGAAATCGATTACGACTGTATCGAAGATTAAACCATAACACAGTAATCAACCCGAAAGGTCGGTTTGACAGGTGATGGTTGAGTTCCTCAATACTAATCCCAATGCCAGGTGCAATGTGAAATGCGGGTTAGTTCAGCTTCAGCGTCTTTCCCACACCATGGGTTTCCCAGGAAGATCTGGTGCACAAGAAACCACACAGCTCGGACAAAGCTAAAGGTGCCCTGAGAGCCGTGCCCGGGTTTTGAAAAGTCGAACCCGGGACCTCGGGTTCCGGTTGTCGAAAACTCTACCCCTGGACTGCCGCGTCCCATTTTCAAAGAAGTTGTAATGTGTAAAGATATCGTTTTATATTTCTCAAGTCGAAGTATTTATTCACTGAATTCGAATTTCCCTTGCATTTCATTAAAATAAGGAAATCAATAAGAACAACATACCTAGTTACAATGTCCTCTGAGAAATACCTGCCACCATGAAGCTTCCATATTGTTTTTCATTATGATGTGAAAAATATACTACCGATTTTGAAAGAATCTAGTATATCGGGAAGTTTTTACTTGAGTGTATGTAAACCTGAAAAATGCGCATATGTATACCTGTGAAAGAACGCTATGTAATGTTCAGAACACAAGCTGATTACTCGGAATGTTACCATTTTCACGTCACCTTTAAGCCTCCCTAACGGCCCCTCAAATTACGCTCTTCCTTTCTTTTGCATTAGGATTAATTAGGATTTATTATGAGGGTACAGGGTAAATGTGATGAAAAGGCCAGAGAGAAATGTTAACTTTCGCTGGTTAGGCATCATTTAGAATATGCTGTTAGTAGATTGTAGGGATCCTTACGAAGTTGAATTCATTGCCGAATTGGATCACATGTAGCGTAGAGAAGCTAAATTTTTAAAACTTTGTCATGATAAAATTAGTAACGTATCCAAAATATTAGAAAAGCTACGCTGGAAATCACCCACGGAGCGAAGATTAAATTATATATTAAATCTCTTACATAAATTGGAAGTATGTTTCTTTAGCATTGACGTTGAAAATGTATTATTAGCCCCATGCCACTACGGTAGGCGAGATCGTGGCAGTAAAGTTAAAGATATCAAGGGTAGAATAGATAGATTTTAAGACGTAATTTTTCACACGAACGATAAGGGATCAAAATTATATTTTCCGACTGCGGTAGGGTCATATTCGGGTCAAAAGTAGTCAGGTGTGTATTCAACCCATGCCACACACCCTAGCAGTGGCTTTTAGGGTACTAAAATATCTAATATGTCTAATGTTTAAAATATGTGCTTGAACGCTTAATAAGTGACGTAACGTGACACGCTAGGCACAACAAAATCGTGCGGCGAGCCCTTTACTGGAGCAGTAAAGCGCTCGCGCGCTGGAAGCCGATGAGATGTCCGATGGAAAGCCCTCCGCGATGGTCTGGTGTTCAACTCGATCACCCCTCGAAGGGCACCGATCACCGCAAATGTTTCTTTTGCTCTATATTTCGCCGAATAAAGCCTGACTGATTCGGTCTTGTGGCCAGAACTTGTGTAGATAATCTGATATATACCACTACTAATTCCTTTACTTGACCGTACTGACGTCAAAATTAAATTTAATTCAAATCATCCGCGCTTCAATTGCACTGGGTCACCGTTTGATCGCCACGTGATCGCCACGTTCGTGCCTTCCTGATGGTCACAAAAGTCATTCCAGATGGGCCTAAGGTTCATACCCTATCGAGTCCAAACGTTTAGATTGACATTTTAACAAGTTCTAGCGTGCACTCATACGAGAAAATCAGCGAAGGAAAATGAAAAAGGCGGGAGGACATTGTCTGCAGTCGCCGGGACTCGAACCGCCGCCTCCGCCGAACGCGCACTCGCCGTGATCGGCGACAGGGAAAATGACCTCTGCTGCTCTGCCAGCGAGATTTCCCGTGCATTTCTCAGTACGTTACGAAATCCATTTCAACATTATGGACAACGCCTTGAATTACCAAACCTCGTAAGGAGCTTGTTGCCTTCTTTGGGTCAAATTCTCTTACATAGGTCATCAACATTTCAATGCAAATAAAATATTTGTTTGCAATAAGATTTTTTCCAGCATGAAGAAGAAGGAAGTGCAACAGAAGGAATGAGTTTATCAGGAAATGGGCGCAATAGAAGGAGGTGGCAGATCCCTTCGTCAGGTCGAATCGAAAAGCTGGGTGGGGGCTTGATTCACTGACGGGTCACGTCTTGACTGGAGGAATGCGTGGGATGAAGCCCCAGGGAGTGGGGAGGGGGGTTTTCGAGGGTACTTCGGTCAGAAGAGGGGCGTCGCGCCCTCTCGGAGGCCAATCGACACTCACGACACTCCTCGACGCGCACTCCTAACACGAGTAAATTCACTCTGAAACTCAACTTTAATCAAATTTGCCCCTATTTCACACTGATTTACATCTATCAAGTTCAGTCGATGCGTGAAAATCTCTCTTCTCGTATGCTATAACGGAAACAATTGTTTTAAAAGTACATTAATATTTATTATCCCACCACTGACCCAAATGCGTGGGGCCCATCTTAATTCATTAATGTGTTTCTTCTTAAGGTTTTAATCCCGAATTCATTTGGTCGCGGGGACATAATTTCCCCCTAAGTATTCGACTACGTTTGCACTGTTAATTGAGTATTGCAATTAGTGGTCACTCGACGACGACCCTCGATTGTAAGTGATTGGAGAACGTACCTGTAAGTAGTCATTCTCGATCGTGATGGAGCAACTCAAGGACTTTGAATTTGAAGGCGGACGTTAGAAACATTTCCAGCTCGCGTTCAGACCTCAAGGCATACTGCAGGCGGATCCCTTCAAACGACTTCAAATCAAATTGAGTTTCTTTAGCACTCACGTAAGATCTCTCGCATTCAGTGTGAACCAGCTTTCGTGAACGCGTGATTGCTCGGGAAACTAAACGAACGAGCCCGCGGGATGTTGGCCAATGCCGGAATTACTTATGTAATTGATATTGCCGATGCAAAGAAGTGACTTGCGGCCAAATGCGCGGCTTGATATTGCAGATGTTAGCTCCAACGCGAGCCGCACGGAATGCATGTTGGGTAAGTCGACTGTACTGGAAGAGGGTGCCCAACTAGGATCTTCAAAGTGGCGATACTCATATAACTGAAAGCATCTATGTCATGATGCCATATTTTAAGTCTGGGAATCGATCTTTGAAAAAATAAGTACATTCATATTATTCATTTAGTTAATTCAGGAAAATCAGTGATGATATCACGATGATCACGAGATATTTAATATAATATAGCAACATTTCATCGATACGTTAGTTTTGAAGACTGCAGTGAAATTATTTTAAAAAACCCGATAGAAAGAAATGTGGTGAATATATTATTTAACATTTTTATTCTGATTGTGGCTTATGTTAAATATCTTTGGGTACAAAAATTATGATTCTCAAAAGGTTCCTATTTTTGAAAAATTATTTTCACACAGAGGAGTTTTCCTATCATTATTCTGTTATTTAATTGATCTAATCCAATTGATATGCTTATAACGACGTTGAGTTTCATTAACAGGACATCTTTGTTGGTCTAGCAAATAATTGATACTATGAATATTGAAAAATAATGAGTTCATAAAAAATGTAAAACTAATCAAAAAAGCGATTATATTATATTTTTACCAATCAGATCTAGGTGTAAAGAACTAGCCTCAGAGAGTTAGAGAAACTATGCCAGACAATTGGTAAGCTCACTCTTCATTAATTCAAAGAATATTTGAAATTATTTCAAACATAATAAACAGAAATATACTGAAAATCCCTTGACTGGTCTTGGCCAAAAGAATTACCGTATTATTTGACCTAAAAATGTTGGCCTTTAGGGATAATGATATTTTGAATGAACCAACATCTCTATTTTTTTAGATATTTTAGATGTTTTATAACCCTGCAAGCCACCAATAGGGTGTCTGGCAGGGGGTGAATACAAACCAAAATCTAGATGTAAAAAAGGGACCAGGTCCTAACAATATGTCTCCTTGTCTAGTAAATTGATATGCGGATGGCGTATGCTTTCCATTGATTACTTAATCCTTGATTTTGATATATGATTCTACTGGAACATATGTGTATTTGTGCTCATGATTATAATTTTACAACCTTTTATGGTCCTCTACTCGAATATGCCTTCATACAATGACCTCCATTAGGCAAGTACCATATCAGCGCAATGGATAACGTTCAAAATAAGTTGTTTCATTGTCAACTACAAACTTGTAATTATTAAATCAGAATAGAACTACGAGGGTCATCCGGAAAGTAGTACCCGTTCGTGCCGCATGAAGTGCTGACGACGCGAGTAGCCGCTGGACGAGGTCAGATAGCTTCAGTGGCTTGTCTGCCTTCTCTGAGCCAAGTTGCGTGACGCTAGCATTGCCTGTGTTGTTTCTGTGATTGTTTACAATGTTTAAAAAAATTGAGAACGCCGCCAGTTGTGAAGTGAGGGCAGTGATTAAATTCCTCAATGCAAGAAACGTTCGCCCATGTGATATTCATCGCCAATTAAAGGAGGTGTATGGAGACAATGTAATGGACGAGTCGTCTGTTCGGCGGTGGTGTCGCAACTTCAACATGGGGAGGGGGAACACACACGACGATGAGCGTTCGGAGAGACCGTCTGTCATTACAGACCAACTGGTGAGCTCAGTTGACGAATTCGTGAGGAACGATCGGCGCGTCACAATTGATGACATCTGTGAGCATTTTCCCAATGTTTCTCGAACAATTGTTCATGAAATTGTTAAACACCATCTGCATTATGCAAAAATTTGTGCAAGATGGGTCCCTCGCGTATCTCAATGAGCTGGCGGCGAAGGACTATGCAGCAGGAATACAGAAACTTGTCACACGTTATGACAAATGCCTTAATTTGCTTGGAGATTATGTTGAGAAGTAGTTTAAAGTATCCTCTTTCAAATAAAATTTTTTATGTTTGTTAATATTTACTTTTGTGTCTTTATTTCACGAACGGGTACTACTTTCCGGATGACCCTCGTAGATAAGGATGGTTGTGTCTAAGCACTCTTAATTTCAAAATTAAAAGGGCATTAAGGAAATTGAAATCAAGACTGAGGGGGTATATAACATTCCCATGGAACTACTCAAGAATCTAGGAAAATGTGGGAAGGAGATCTTGAGTAACTAATTCACAGAATTAATGCAGGACTAATTTGGCTGGACTATTTCAACAGATCAGAGATATTCCAAAAAAGTGATAAGCAGCCAAAGGTGAGTAACTGCAATCTGCACAAGTCTGACTGTTTGGGTGTGAGTGGTGAAGGGAGCCTATATGGTCAGAGTTAGGAAGAGCGGTAAGACAGGGGTGTCCATTATCACCTATGCTGTTCAACATATAGGTGAAGAGATAATGACTAAAGGAGGCACGGGAGGAACTGCAGATAAGAATGAAAATTGGTGGAATATTCATAAAATAAGTTAGGTCTGTGGATGATCAAACTTTAGCTTGCCAATCAGGCAAGAGGTTGTATATCTACTGAGTGCATTGAGAAAGTGGGATAGATATGGCATGAGAATAAATGCAAACAAGAAAAGATAATGAGGAAGGCAGAGGCAAGCTAAATTTAATTTTAAAATAGTAACTTAGAAAAGGATCACATATAAACTACAGCAGGTGATATAGTGTATCTATTTTGGAAGTTTTTCGGACCAAAATGGTCAAAATATTGTAAATGTAAGAAGAAGAATTGTTTCGCAAAAGAGCTTTCACAAGGAGGAGGCAACTAATGATACCACTCCCATGGAATACCATAATAGAAAACCAATGGGCCAAATTTTAACAAGAAAGATCTACATTAAAGAAGAATAACTTTTGAATAAATACCTAATAACAATGTCAATTGCCCTGAACTTTTATCTATACTTGATATAAGGGTCCCCATTCGCTTTGCCAGATGTAACCTCATACTTTTCACGGAAATAAAAAGAACGTACCCTATTACTTCTCGAACGACAGAATTCAATGTACCAGTAGCTTACGTCTGTCACTCAATGCAATAGATATTTGTCAACTGGAACACTCATAATCTTAAAAGTATTAAAATATATATTTAAAACATCTATGGTTCGTATTGCTTAAAAAGTTTTGACAAATACACCAAACTCAATTATTAGTCCTATTTCCATTTTTCAATTTCATATTACAAATGATAATAGATTTGTAAAAATATTCTTTTTATAACATCATAAAATGTATGTGTGATATGATTTTGTACACTAACATATTGTATTTTTAATAATAAATTTAAAATTATTTTTATTATCTCACTCTATAAGGAATGGAATTTTCGGTACGTAAATTATTCTTATATTTATAGCGTCGCAACTAATTCAATTTCGACTTTCAGCAATCTCCAGGATCGTCAGTATGGGGCTAACGACTAACTGACGCCTTCATCTCGCTCCTTTAAATCGAGTATTGCCTGGCCTTCAGTTAGAACATATAGTATGACGCCGCGGAGAGGGCAGAGAGCGGTGGATGGCAGTGCGGCTCGCCGGTCTCCACGGTGGCCGCAGCTCGGCCGTTTAAGTTTCTTAAACGTTTCGCGCGCGTGTTGGAATCACCAGCATTACCCGCAATCGGAATCATCTGGAATTCGGACAGTGCCATAGAGTGGGCCACTCACAAGGGGAGCACACAGAAAATACCTTCGTTAAAAATGAACTTCGGTATAAAAGGCGTTGGATAAAAATATTGGGACTCTTGTTGCTATTCAAGGGAAAATATTAGTTCATCGTTAGTTTCCAATTTTAGATTTTGCCCAAGATGTGGTTATTTTACTATGTGACTTACATAAAATCTATTGTATTAAGGAACACAGGCTGAGGATATTGCATTCATGGCTTCAGCGAGATTGAAAATCACGACCTTCGACAGATCGAAGGCCGAAATTTTCTCAGATCTAGAAGAGAAACCCGTGGGGGCCTGGGCCCATTGGCTTTTATAAAAGCACATCTTGAATTTGACTGCTAGATAAATAAGTGTTCTGTTATCGGCTGAAATAAAGTATATGCGGCGATTTTAATCCGAGAAAATTCGCTTATTTTTCAGTGAAAAGAATTTCCAAATATTCATCAACAGAATTTCCATGGAAGAACGGTCAGCAGAAGGCAAATTAATCAATTTTCATCTGCTATAGATGTGGCTGGTTAAAATGTCTAGTAGAATCACTCAGTCGAAGGCAGAAGCAGAAATTGAATATGAGGCTTTCCTCGACTAAGCCAACTTTCCAACTGACGCCGTAAATACAAAATTGATTAGTTAAATCTTGTGAAAGTAATTTGTATTTTGGAAATAAAACAAGATTTCACTGTTCATAAAATAACCATGATAAAATTGCAAAGACTATTGCGATGCGATGAAATTGATGTTGTTTCGCTTCCGCAATCCGAAACAAGCTCCAGCGAAAATCTGTTCTATATCTAATATCAGAGTGCAGAATGCAACTCAGAGCAGAGTGCAGCTTTTCAGCATTAAAAGAAATATCAGCCACGAAAATTTCATCCTCTTTACTACTTGGAACGCTGAGTAAATAATATGGATCGCTGATTACGCAGACAAGTCACGAGAAAGAGGACTTGCTCACTTGAAAACAATCTCTCTGACACATTCACCGCGTATTTATGAATTATATGCTGACAATGCGTCAGGATACACTGCCAATAAATGTAGATTCGGAACAGCGCGAGCATCTTTGAGTTTCTTGGCAAATGAGAGGCGCGAATCCTTTGGATTATAGGTATTTAGATACAACGAGTATGGAACAGTTCGTCTCGGTATTCGGGCAACCACGATTCCCCGAATCGCCGATCGTAGCATCGATAAATTTATCTCCACGAGGTCTCAACCTCTCACCCTAAGCAGAAGGTGTCTCATTAACACATCAACAAGGTAATAGACAAATACTGAATTTGTGAGGATTGAACCAGAGTCACAAAATCAACAAAATTTTCCGGCCTGTCTAAAAAGTAACCGCCTGTGGTGACTGGAACCAAACTATCACTCTGGACGGCTCGAACAATGATTTCAGAGGAAATATTCATATTTTAGGATGAAACAGAATAATGGATATGTAAAAACATTATGGAGCCATCGACCGAGGTTAGGACGGAGGCAAATGTTAACAGTTCGAGAGACGGAGAGGAATTTGAAGAGACGCAGCTGAGGGATGACGAGGTCAACTAGGAGGAGACAAGAGGGAAGTTTCTTCGAGATCTCATAATGAAGAAGGATAGAGTCTCAATGGCCCCATTTAGAGGGTATTACAACACATCGAAGGCAATGATAGGAGGAAGAACGTTGAGCAGGAATTTGGGAGAAAGACCGAAATCAAAAGCAAGCGATGAGAGATGTGGAGGCTGAAACTCGGAGAGAGATTGAATAAATAGAAAAAGAGAGAAGAAGACTGGATCAAAGCAATATTTGATTTTGGAACCACCACTGATGGCGACAGAGAGAACGCGGCATCAAGTGACGGAAGAGGTTTCATCTGAGTGAAGTTGATAGGATCCGTCCACCAGGAGAGAGGGGTTAACGGACTATGTACTAGGCTCCGTTGAGGACCGAGCTGTCATCGACGTGAAGCCTGGATTGCATAGGATTCTGGAATGAATGCTACAAGTAATAGTTTATTAGGTCGGACGCAGTGCATAACGCTCGAAGAGTTAGAACATATTGTGAAGTAGAATATGGATCACTGATTAATGATAACAAATTATTGCACTGAGTGACTGACTTTAAATTCTAGGACAGCCTGAGATTTGTGTTAGAAAGCAGTCACTCTGCGTGGATAGAGAAACAGAGGGAAAGAAATCACAATGTGTGCACCGAATAAGATAAGTAGACCAATCAGAGCCAGAGAACAAGAGTGAAATTTGAAAATATACGAAATATGAAAATATCGTACTAAGAAAAGATGTAAAAAAGTGGTGTGCTTTCATTGGCAAAGGTTAGCAATTGGCAGTATCTCAAGTGAGCAACGCCTTTATAAATCACACCAACTGTTATTCCATCTCATTTGAGCATCCAAAAGTCGAGTTTTGTCAGTAAACCGAAAGCGAAATTAACCGTTGGCTGGTCCGTATTTGGACTAATAAGAAAACCAACACAAGTTACATATTTGCCAGTCCCGGTGGCGGCGGGGTAATTACCTGCCAACCCAGAGATCTCGGGTTCGATTCCCGCCTTGGAGGGCTTTTTTCCATCTAGAGCTCGGGTGTTTGTAATTATTTCTATTGTTATATCATTGTTAAAAGTTCTGCCTAAAGACCAGCGTACTGTTTTCGGATTGAAGTGAAATAAATAAATATTTCCTCAAAATTAGCTGGCAAGCAGTGTGAGCTACTTATCAGTTAACTTTCCACATCAAACATTTTCGACTTCGAAGACTCGAGGGCGGTCACTTCCGGATACATTTCTCTGGAACTGCGGGTGGCACAGCAACCAAGAGATAATCACCACCTAAGTACTACACGTTCCAATTCGGAAGCTTTTGCAGCGAGAGGTGATTGCTTAAATCCCTGATCCGTCGATTCCGGCAATTTGGCTAAATTCAAGGGGGATAATAGCAAAAGTCAATCGTGCTGGTGACAAACAGGTATTTGTATCGATATTTCACATTCTTAATCCTTAAAGAGGTACGTATGACATTTAGGTATAACATGCAATGTTTTGGGCCCAATTATTGCCACTGATCCCTTGATACCTAAAGTGACGCGTACTTCAATGAAGAATTGCTTTTTTCACTGAAATGGTAATTCATGGAGAATTATTAGGAGGAGACCATTTTTAACGGCAGGCGGTCCGGTGAAGAATGCCGCTGTGATTATGTTCCATGGTGGGGAGGTGGTTGTGTTTCTTCATTTCAATAAGTTCACAGTACCAGAGAATTTTTCGGCTTAAATAGTCTTACAACCACATTGATTTCTTTCATTGGAGATATTTTTAGGGATGACAAGAGAATTTCTCTCAACAAACCTTTTGTGGCTAATAAACGGTACTAAGACGTTAATATTTTAATTTATTTATTGTTTTACTTTTTTAGACCGGTGTTCGATGTGAAAATATACTCCTGGAGTGACTGAATAAAAGAATCCCAAGCCATTAGGCCAACGAGCAGGGAAGCCAATTCCAATATTTCAATCAAATGCCAAAGATGTTTTGAGCGCTCGGACGCCTTATAGATCACACCACGAGCGAGCAACGGGCGAGGAATTGCCATCAAGAGGGAACCGTCTCCTATTGACTCCTGCCGCCCCTCACCATGAATCAGAGACAATGGGGTATTAACGTTGATTTCTTGATTTTTTCACGTGACATAGACAACCATTTCTAATATTTAAAAAAATATTATCATTGCTGGATTACCACTATTTTTACTCTTGAGCAGACGAAGCTATTCGTAATATTTATAATAATACATTCGCAATGTGTTTGAAAATCTAAATATTTAAGTTATAACGTTCAATTACTTCGAGGAAAGCTTTTCCATTTCAACGGAGGATTTTTGGTGAAACATTCTCTCCTTCTAAACTTTCGGGTGTGCAGATTGTAAGAGCGGAGAGCACACGAATGAGAGAGTGAGAGGGACAAGTGATGAAATTGAAGGAATTTAAAGAAGCAAACTTGCAGTACTGTAGCCAAATGCATGAGAAGAAAATGTGAGGAAAGGTCCCATTTGAAACGACAAAAACAGCCTGCCCCACACGATTCATGCAGAACATAAAATGAAATAATTCAGGTGATTTATCCGAATGAGGCAGCATAAAGCATAGTACTAAATGAGTACTGTCGTCGCAGAGTGAAAATGCACTGAATATATACGCACATATATGTCATATACGTTAATTAAGTACTCATTGACTAAGGTCCCTTCTGCAGCAAGAGTGTAAATGTATAGAGATAATTTAAAGTGGACTAGGGTAAGTATGCTGTGGAGCAGTGAAACACGCCGGGAAGTCGTTATCCGAACCGGATAAAATTCGAGAGGAGAGCCATGACGGAGTTTAAAAAAGTGCAATCAAATATCTTTCAGAAATCTGCACCATCGTTCCTGTGAAGGCGGCAGTTGGAGGAAAATTGCCCTCAGGAGGCTCGGTCGAAGGGCAACAGCAATTAAACGGGAGAGAGCACGAGTTGGCCCGGAAATCGAGAACGGTAGAGCGAGGCGCGACATTCCGCGACCTCACACGACTCAACAGGGGGGAATCAAGGGGAGGTGTACAACCCACAGAGGAGAAGGACCTCGCTGTCATCCGACGGAGAACGCCCTAGTTGATCGTGGATCCATAGCCACTATCACGACTCCCTTCTGACCATCAGGATCACTCCCAACAAGCAATTATTTGTTCCCTCGAGTGTCAGTCAAGAGAGCGCCGTTGTGTCGCCCGGCCGCACTTAATCGCCGGAACGTCGGTCGGGCGACATTAATAAGCGCCATCCGATCACCGATTCGCGGATGCTCGAATCACATTGGACCACCGAGGTCGATGGCATCACTCACCTTTCGGGAAGAGCACGTTGACATGATAATTGCCACTGGCACTGCGGACGCGCCCTTCCAGAACAAGTCTGAGATGCTGGCAATGACATTTTCATTTCGCAAGTATTATACTGATGATCACGATGAATTCAGAACAAAAGATTAAGGACTGCTCCTTACCATCGTATTCAATTTGAAAGGTGAGAATTCCACTGTGGTACACTGAAGTGATGCACTTGACTAAGGATTTATCTTTAAAGCAATTCAAATGTTCATACCTAAAAACCAATCCTCCTTGAGTTGCCTAACTAACCTAAACCTAAGAGCATTTCATCGATTGTATTGTGAAGGTTCGTCGATGGGGGGGGGGGTGATATTTTTACCTTTCGACCTTGCATTGCTATATTCCGCGACGGTGGGAGGCCTTCACATTGTTGAAGTTGGTGTGCCGGTTATGCAAGTGAGGGCTGATGGGTGGTTCGTCGGTAATTTGATGGCAACCCAGGTGTTGACTTTTGAGTGTTACACCCCATGACTTGGGTTTGCTTGATTGGTTTCGTGGCGAGGCGAAGGAAAAGATGGTCAAGGGATTAAAACAAATTCCATTGGCGTGAAATTGGAGCATTTATTTAAAATAACACTGCATTTTGAAGGCTACAAGTTACCAAAATAAATAATACTTTATCCAGCTGAGCCTCCATATTCCAAAATAAAGGATTACGCCCCGAGATATTAATTAGAAACAAACATTAAATCTCACCAAGCATCTCTTTAAGCCGAGCAGGAGTAATGAGTTATTTCGAGTCAGGTATCGCCCCCAAACTCAGGGTGGACGCAAACCCGGCTGCCGGTCCAGGGCAAACAGGGGCGCCCGTTCTCTGGGCATCCGCCGACGGCGCGACTGGGGGATAGACGCACCCCCCGGGGGACCGCCGAACAATCCCCTTCCCTTGCCCCCCTCTCCCCTAGCCGTGGCGACACTAGCCACCCTAATCGCCACCAGGGGCGACGACGGGTAGGGGAGAAGGGGGCAGGGGTAACCCGGAGGGGGGGGGAAGGGAGAGGGGTCCCGATAGGAGATGGATGGGTGGTTGGTGTGGATGAAGGATGGGTCTCTGCAACGGGGTCGATAAGTAAGCGGCAGGGGGTGCGGGGAGGGGCCATCGGGGGGTCGGGAACGGGGGAGGGCGCGGGATTCCGTGATTCCCGGCAATACCGTAGAGACTTCGACGCTCGGCAATTATTTGAATGCAGAGAACCGTTATTCCCAGCGCCTGAATCCTCCCCGCGGTCGAACCAGCCGACTCCACCGCCGCGAAGCAAGGGACCGATGAGAGCGAAACGACGGAGCAAAAACACTAGCTGCTTAGTAATGAATTCCGACTCCCGCGACATCGACTAGGAAATGGCTGAACCTGAGCGAGCGCTCTTGTTTCAGTTATTTTTTAAATGAGTAAAATAAACTTCTGAATCGCTTACATAAATGTAACTGCTTAGCGTAATTTCGGGTATCAATCATAGATGAAAAATTTCGGAAACTATTTCTCCAACCGATGGCTTATTGTTTTTCCACTACGGTATACGCGTCAGTGAAGCGAATGATTGGTAGTGATAGTTATTGAGGTGACGGAGAGCCAAGGTGACTGTACCATTAGGAGTGATTCGGTTATGGTAGGATGTTCAGGGCATGAAGTAATAGTGGAGAGGAACCCGGCGTCCTCTTTAGTCTACTCATAACGAAAAGTGCCAAGAGTCCAGAGGACAACTTCGATCAATGGAATTAGGTTGGTGCGCAGAGTGAAAGGGCACGAAATGAGTCACAACACTTCCTCGGAACGAGGAAATGCAGATTCCGTCGAAGAATGGACCAAAAGAGTGTATGGAGGGGGAAAACACTAACGATGACTCGGAGGAGGCAGGGAGGAGCGGAGCTGAGAGGGAGGTGGGTGGCCGGCCCCCCCCTTGGAAGGCGTTCCAGGGGGTTGTTCGCCCCCCTCCCCACCAGACACCGGGGCGGGAATACTCCACGGTGGACACTCATTCTCCCTCACACCCCCCCCCATCCGTACAGCCTTGCCCCCTGCCCGTTTGGAA
Organism: Hetaerina americana; assembly: GCF_022747635.1. Taxonomy (NCBI): domain Eukaryota; kingdom Metazoa; phylum Arthropoda; class Insecta; order Odonata; family Calopterygidae; genus Hetaerina; species Hetaerina americana. The sequence goes on along the minus strand of NW_027286952.1, from coordinate 2,722,422 downwards.
ACTCGGCGCGCACTGCCGCTGGTGAGAACCAGGTTGTTGGATGCCACCGCTACGGCCCAGAGTCCTAGTCTCATAACCAGGAGCGTCCCGGGTCGCGCGATCACCCAAGGAACGTACGCGGCGGCCCCACGCCTGAAAGAACCTCACCGCACCCCCGTGGGGCGCGCGGACACATACGCCATCACACTCCCGCCCCCCTCACCTTCATCTCGGCCGTCGCCGACTCCCTCGCCGACTCCCGGCGAGGGCCCGCACTGTCCGGCCGCCGGCCCTGGGACGCACTCCGGACGACCACCGCGGCAACAGGAAGCGTCTTTCTTGTCGTGGAGGGCGGCAAAGGGTGGAGGGGGACACAGAACGAGGGAAACCCAGTGTCGGGGTGGGTGGCGCCTCCAGGGCGAGCGCCACTCTCCGGAGCAGATCGGCGGGCAGTGACGTGGGAGAGGAGGGCCACCCGATCGAGCGGCCACTGGTGCACTGGTGCGGACCGGAGAGAGAGAGAGAGAGAGAGAGTGGGAGAGCACCCACGGCTCACCTTGCCAAGACTGAAGACGGGAAGAGGGAGTGCGGGCCCTTTCGAAGGGGGCGACCTCTCCTGCCCCCTCCCCCTGCCCACGGAGGCAAGAACAAGAGGAAGTGAGGGAAGGGCGGTGGGGGGAGGGGGAAGAGAGGGGGGCGTGGCGTAGTGACTGCGGCTGGCATCGATCCATCCATCCACCCATCCATCTCCCCTCGCTCCTCCCCCCCACTCACCATTGGCTGAGGGGACGGGGTCTCGCCCCTTGGTGGGCGGGGACACTTTCTCCCCTCTCTCTCCCCCCTCCCTCTCCCTCACTGTTCGTGCGTGCGTGTTTGAGCGTGTGATCCAAGAGGGAGGGAGGGAATGGGGGAAGGGGATTTGGGCGTGGGAAAGGGCTTGAGGGTGACATTTGCGAATGCGCGGGGTTTCCTTCGGGAAGATCCAAGGGTGTCGGTGGCCCCTGTCGCACGGGGCGTTTGTGGGGGCGCGGGATGAAGGGACTGCACACCCCTCCTGCAAAGCCTCCTTCATTTGCGAAGGAGGTATTCCGGGTGAGAGCGACCCAGCGGGGGGTCGCGGTGACTCCTCTCGAGGTGACCCCTTCCTTCGCTGATCCCTGCCACCGCGGCTGGCAGAGACGGAGGCGGTTTTCGGATGACATCCACCGTGGACATCGGGATTTGCCTCCCCCGAAGACTCATCTCGTGCGGGAATGTCTCTTATTTTCGATGCCAGGTGAAATTCCGCACTTTTCTTGGATTATATGTACTTCCGTCGCGTCGAACAATATTTTATGACAGCAAGGCACTACCATCAAAGTGGTTCCAGAAGGAAACCTTGTCGGAATTTTTAATGGAGTGTCAACCGTCTGCCTAATTTTTCCCGCGTATAAAGCAGACGTTTTCACTTCCAAAAGCATCGAATAAACAGCCTCTCGAAATGAGTATCTTGGATCTACATCTACCTAATACCCCACAAGCCGCCGCAAGGGCGTGTGGCGGGGGGTGTTAGGACACCACCCGTAATTAAGAAAAAGCCGCATGCAAAAGCCACAAATGCATTTTATCCACAAACAAAACATGGTATGCATTCATGCAAGAACAATTTTTATTCATTTTGTACCCTGTATCTTGGAAGTCTTTTGGACCAAAATGCTCAAAGTACGTACATAGGGAGAAGAATTGGGTTACCATAAGAAGCTATCACAGGGAGGGAATTGGTGACAGGGATGCATTAAGGGTGTTAAGAAAAGGCTCGTCAATACTTTAATATGGAGCGTTGTTTTGCATTGCTGTAGGGGGTTGAAAGGGAAACAAGCCCACCTTAATCGGTAGATAGCCGGTAGATAACAATAAGTAGATTATAATAAATAGGGGATGGGGAACAAACAACGATTAACGATTCTAATTTCCAATAACCAGACCCCATATATTTTTTACATATTGTTTTATATTTAGTTGTAACTATTGTCATAAAAATGCTTAACGTGTTTTGGTTAATACATGTAGGATATCCAATCTAGTATGAACAATTTCATTAACTAGTTGTCACTGGTACCAGATGAAGGATAGAATCGTCACCTCTATTCGTCCAAACGGTCTACCCTGGATTGCTCCGCAATCAATTGTCGGCATTTGTCACGGGATATCATGGAAACGAAATTATATCCATGACTACCATTTAGGAAATTGACTAACCAGATACCTAGTATATGACTTTCCAGAAAGTAACCTCACTTATGTTAAAAAAAAATACAACGGAATGCATATGTATAGAAAATCTAGTATTTTAATCCCAAAACTAAATGTTATCTTCTACTTTTATACATATTCACTAAATAGATTTGGAGATTCATATCATATCTCTGATTTAGTTTTCGAATTCCTTCAGCATAAAATTCAACCGCCTGAGATCGCAGCCAACCGACGCTGGCATCTTGAAGTTCCTCGTCGAGACGACCACAAAATATTTAGTAACCTGACTTTTCAGTCGTGTTTCCATGTAACTCAGTCGTAGGAATCTGTGGATAACTGTCTAAAGAGTTCAGATATCGCAAAAGGCAGGCTTAGACGAACCTTTCGTCGATATTCAGGTGCAGTTTGATGGTCATCATAGACCGGGGGGGCGGTCACTTCTTGGACATAATCATCTTGGACATTTGTCCGTTCCCTCTTAAAAGAACGACAACACTGACGCACTCAACTCTTGTCACTGATCACATTTTGTCCGTACAGAGCACAAATTTCTCGTTTAATGTCAGAAGATTTGAAGTTTTTTTATTAGTATAAACCTCATCACTGAACAAACTTCGGAATTTGGCGGGAAATCCAATTTTATAGCTCATTTTGACTCGCTATTGTAAACAAACGACAAGTGGCGCGCCCTTCCAACCACTGCATCTGCAGGAGTACTGACCTGCTGAGTGAGTCAAAGAGCTTTGGCTTCCTCCGCTACTTCTTACGCTACGCGAAAACAAAGGTTACTTTCTGGACACTAGTAGAATACACATTTATAAGTATAATATTAATTAGTTTTATGGATAATTAGGTTAGGTCTACAAAATGTTTTAAATTATGTATCACAAGTGTGACTGTGTTATCTTCGCGATTTTTTTGGCATAATCTGTATTCAGCTTTTGCATGACGATCCAAATTTGGTTGGCATAGACACAGACCTAAGCCGTTAACAATCTAAATGTGAGCGAAAAAATTGTATTTTTAGCTGTTTCGCTAACATTTATTGCAGCGTGTTCTGTATGAATATAAAGTTATTGGTATAATGGGAAGAGTTCACCCCAGCCGTACTCTTATAAATGGGCAAAGGATGGGTGGGGGATATTGGAGAAAATAGAAACAGTAAATCGATAAAAATTATGAAATTAAATAATTAACTGAAAATAAGACTAACAATAGTAAAAAACTGAAAATAATTGAAATATTTAAATACCGCAAACGGTTAGAACAATGAAATGGAGGGGGGAAAAAATTAATTTTTTGAATACTAAAAAAGTGAATAGTACATCCAAGCTAGAGAATGCGTGATTAATTTTCACTTTTTTAGTATTAAAAAAATTAATTTTTTTCCCCCCTCCATTTCATTGTTCTAACCGTTTGCGGTATTTAAATATTTCAATTATTTTCAGTTTTTTACTATTGTTAGTCTTATTTTCAGTTAATTATTTAATTTCATAATTTTTATCGATTTACTGTTTCTATTTTCTCCAATATCCCCCACCCATCCTTTGCCCATTTATAAGAGTACGGCTGGGGTGAACTCTTCCCATTATATTTATACGGCCGTAGTTACCGTTCGCTTTGTATAAAGTTATTGGGTAACCTACATTTTAATCCTACGCCAAATACCGAGAGTCTACATTTACATCTCGTCCTAGTCTACTTAATTCCTTGCCGATCTGTTAATGAAATGGCAGTCAATCAGCAGCTTTCAATTGCATACCTATGGTGAAAAGACACAAACTAGTAGGGTCTAACAGTTCATCCGGCGAATAATATCAAGCGAGAGCAAGCCTCGTCTAGGCATGAGTGGAGAGATCCCCCATAGAAGAGGCGTTATCTTTTATCTCTGAATCCCAAATATACTGAAATTGCACTCCATAGATTTATTCTATTTGAGTTAATTTTATTTACACACAAATAGAAGATAAGATATAATCAACTTTGCGGGTTCAGGCGTGATGCTGTGGAAGGCGCACCCGAGCAATTCGTGTAAAATGATGATGTCTTACTCCGCCGCAGCAGAACATATTTTTCGATCTAGGTTTTGACGTTACTTCATCATCTTCAGGAGCATTACGTTGATAGGTTCTAGATTGCACAGTTTCCCTCAAGACGGCAAGAGAGGGGAGCGTTATTCGGGTGTGAGCGGTAAGAGAAGAAACAAAGTATGGTTTGACAAAACATGCAAATAATATGCATATAATGCGTCCGTGGTAGGGGTAGGGTAATACAGTTTGGTATAGTAGACATAGGGTAACGCAGAGTGATAGCTCGTATATGCAACGCGATCCCAAAGGATGAGTTTATTGTCTCCTTTAAATCTCCCTCGACACACTCGAGATTTATTTTTTGCACACAAAGACAACTTTGACCAGACCAATTCGAGTGGTGCATATGTATAGAACAGCGTGTGGGTGCAACGCCAGCCATATACCTGTATATATATAGGTCGAGCAAACGGGGAGGAAATTCGATACCCGTATCCGAGAACAGAAAATGTGTGCCGCATCAGGAAACGTGACCTCCATGGTCGCCAAGCCATGGAGGTCACGTTTCCTGATGCATTTTACAAAATTCATACATATATTTAAGTTTATTGAGTCCAGTCATGCTCGTAACTTTGACTTAAAAAATTTAACTCCCGCTAAATCAAGGCAAGAAGTTATTAGCGTCGGAGCAGGTGGAAATAATCCAGGGAGGGATAAAAAAAGCACCTCTCCTCTGACGTACGATTTAATTCTGCCCCCTCCCTCCCCAACACTGTCATCCCCCGGTGACTGTGTCCCCCCCACCCCCCACCAGAAGTCCCCCAACCCACGGACGTGGCTCCGCACATCCTCCCCCGCCCCGTGCCTTTAGTGACCAAGAGAAGCGGGGCCACTACCACGGACTGACATATGATTGCGCAATTTTTGTCATACCTTACCGTATTCCTTCCCTTCCCATTCCCCTGCTCCACTCCAAATACCCCGAAAACCCCCAAGCCCCCCTTAGGGATGTCTTGGGCGAAACCATGCGTGGAAGTATCGTTTTTAAGTAACTAATAATAAGAAAAAAGCGAGATAAAATTTATTCTGGCATATTAATTGATCATTATGTTCATTATACTGTAAATTACAGCTATTGATGTAAATTTCAGGAAACTGTACATTAAAGTAACTCGCATTATGGAGAAATTAAGAGGCTCACAGTGTGATTAGGTTCCTTCATTGGAAAGGATACAGTGCATGGAAAATCCACTTGGATTAAATGACGGTTGTTTACGAGAATGATTGCCCGTCATTATTTAAAGCAGTTCTGAGGTGGAAAATGAAATTTCAAACTGAAAGCTACACGTCCCTAAGAGACGATCCAAGAAGTGGAAGGCCATAACTTACGGCCACGATGAACAGTCACAGTGAAGAGGGAAGTGGATCCTTGTATTACACTAAAGAGCAACCATCCAAATGATCATGAAAGAGACTGATCATAGTTAAGGTACTGGGGTGTGAAAAATTAATCACGAAGAACTGCATACGTCAAAGATGTCAGCAGGCTGGATTCCACGACTACCGACTCCCTTTCAGAAGCAAACACAATGCAATCTCTCAAGGGAAATGCTAAATCTTTTGGAGCAAGACGAAGAGGATATTTTTGGTTGCATTCTTACAACCTTTACGATAAGTATTAAAAAATGTTATTTTTGGCATAAAACAAAATATTTCTCTAATTTTACAAAATTCATACATATATTTACAATTATCTATAAAATAATCCTAGAATTACTAAGCATACAAAATCTGTTTGGTGAAGAAATTTGAATCAATTAAATGCTCAAGGACACCTTATATTACTCCTTTTAAGGCCACAGGAAGGTGACAGTGAAGCGACGAGTGGCTTTGCTCGATATTCTGTTCAACGGTCTCTGCCTAGCTTGCAGTTTGATCAAGCAACAACTCATTGTCCGCAGCCGGTAGACGCGCGCAGTCCAGGTTGCGTGCGGATTGGTGCGTTGGCTCAAAGCAGACATGCACCATTGGTGCACCAGGACTAATGGCATTCATTGCTCACGACAGTTTTCCGCTCCACTCAGAGTTGTGTCAGGAACTTCACCACCCAGAATGAACTCTCTTTGAAGGCAATGTGAGCAAGAGGAGAAATGAGATGGCACAAAGTTAGATGAATAGATAGTAGTTGGCCTTATTGAGCAAAATCAACTCAGCAATGGACTTAAAAGTGCTAATTAAACGCTTCCCAAGGAAAAATGCCCCTAGTGAGTCACTTCTTCCCGAGTTTAATGGTAGGAATATCAATTTATCAGACGTATAATGTGACCATGATGCCATTTGCCTACTTCATAAATCATAGAAATGCATAAAAAATCTTCCAATTCGCAATGAGGATCTTTATAAAGTAAATATGGACTGTGGAGTAGTCTGAGGCAAAGAAGATCTCGGCCTTAAATCTGTTGTATCTCGAGAACTTTCCTTCCTTTTTCAATTATGAGTTCAGTTTGAAAGAAACCCTCGGGTATTGAAAACGGTGAATAATATCAAAGGCAATCTAAACAAAAACTAGTTGATCGTAGTGAAGGCAGCTTAAGGTGACTCCGTCGCTTATTGTGATGAATAGTGTGGAATTACGTCAATTAGTTCAAGGAATTTATTGGAAAAAACCATATTGGGAAACAGCGCAGTGAGCCCTCGAAAATGTCCCAGAAAATATCTCTAAAACTAGCCACCAGCACATAAAAGTACAATCATTTGCACAGGTTTATTGTCATGACTCGGCGACCCTCTAGGGTCGCCAAGAGAGAGAGAGAGAGAGATGCGTGTAATACGAGAATTAGGAGCAGCTTTAGCATCGAATAGCATGCGTACCTTGATGCCTGGTGAACTAATGCTACCACATGGTGCAGTAGCCTAGCAGATACAGGGTTCGTCCGGAAAATAAGTGTACTGAGCTCAGGAAAAAAAATTATTACACTTTTACATATCTTAAGCTAATATTCCTCAAAATAGGACCCTTGTGAGTCGATACACTTGTTCCAGCGGCGTTCCCATTCCTGGAACGCTCCCGCGAAGGCATCATCGGGAACCTCTCGAAGACTCGTCGTCGACCTCTTCTCTGCCCTCCACGAACATCTTGTGCCACCGAAAGATCATGTTTCTGGACATGGCTGGCTCCCCGTAAGCATGGTTAATCAGACCGACAGTTTCGGTAGACGATTTCCCAAGATTTACCGCAAATTTGATGGAATAACGCTGCTCCAAAAACTTCGGCATCGCGTTCCGTGACGTGGGTCGAAGCGTGGAGGTTCGCGTTAACAGAGCTCCTCACTACACCACAGCTCAGAGCCGACTGCCTTTTTCAGCGTCGCTTGCCAACATACCCACCTCCAATCCCAGCCCGTCAGAGCGGTGCTGGGCGTGTCTGGAGCGGCGGGAAAAAATCAGTAGTCAGTACACTTATTTTCCGGACGAACCCTGTAAACGTTATCGTGCTCTCGCAAACTATTCCTTACGTGCAACTTAAATTAGCGATCATTCGAAATCCGCGAAAATTTTGGAGAGATAATACGCAAGACATTGATAATGCTTCCAATGTTTGAAATCATATCACGTTACATCTACCATAATACACTTACATTCGGGTGTTTGTGTAAATAATCAAATATATACATACTTGGGCATTCGCACGTATTTATTCGTGGGTGGATGGGTCTCACACACCCCCGCAATCGCACACGCTCACGGGGTTGCCTTCGGGGCGCGTGTTCTTCCGTGCAGTCGTAAATGCACGCGGTTCCTCGCAAGTCACCGCTGCGGGTTGTTATGGGGATGATTGTACGCACGTGATTTCAGGCGCATGCGCCATGAACATTACAAACTGGTAATTGACGACGGATTAATATGATGCAAACGATCGACATTAATGTCGTGAGCAGTTGTCACGCACTGCAGTGCGCATGGTTGAAATACTATTAGAAGCATGCGAGACGAGCTCCTTGTCCGGACTACAAGGAAAAAAGATTCAGGTAGAATATATATCCTAGACTACTTGGCGTATTTTTTTATTTAAAAATAAGAAGTATTCCTTTAGCATCCGTATAAGTAGGGATTGTTTAATCATTTAATTTCGGCGGGTGGGCACACTGATTATTTTTCTCCCCCTAACCCTCCCCCCCCCCCCGGAATTCCCTCCGCCGCCCCCGGACAGTCTCACGCAGCAACACCACCCCAGGGGGAAAGGAGGTGAATTCGGAGAAGGGAAGGTGCGGTGACATTGGCCCCGATCATCAAGAGGCTGGGAGGGGGGGGATAGGCCTTGGACCTTAGCGTCGTGGGGGGGGGGGAAGGGTTGACGGAGGGGGTAAAGGGGTTGGGGGTCCCCCTCACCCCAACCCACCGCATCGTCATCCCCGTGGATACGCCCACCAGCAGCATCCCTCCACCCCTCCATATCCGACTCGCCGCTCCCCCAACATGCGGTGTCCCCCCCCCACTCGGGAAGGTGACGAGTGGGGCCCGCCCCCTTCCCTCTCCGCCCCTGAAGCGTGTCACCACTCCCCCCGGTGGAGTACGCAAACGCCCAGGCAAACCGAAAGGAATACCAATTCGAGGGCGAACTCAGGGGAGGACTAGTTGTCGCCTGCATCCCGATGGTATTTTGGCGGTGCGACGTGGAGAAATGAAAGCGTGGGAGTCATCGGAGGGCGACACCAACGGGGTTGAGGTGAGAGTTGAGCGACTCCAAAGGGGACGCCATCCACAAGCACATTGTATTTAATGAGTTTGCTGCGATCAAAAAAGAAGCCTTCAAACCAATCGAGAATCCCTTCGCAAGGCGCAATCAAAGGTTGTAAGGTAACCAAAGGTTGCAAGTTGTTGACTGCAGTTTGCTGAGAGCTCAAGAATCATGGGCAGTCGTAGTTTTTAGGGGAGGTGACCGACAGTTAAGGTATTTTGCGCCATTAGGGATGGATGGAATAGGAAGGGTGGAAAGAAAACCGGCGTCGGCAATTGCCTACAGTCCGGAAAATAAGTGTACTGAGCTCAGGAAAAAAAATTATTACACTTTTACATATCTTAAGCTAATATTCCTCAAAATAGGACCCTTGTGAGTCGATACACTTGTTCCAGCGGCGTTCCCATTCCTGGAACGCTCCCGCGAAGGCATCATCGGGAACCTCTTGAAGACTCGTCTTCGACCTCTTCTCTGCCCTCCACGAACATCTTGTGCCACCGAAAGACATGTTTCTGGACATGGCTGGCTCCTCGTAAGCCTGGTTAATCATACCGACAGTTTCGGTAGACGATTTCCCAAGCTCTACCGCAAATTTGATGGAATAAAGCTGCTCCAAAAACTTCGGCATCGCGTTCCGTGACGTGGGTCGAATCGTAGAGGCTCGCGTTAACAGAGCTCCTCACTACACCACAGCTCAGAGCCGACTGCCTTTTTCAGCGTCGCTTGCCAACATACACCCCTCCAATCGCAGCCCGTCAGAGCGGTGCTGGGCGCGCCTGGAGCGGCGGGAAAAAATCAGTAGTCAGTACACTTATTTTCCGGACGAACCTGTAACTCTTAACGTTACGTGTAACTCTTAACGTACGTAACGTACCTGTACTCTTAACGAAAAGCGCCAAGGGGTCCGCAACTTGTGGAGGGTACTTTGAGTGAGTACGACGTCCCATCCGACGGACGTCGTACTCACTCTAAGTACCCTCCACAAAACACCACCCCAAATAGACATCGGGATACCACTGGAAAGTATTTGTCTCCAGGATTCGAACCCGGGCCCTCTTGGTGGGAAGCCTGCACGTTAGCCACCGCACCATCACGATCCCCCTCCCTGCACGATCAGTGAAAGGATTCACCCTAGAAATCATAAGTACGCTTCCAAGGTAACATATTCAGCGGGTAATGGTGAGAGGTAATGGTGTCGACTGCTGAGGAAATTTCGCACGTCACCTGTGAAATTGCCAGCCTGCTCTCAACTGATTCGGTTCTTCAAACTCAAAATTCACCGCCTTACTCCGGTGCAATGGTTGTTCTCCTTTTCATACTTTTGGCGTTGAAAATGGGGACGATATGGCGAAGAGGTGTACTAACCAGTGTACCTCCCCAGTGTAATTGAAGGGGAAAGCGAAAGACCGGCTTATAGTAAGGAGAAAATTTCTCTAATCCCAGGATGAAGTAATTAAAATTACTGAATTTGGCTTTCTTATAATGGTTACCATAATCTTCAACTAAACTTAACACTAAGGTGCTTTTGTGCCCAAAACGTACACAAGGACGGAATTATAAAACTTAAGTAAATATGCTTAGTCGAAGATTTATTTTATTAGTTTTCTTTTTAATTTCTTAAATTTCTATTTTTATCAATTTATTTTTATATTCATATATTATTTTTTAATATCTACTTATTTATTTTCTTTTATTTTTTCCCTCCTCCGAAAACTGCAAGTCACATACTAATGCTTTCTAGAAAACGAAAGATATAGGAAAGAATTCCGTTAGGTTACCGGAATAACATTTCTTTTGGTGGTCAGTAGCGTTTGAAGCGTTTCTTGTGGATTGAGTAGTTCCATGTCACCTCTAAAATAAACGAAATGAGTAGAAAAGAGCCGAGCACATCCATCACAGCGGCATCGCGGTGCAACTGACACGGCGAGCCAGCCCGCCCCGCTCCTCCACTCCACCCCCGTGGTGCGGCCCTCATGGAGTATCAGACGACCTCCGCCGCCATTTAGAGCTTGATTTACTCACAGTCAGTAGAAAAACATAGCTAAGGAAAAGACTCATTCATGCACGACTCGATCGTTTGTAAATAGCACATTCAACAACCGCGCACACTAAGGGGGTCGTCGGATTTCTAGATGAGGGCTGAGAATGGAATGCAAAGTTAGAAGTTCTACATCTAGATTTAAAGAAAGTCTTAGACAAAATCCCTCACAACAAACTGGCCACAATCAAAGCTATTATTAATGAGAAAGTTATCAAATGGAATGGGGACTTCTCATCTCACCCCTAGCAAAAAGTAACACCCTCGATGGATTGTATTCACTGTAGGCTGATACATCTTTAGGCGTGCTAATTCTACTACTTCTATGCATAGGCCTCGACAACTCCTCTCGGTACACCTACATTAACGACCCAAGTTCCCTCGTTGAGAGAAACATTTTATTATCTGCAGCCGACGCAGTGATTTACGGAGAAATGCCAATGGCATGCGAGTTCTCTCCAGCGATTGATACTAGATATAGGAATCGTGGACGGTAGCAACAAGACCAAAGGGGATGAAGACGCATGGCACAATAAAAGTGAGGGGCTCGAATTAAGTACGTAATAAAGTACGGGTATTACACACACCTTTCATGAGATACACATAATACACCATAAGTATAGGACTTCGGCAAGCCCTTTTGGGGAACGAATCTGAGAACGTACAAACAGGCCATCCTCGATGAAACTAGATTTAATTAATAGAAAGATGAATGAAGAAGTAATAGAGTCATCCTTACTTAGCTTGAGTTACATCGATTTTGGAAAAAGCGACAAGCGTTTGGGATTAATGAAGAAGAGAAGACTTCAATTAGAAATTATGCCATTTCTTAATAAAACATTGATTGATTGGAACAGTTTACCCGCAAACCTATTTAAGCCCTATCCAAACAGGACAAATACTTTTAAGAAAAGAACCATTTATCCAACAATTTGATTGATATGTTGCGTAAAATTAAATGTATAGTGGCTTGGCTTTGATTTGTTGATTGGAAAACTGATGTTGATGAGATGGGGATTCTCTCTTTTTTGTTATAGATTGGTGTTTCTATATCTCCTTTAAGTGTATTGTTTTTCCTGACTGGTTTTATTTATCAACTTTAGTTGTATTGATTGGATTTGAGATGTCGCGTTATTTTTCCAAGGCAAGTTTGATTGTAATACTTGGGACTTATGTGCCACCTGACATTATCTATCTGCACACGTGAGTTTTAATAATAATAATAATAAGTAATTGGAAATCATTGAGAAAATCCACTACATTTGTTAAAATAGCAAAGCAAAAAGTCGCCGCCCCCGGGTACACGCTTGAGGAATCAAGTAGGGAACGCCTTGATTCACGACGACATCAGTCAAGGCTTGAGACTTTCAGAAGGACAAAGAACATTCGCGCTTACGAGAGACCCCGATCATGGTCTCCTCACATTCTATCTGAAGACTGCGCCACCAAGATGATAAAAAGGAGATATTCACTCCAGATTCAAGTACCCGTTCCCCTTCGCCAGTTATGAAATAATAACTAAATCAAATGCTCAAGCACTTTTACATTTACAATTCGGAAAGCAAAATTTAAAGCTATTTCTAACACATCCTTGGGCATGGATGTATATGCATTTCTTGTGTCAACATATCGTAGTATATATATATATATATATATATATATATATATATATACGCATATGCATATATATACTTATATATTTATTATTTATGTTTGCAAATGAATCGCATATGACGCACAAATAACCGGTGCCCTAACACCCCTCCCCCATGCACCATTACGACTACTTGCGGAGTATTGCGTAGGCGTGTACTGAATTTTTAATGAGGTTGAATTTCCATTGTCTGCGCCGTCGGCATTTGTCAATCGTTTGAGGACCCTTGGTTCAACGGATGTTGAATACAGGTATAAGCGAGGGTCTCTCGCAGTATTTCTGCGACATTGGCTATTCGCCGTTCTTCGGGTGTCACGAGCCAATGGCAAATGGAGGCGCGAAATTTAAAAAAACACAGAAGACGCCATTTTGCTCCAAACTGTGAGCTCGGGAGGTTCTAGGCCCTTCGGTCAGTAGCCAAACGCTCTAACCACTGGACTGCCACGTCCCCCAAATAGGTTTGATGATGTTCGACGGTGTGTCCCTCGAAGCTGTGTCCTGGCAGGGTGGTCGCCCTCGCCGGGAGAGACAATTGGAACGATAAAAAAATATTTGCGCAATGAATTATGGGAAATGTTATGACCACTCAATATTGAACAGTCGTCTCTGATCAAACCATAGTAGTCAGTGTCCCTTTCCACAGAATAGCATATATGATACGCATACCTTATAGATTATATTCCGCTTTGGATATCGCTCGAAGACCAATGAAAAAATAATATTTATGTACAATGCTTAGGTAGAGTCATCAGTAAAGTAAAAGTATAGTACATGAGAAGTTGAAAACTGTAGAGGAATGAACAATAGATATCAGGAAAATAATAGGGATTTGAGTGTAAACTTAATTCCATATATAGTAGAATACCATACAATGGTTTATCATTAAATGCATTAAAAGAGCCCGTGTTTCGGAGATCCTAAAGAGTGGCAGGGCACGTACGTACGCATTCGAAAGTTTTGAGGGGGAAAGGTTTTCAGGGGTGCACATTGGATTACGAGCGACTGGGCACGTGCGAAGGGGGGAGGGAATGAATCCGAATGGGGGCGAAGGGGGAGGGGGGGGTGTGCTCACCCCTGCGGAGGGGACGGCGGGGGCGGCCAGCGCCGGGGGCGTCAGGCGGCCGCCGTTCACACGCCCCTCCCCCTCCGCCTCCGGATTTGTTTTAACTGTCGAGTGGGTCGCGTGGGACTGTCATGGGCGCCGCGTTCCCTGGGCGTCCACACCTCGGCCCCCCGACCCGTCTCCTCCCTCTTGTGTTCATCCTGTGCCCGAATGCATGCAACCGGGGGTCGGGACCCCCTTCGTGGCGGCGCCAAAACACCCCACCACCTAGAAATGCCCACTCCATACCGAAGAGAGAGGGGAATAAGAATGAATAAGGAAGCGTCGAGGAAAAAACCGGAGAAAAATAATAGAAAACATTCCTGACTTCAATCAAGTTCAGATTTTGAAAGAAAACGATTACTAGTCGAGACAGTGGAGACCTACGTTTCTTCCTCGTCGTGTGAAGTGATTCGTTTAAAAATACAAGGCCAGGCCAGAAAGTAACTTACGTTTTGAAATAATATATGAATCTAGGGACGAGGCAAAGTTTTTTTAATATAAATTTAAAATTCTTGAACTATTTTTCTGCATAGTCGGCATTCAAATTAAGGCATTTATCATTACAATACACAAGCTTTTCAATTCCGTCTTCGAAGCCATCTTCAGCCTGTCACAAGGCTAGACCGACCTCTGCGGTGTCCCCAACGTGAGCATTGGTGCAGTGGCTATTTTTAAACTGAGAATGCACCACTGCCTCACTCCGCCTTCACTCATTCATTATTCCATCTCCGTACACAATTCACAAAGTTGCCCACGAATTTCAATTGGCTTGTGCTAGTTTTTCTCCGGTAAAACCTAATCACAGCTCGCACTTCACAACTCGCGGGATTATCTATTGCGGCGCACATTTTAACAGTTCGCAGTGAGTTAAGTAAGTAGTTGAACCACAGTCCACACACAATATCACAGCAGGATGCGTACTGAGTGTGGGGACGTTTAGACACAAAGATGGTGGCTCTGCTCCAATCCATCACAACGCTAGGCTGAAACGTTAGTTATTTTCTGGTCAGCCCTCAGACATCTCTCTCAATCTCTCTCGCGTTTTACGGGGCAGTGCGAGGTTAAACTACAACTGAATACCTCCTAAACGACTCATTTACAAGTACATTACATGACCCATTATGAAAGTGATGCGCATGATTTTATTGTGACGCGACTATCCAGGGGCAGCGCGGTAAAACCATTCAGGAAATATGGTGGGGGGTCTGTTCTTCCAAAGCAGCCGATTGCCAGTTTGCTCCGAGCTGCCTGAGCGGAGGGACGTGCCCCCGCGTGAAGTGTGTTCTTCGACTTTGTAACGCGGCTCGATGATTCACCCGGTCACACGTCACACCACGCGTCCTTCATCGTCACCTACTTTCTGGCGCGGAGCACCATCTTCAGTCCCCTCACAGCCCCGACTTGGCTCCGTGCGACTTTTTTTATATTTCTCCGACTGAAGAGAGAGCTGGAAGGGAAGAATTCTGAGACTGTGGAAAACATCCAAAGGCATGTTACAACGTTCCTGAGAGACATTCCTCACAGGGAGTTTCAAAGTGCCTTCCATGCGTGGCAGACACGTCTCCGCAAGTGCACTAATGCAAGGGGAGAGTATTTTGAAGAATTTTAAGCATTTTTACAAGTACGATCAATAAATCTATTTCTTCCAGAGAATGCGCATTACTTTTATATTCGACCCTGTACATGCACAGCACTCAGACCAAGAATGCCCGAACGCGAAGCCCTTCCAATTCTGCTTTCTCGATGAAGGCCCTGGATGGATTGGGCAAACATTGATTTGATTCCGGCGCAACTCACGAGCCGGGGGTTGCGCGCCCCGCGTCCCTCCTTTCACCCCGTCTCTTCCCTTCGCCCGTGATGCGGACGGGGGAGAAACGACGCCTCAACGCGGCGGAAGAACGTTTTATTCGATTTGGAAGTGGGCGCGGGACGACAGGACATTGGAATCGACACCCAGCTAGTGATTCCGCGGGGAATGATGGGGGCGACGTCACGGCGAAGGGAGCCGACCAATCCCAAGCGCACGAGTGCATTTCGTGGAGCGTCGTGATTCATGGCGAGAGGTGACCTCCCCCGCCCGCCCTCAGCCCGGCTGGCCTAACGCCATTTCCCCCCACCTTCCCGACAAGTCCATCCGCACCTCTCCCCCTCCCTACGTGAATGTATTACTTATATTAAATGCAGTCCTCCGCTGTTTAGACTGTGAGGGATCTTGATGGACCGAGGGACTGAGAACTGTCCCCCTCTCGAGTCCTGCTAAACACGAAATCAAATATACAATAATTACACCCGGCAGCTCAATATTCTTTGACTCCACCTACTACATAGTTTACATTGCATTTCAATGCAACAATTTCAGAGTGTAAAAATCATTCGCCTTAACCGGGATTCAAACCCGAATCCCTCGATATCCGGCCGAGTGCTTTAGCCAGTTAAGCTATCGAGGCGTCCTCTTAAACTCAGCAATTCTGGGTTCGAATCCCGGTCAAGGCGAATGATTTTTAAGCTCTGAAACTGTTGCATTGTAATGCATATTAGCGGATGACTCCGTTAAAAGTTACTGTTGCGGCATCTCCCGCAGTTTCTTGGAAATAGTTCATATTATTCCATTCAGCACGCCTCTCCACTTTTGCCCCCTCGACACTGCTTCCTCTCCGACTGGCGCACCCCCGCCGGCAACTCTCCATTGGAAATCATGAGCCATCCACGCTAACCTCCTGCACCAACTACAGCAAAAGGTGCAAGAAAAGAGAGCAGATTCCATAAGGAAGAAAGCCATCTTTCAACAAGACAATGCTGGCCTACACACAAGTGTCGTTGCCATGGCAAGAGTACGTGGACCATGACACGAAATTTTGCCACACACGCCTGATTTTCCAGATTAAGCTCCATCAGGCTTCCATCTCTTCTCCAAGCTCAAAAAGTTTCAATTTGGTGGACGGAGATTCTCTTCGAACAAATAACTGACATCCGTAGTAGAAGGGTATTTTATATGCCTGAAGGAATCTAATTTTCGAGGTGGAATCAAGGCATTGGAACATCGCTGGACCAAGTGCATTAGTGTACAGGGTGACTACATTGAAAAATAAAAAAAAGGTTTTTCCTGAGGTTTAGTCGTTTATTTCGAAAACTTGTGAAATTACACTCGTATTTTTTCTGCATTCTTCGAATTATTCCCAGCAGCCTTCAGCAGAATTCTCTCTTCCCCTTTTTCGCCTGGAACTTCCTCGAATATTTTCTTTCCCTCTATTTCTTCCATCCTTCGCCGTACCCACGTCTCAAAATCCACCACCTGTGTATTTATCCAGCTGCATCAACGTCCAAGTTTCTCAACACCAAACCACCAATGCATTTTTCGTTACCCTTTCGAGTTCAAGCCTACGTTTACGTTCATAGTCGCTACTGCCTTACTCAAAGTCCTTACCATCAGTTTCATCTTCTTCATCACAAGTTTATCTACGCTAGGCATTTCTTTCTTTAATGTCCAATTCACCCATCTTATTCGAGTCAAAAAATATTTGCTTCTCCTTCTTAAGTTACAAAGTATATATAAAGCAAAAAAAAAGACTAAGACTACCAAAAAAAGGTAACAAGGGGTTATGTTGATTGATAAGGTTTCTCTTCAAGGTTTAACAAGAGGTTTTCGTTGAAAGAATCGCGAAATATTTGCCATCCTAATAAGTATCCTTTCCTTTCCCCCATTCAAGAGACGACGGGAGGTCTCAGGGAAGGGGGGTTGGAGAGACGACTCATTTTCTGTCCATTGTTAAAATCTTAGGAATAATAAATGACAATGCAACAATTTCAAAGTGTAGAAATCATTCACCTTGACCGGGATTCGAACCCGGATCCCGCGATGTCCGGCCGAGTTATTTAACCAGTTCGGCTGATTTTTTGAATTGAGTCTCAATTTTCTTAGAATTTTTCAAATGTAAAACACCCCTAGTGTTAAAAAGTTGGCTTTAAACTCGTGGGCTGTGGCTCATCTCGCACGACTACGAATGCCTGTGACATTGTACGCACGGTATTTCGTCACAACACCTTGTTTCTTTAGAGCCCCCAAAATTTCGCAGATTAATTAGACGCCTTGAGAGCTCTTTAGCTGGCTAAAGTACTCGGCCAGTCATCGAGGGATCCGGGTTCAAATCCCAGTCCAGGCGATTGACTTTTACACTAAGAAATTATGATGCAAATTTAGTGGATGACTCCGTTAAAGGTTACTGTCGTGGCATCTTCAACAGTTTGGTAGAATTTACTAATAATTGAGGTGGTTTCCCGTTGCCTAACTTGATAGCGTATTAACGAGATACCATCACTCAATGGTCACCCCACTGGGATCAGAAGCCTTTGCAGCCGCCTCACTGAGGAACAGACGCTGCGTGGCATGGCTGGCCCTACCAGGAGCAATTATCATTTCTCCCGCCAGCACAGATCTAGGGGTCATCGGAACGCACAAGCCCTCCAATGAAGAGGGTAAGTATTGTTTTCTTTTCTTCTTACAGATGTTGACTAAATAAAAATTAATTATTTCATTTTCAGCCCATAGGGATGAATTCGCCTGTTTCTTCACGATCGCTTTTGGAGGATAACTGCTTAATCAATAAAAGAAACAAATGGCTCCATTGTATAACAACTTGAATCTCCCACAAGTGCGGCTGTAATATCTCGTCCAATAAAATTACCGTTCTTAAAGAGGACGGACGTCGCATGTCGTAGCGAAAAACTTAACACGCGGAATTTACACCGTGACGTCTCGTCATCTCTCCGTGGGTACGTATTGCGTGATAGTTGTTGAAGAGGGAGTATTCCAGAGCAATTAAGTGTATCGGTTCAGAAGTGAGCGTTCTTTTGTGAGGATCCAATGGCAATTAGTAATAAAATGGTCCTCGGAATTCTCTCTACCTTGGCACCATGCGGGCCACCCTCTCGCGAAATCGTACCCTTCCTCGTGAATGCTTTCGGGCTCCTCGGTTCAGCACGAAACCCTAGGATAAAACCCTTAAGTAATAACCGGTCTCTCCCGAGGGGAAGACGCACCGTGGTCTGCTCACCGCTCAATCGTTCATCGCTACGATTTGCGACGTCCGTCCTCATCCTCTCAACCCCAGCCTCCCCCCCTCACCCCCAAGGGGAAACTCCCTCCCTCCCTCCACCGCGCCTCTTGAGACATCTCAATCCGTGCGACGGGCCCCCACTCCGCCCCACGCCCACGCCGCCCTCCGCACCGCACCCCCGTCGTGCAGCAGGAAATCTAAATAATATGTCGTCATCGGCCACTCCCCCCACTCCCCAACACGGTGCCCTCGGCGCACCCAACAATAGGCGCCAACAATGGACGCTTATTGTAGGCAGGGGCGGCAGTAGTAAGTGTATGGGGGAGATCAAAGCGACTGGGAATTACATTAGGGCGCGCGTATGCTGAGCAATGTATTCTGTTAAAGGTAAATGAATGGCAAATATAATACAAATAGGGAAAAATCAATTTCCCCCCCACTATATCTCCGGGCGAGAAATTCCGGGTTTTCTCTCCGCCTAGGGTCGCCCACGGACGGGCAGCTGACAGATCGCTTCCTATTGCGACACAATGTGTTAGGCAGGGACGGAGCATTCGGTGCTCCGAGAAAAACCATGGGTGTGAAACAAAGGACGAAATTCGGGCGTGCTCGGAGTGCGAGTTCGGTTTTGCGAAGTGGTCCTCGAGACGGAAGTGAATGAATGGCCTTGGCTTCGGTTACGCACATTTACGATATATTAGGCGCACCTAAATTGCTGTGCTGCATTAACATAGAAACAATTGAAGAACAGTTTAATGATCGCACTGATAGTTTTGAACGGTTCCAAAAATTTTGAAATTCCACTCGCAGCAAGCGTTATCTTTTATTAAATATCGACAAACCATGATGACGATGAGAAAGTTAAAAAGAGACGTTATTTTGCACCAGTCAAGCCAAATTTGGATTACGCCACAAGTATTTGGGATCCATGGGGGAAAGTGTTGCTAAACAAATAGGATGAAGTTCGTTGAAAATCCGTCGGATTCGTCAAATATTGTTACGATAAGGAGACGAGTGTGACGAACAAACATTTTAGAGGAATTAAGCTGGGAGCCACCTGAGATGCGAAGAGAACAATCGAGACTTTTAGCCAAGGTTCAGAACAAATGAGTTTAACGATGACGCTAAAGGAAATTATAACAGCCCACCACTATTTGGGTAGTTCGCACCACAAAGATAAACTGAGAGAGATAGACTCCAGAGCTGATTTAAAAATATTGCCGTTCTTTCACAGGACAGTTAGAAATTATAATATCAAGAAATAAAAGTCAAGTAATGGTAATGACATTCGAATTACAAGCCAGAACAAGATTAAACGCTGCGCAGACATCTGGTTTATTCGTAGGTGCATGTGAATGTAAATATTAGTTGCTAGTGTGTAAATTTGTATGCGTGTGAGTTAAAATGGGCTGTGCATGAATATATACGATTCCGTGGGGGTGAATATGTCTGTTTTGCTGGTGGTTGCATTCTGTTTTACGGATGGTGTCCTAACACCCACCGCCACACGCTCCTTGCGGCGGCTTGTGGAGTATTGTGCAGATTTAGAGGATTCAGAAAATAAAACCGTTGACTATTCAGAGAAGAGAGGTTCCTGTTAGACGACCAAGTACAAACGTCTCCTTCCGCCGAAAGACTCGCCATTTGTTAACTCGATGATGAAGAACAGTTATGCGGTAGTGACTCGAAGCAGAAATGTGGCGGAAAGGGCGGATCTTGCGCAGAGTGGGACTTGTGGGACGGACTGGGAGAGAGGAATGCCCACAGGCACTGTTGACCATTGTAAGGAAAATTATTCTCAAATAAAAAAAGAGAAACGAACAGAAAATACCTATTTCAGCTAGCCCAAATATTAGGTTTTTTTAAAATCCTTCATGCGTAGGGGATAAAATACTTTTGAGATATGTTTTTCTACATATAAACAATCCACAATCAATGGTGTAATACGGTGTGGCGAAAAATTTAAAATCCGAAAATAGAAAAGAAAGAAACGTAATATTTAAAGCTGTGTGGATTCAGATGAGAACATAATATGCACTGAATTTTTTTTTCAATCCGATGCTATTTAAGATGCACTTGCCGTTTGGCGTTACTTTCATGTGACCGGGAATATGGAAAAATTTTGATATTTGACGCAAACCTATTTCATTGCCCAATTCCATTGAAAGTATATCCTAACGTCTCTTCATGGTGAAATTAAGGTATATACAAGTCAAGAAGTAAAGTTTCGTCCTACATTTTATTTTAAGAAGCTAAGTTTCTTTCATGGTTTGGTATCGAATGTATTCGGAATCCGCTCTTACAAGGGAGAGAATGAGCGATGGCGTTAACGGGATTTGACCACAGTCAAAATGATCAATAAACACTGCAAATACAAACGCAAATGACGTTTAAAACCTTTTCCGCGTGAAGTACGTAAAATGCCGAATCCTAAATAAAATTTGGCTTTCGCATTTTGTCATTAATTTGCATCATGGGCTGCCCACTTGCCCTCGGCTGTGAGAGACTTCAATGGCTGTCTCATCAACCGCTGTCTACTCCGGCACGCTGAACAAAATTGTAAATAGCCACGAAATAAAGAAATGATGCTCTTTTTTGGATTCCCATTAAGGTATAAGATTTAAAATAATATAAAAAATTCCTAGTGCGGATACGATCGACTTAAAACATCCTGCGATCGACCCGTTTGGCAACCCTACTTTTTATGACAAACAAAATGAGCACAGGCAGTCTTTCATGCGTCGTGCATGGCCACGAATCTTCGCCCATTTACGTGGGTGCAGCCCCCACCACACACCTTGCCGGTGCCTTTGAGGGTCAGCACATCTTGGCCCCCAGCTGGAAGGAAGAGAGCGCCTCTAGCTTCCGCCGGAGGGAGAAGACTTCTTCCAGCTCCACCCCTTCCCACAATTCCCTTCGAGGCGATACTTGGCCGCCACGATAAACCGACCCCCCTCGCCTCCCTCCCCCCTTCGCCCCCAACACCCCCACTCATCCCCGCCACCTGAGAGGGGGACACCCCTCGGACAAAACTGGAGCCTCCCCACCGAGTGGGGGGGGATGTTATCTCCACCCGCCTCCTGTTCGCAGGGAGGGGGCGGCGAGGGTGGTAGGGGATCATTATCCTACCGAGGGAAGACTTAAGCCCATAATGGCGACCATGCCTGGAGGGAGGGAGAGGAAAGCATAATTCAAATGTTAACGGCGGTGGCCCCTCCAGTCTGGGCTCTCGTTCGGCGGCGCGCCAAGTTTTTTGCCTCGATGCTTCGGAATAGAAGACCTTTCATTCCGAGGATCTGAGGATTTTCAAATATCGACTAACCTCTAACAATAAATTATATTTAATTGCATGCCTACCACATTCAATGTCGTACTTCATCGTAGTATACACTCAATTGGAACCACTTCCAAGGCACCTTGGCTATCTATTTTGCCCGCGGTTTTCTGAGAGGATTGTTAATTTGCCCCAGTAGTTTAATATGGAAGTAACCATTAATTTTTTTAAATTTTAATTCAACCGAGATTTTCATTAGAAAAATATGCCCGAACGTATTTAACGTGTTAAATAAAATAGACGCAGCTCATATAGTGAACGTGCTGCTTTCCAGAGTGATGTGAGCTAAATAACTAATGCTGCATCTGATCATTTTCTGATTATCATAGGCGTGATGAGTTTTTTCTTCTTTCGTCGCAATAAATTCCAAGCGCTGCTAGTATCTCGATAATCTCGTTCCATTCGATGTTGTCTTGGGCCTTCTCAAAGTCCATGAATGCCACACGTAACACTTGCTCACGTGTCTCATTTTTTCGAACAATTTCTTTAGTTAGGCAGTACCCCCGACATTAGTTCCAAATAAAAAAAAAATATTCATGTAGTGCATGATACTCGAGTGGAAAAGGCCTCTTTTAAGAAACTGTGAGGGCTCAACGTAGGGCGGCCGGTTTCGTTGAAAGCTGTAACAACGCACCGAAAAGCGTCACTGAAATGCTTCTTGGGGTTGGGTAGGGAATCATTAGAACGAAGATGATTCAATGCTACTTCGAACTTATTGCATATAATCAGAGGCGATTGTTTCAGTGACGAGGTCTTGTCAGTTATTTGAAATCCAACATGCATTGTTCGTTTGGGCCATTAGTATAAAGTTCGAGAACGCCAGAACTAGCAGACTCCTTCTTCCCACGGAAAATAGCAACTGTAGAGTTACTGATAGCAAACATCTCACTTGTCACAAATAGCGTCCAGGAATAAGTAGTTTTGCTCACATGCATTCACTTCCCTTAATCTCACGTGTTTTGTCGTCTAATCCATTCCCGCATGACCACATTGGACTGTGATATAATTAATGTAGTGCACGTTACAATACTCCGCACCTTTTCTGTTGTTTTCCCAAGGCTTCCCCTTCCATCCCTCTCCGTGGGGGTGATACCTCTCGCCCGATGCCAACAGTGGGGTGCCACATTCCCTTCATGGGACATTAGGGACGGGGATTATGAGTGCAAGGCCATGAATTAATAGAACTTCCCCATCTTACTTTTCAGTTCTGCGTGACCTTCATAGGTATTGTTGAGATCCATCGTATCGGTGGTTGGGGTTAATTTTCATTCCTCTCTCTTTCGTACGAAAAATAACTTTTTATTAAGTGAATCGAAAACTTGTTACGAACTAAGTTTCGACGAAGAATCATCCGCAAACAACTGATTTTCCCTCCGACTTTCATTCCTACTTCCAGTTCTTCCCATGCCTTTTAAATCATTTCCTCCACATGTACTTGGAAGAACACGGGTGACTATGGATACCCCTGTCTAACCCCGCTTCGTAATACTTCCCATCCGGACTCCCCGTTCCCCACTGGTACCTGAGCAGTCTGAGACATGCACAGGTTGCGGATTAGCCTCCTATCCCTCCAAACTAATCCTTTCTTCTGCCCTGCATTCATTGAGTCTTCTCAATTCAGACTATCAAAATAATTCCCGATGTCTAAGTAATACACCAATGCATGTCAATTGCATTCTTCTCTATCAGTGATATCATTACTGCAATGGAATCTCGTATGCCTCTCCTCCTTCCTAAAACCAAACTGATCATCCGCTATGTACCCTTTTGTTGATGATCCTGAGAATAACTTTAGCTGCGTACAAAGGTAAACTAATTGTTCTGCAGTCCACACGAATGGTTCTCTTAATCGTTTTCGGAATAGGAACTAACACTCACCTGGCGACATTTTCCACCATATTCCTCCCTCATAAATGCTACGAGTTAGTCCATAAAAACTTTTCCTTCTATATTTTCCTACCTCTTTAAGTAGTTCCGTGGGATCTTTATTCACTACAATGTCCTTATTTAATTTTAATTCCCTTAATGCCCTTTCTATTTCGCCATTGCGTCAGCCTGGGCATAAGCTATCCTCATTTACGTCATATTATCTTTTTATTTCTCATCCTGCTGGCCTTTACCTATATTTCTTATATATATATATATATATTCCTTCCACATCTGTTGCAAAACATCACCCTTCCTTTGCAAAACTTCCTTATCCTCGCATGGCGTCTTCTACTACGCTTCTTCTACTCTTATCTATTACTCGCCTCAGTTTCTTTTGTAACCCTTTACGCTTACCTCTACCTAACTCTTTTCTTAATATTCTTCCACTTCTCTCGTCTATATTTCTAATAATCTCATGCGTAATCAATATTTTCAATGCCCTTTTCCTATTCACAATTCTCAGGATTCCATTGGCGTCTTTTGACATCCCTTTTTTGATGTGCTCCTTTTTTCATAAAATGTAGTACCCAGCTCCCTATTCTCACTCACAATTTTCTCTGAAGCATGCTGGGACTCCTTTCTTGGCGTTACTGTCAATGCTTCTATATTCCATTTCCTAAACCGTATTGCTTGTTCTATCATTTTTAATCGGCCGCTTTTTTCGTCATTACTAAATTACGGTTAGAGCCTGCATCCACTCCAGGGAAACTGTCAGAATTAATCATTCCGTTCCTAACCATAACGAAGTCTAACTTATATCTCCCAGATTCCGCGGGCATTTTCCATACATACCTACGCCTTTCGTAGTGCCTAAACTATGTGTTCATTGTGATTAACCCCTGTCCCCTGCAGAACCCTGTTGCATTATTTTCGCGATCATTTGTCGTCCCATAAACTGTAAACCCCCACCTAATCATCATCTCTTTCTTCGCCTATCGTCGCATTCCAAACCCACATTGCCATCAAATATTTCCCTGCAGGAAAACCCACGACGGTCATACATAGAGACTCAAAAATTATGCCTAAGAAGTATAGAAGTGTATCACGGACAACAAATAGCACGGATAGCAAATCTTTCGACCACAAAAATATCACAGTGAAAAAGGGTTAAATGATAATGATGTTACTATCCCAGAGAAAATATTGCCACCTAGGAAAACTAGGAGAGAAACCCCACTATGAAAGGACTATTGAAAAAATAGACTCAACAAGTAGCATGGAAACTCTCAAAATGCGATTTTATTGTAAGAAGGGTGACAGCTAAATGAATAATAATAAAATAGTGTTCAATAGTGCCCAAAAGATTAAACTTGAGATAGTATTTGGGAATAAAATGAATAAATGATTAAAAAAGAGAATGTGGAAAACTGTGGAAATACGACATTATACCTGTAACTATTAATCCGTGTAACTTTGATTTCCGCATCAATAAACGATGAAATGTAAAAGGGCCGAGGCGAGACAAGGGGCAACTCTATGAATGGGGGGGGACGAAGGAGCGTCCGGAGAGCGGAGGTGGGGTCTGCATCACCCTTCCCTTCCTCCTATTCCTCAGGCGGGGGTGGGGGACACGCCGCCCCGGTGACCTCCAGATGAGGGGGGATTCACTCGCCCCCGCCTCCTTGTTACACTACCAAGTGCGGTGGGGGGACAATGTGAGGGCCGCAAGGGGGGGAATGGGACGAGGGGGAATGGTTGGAGGGCGATTCTCCCCCCCCCAACCGCCCTCCTTGCACACTGAGGCGTTCGGCGAGGGGGGCACGGCAAGAGCGCTCTCTCCAAACCCACCTCCTCACACTCCTTCTATTCTTCCCTTCCCCCTTCCCATAGAGTCAATTTGCTAATTATGTCGGATTACGCTGGGAAGGAGGGAGGGAGAACTGCAACAATGGATCCTAGGTGGCAGCTCACCAACTAATCCCAACAGAGGGAGAGGAGTTGCGTCCTCACGGGACGATTTAAAAGGGGGGTAGTGGGCAAATTGCTCTCCTTCGAGCGACGCCGCAGCTCAGCCATTGAGCAATGCAGGGGGGGAGGAGAGGGTGGCGGGAAACACCCCTGCTCATTCTACTACATGTATGTACCTATATATGAAAGTGCCCGCGTGTGTGTGTGCATATATATATATATATATATATATATATATATATATATATATATATATATATATATATACTATATATATATATGTTTGGTTCAGCCGGGGCGGTTTAAATGATTGGGCCACCCAGATATGCGCCATCTCGCGGGTTCTCACCTCTATTATACTAGCAGATTTGGGAAGGATTTCAATCACCGAAAAGGAGAAGCAGTCGTCAAAAGATTGATTGTGGGAAGCAGTGTGAGTAGGAATGGGATAATTAAGAAAGGTGGGAGATTTGGTGGAATATAGGTGGTTATTCATGCGGAGGGAAAGTGCGGTCGTGCATTCGCCCACGTAGATGGCAGGGTAGAAGTTACAGGAGAGGCGATATATAATATTTTTTGAGGTACAGGTGGCGAGTGGTTGGGAGTTGGTAGGGAGGGGGAGGGTCTTAAAAGATGACAGCATTTGCAGCGTGGGCGGTTGCATGGTGCGGATAGGGGCGGGGGAGAGACGGGGGTGCTTGCAGTTGGTTTTGTGGACTTGAAGATGTCTCGCAAGTTCGACGGGCGTTTAAACGAAACAGAGGGACAGTGTGGGAATAAAAGTGATGTGGACTGAGTGTTATTGATAATTGGGAAGAGGTCACGGATTAGATGTTTAATTTTGTGTGTTCCGGGGAAGAAAGTGGTGATAAGATTAGGGCATTTTGGGCGGTTTGGTTTGGGGAGGGAAGTGTATTGGGTTGACGGTTTGAGGATTTTAATATTTAGTAGTTATTCAGGGTACCCACATTTTCTGATAGAGTCATGTAGCTGGTCCAAGTATTTCTGTTGGGAGGTGGTGTTGTTGCAGAGACGGAAGCCACGGACTGAGAGTGAGAATGGGATGGAGCGCTTTGTATGAGGTGGATGGCAACTGTCGAAATGAAGATATTGTTGCTTATTAGTTGGTATAATGTGGACTGAAGTGTGAAACGTATTGTTTTGGAGGTGAATGTCGATATCTAGGAAAGTGATGTTCGAGTCGGATATAGAAGAATTGTCTCACCCAAAATACGACCTGACATCAGATACCACCAAAAACCTTCTATACCGCATACTTCCTTCCTCCCTCCATCCCCTCCATGATGCTTATCCTATTTCAGCCCCATCCTTGCGTACCATCTATCCTCATCTATCAAGGTCTTCGACAAACCATCGCCAGTGAAAGCGCTCTGCACCCCTTTTTCTTGCCTCCCTAGGATTTCTCCCAAACAATCCCCTCTACTCCCACAAGATACATACGTACATACCTGTAGATAGCACTTCCTCACTCGTTTTCCTTTCTGTCAACTTCACCTTTTCCATCCTTCTCCACATCCACATTTCAAAAACCGCCAATCTACGTCCATCCTTGGTGACCATGTTTTCGCGCCGCACAAAACCACCCTCCATATAAACGTTTTGACGAACACTTACTTTACCTCAGTACTCAACATCCCTATCTACAATTCTATCTTCCTTGTAAAAACCTCTTTGCCTTATGCTATTCTTCTTCTTAGGCTCCTCCTACAAGCACGGATGACCAAGAGCAGAGTCGAGTGTCTGCTTTGGAAGACTTTCTGCAACGTCATCGCGACGATCCCCCAACCCCCATACAGTCCCGACTTGGCACCAACAGACTATTATTCCCATTCCCTATTGAAGTTAAATCCATCAAGGACACCACCTCAAGGGACCCTAAGTCACCCCGTCAAATGAGCTGCCGCGCCAACCCTCAAAGGACATTTCGGAATTCACCCACCAGGGAGCGAGCCTTGGACTGGAAACTTTTTCCTTGTTTACTTGTTACACGAACAAACCTTGCGTATTTACAATTTTGATCCAAAACACTTCCGAACACTTGTACTTGAATGCAACAATTTCAGAGTGTAAAAATCATTCGCCTTGACTGGGACTCGAACCCAGATCCCTAAATATCCGGTCGAGTGCTTTAGCCAGTTAAGCTACCGAGGCGTCCTCTTAAACTCTGAAATTTTGGGGCTTTTAAAGGAACTAGATGTTGTGACGAAATACCGTACATACAATGTACGGTACCATAGCCGTACCGTAACATACAAGGTACGGCAACAACACCATAAGTGTTTAAAGTTGGCTTTAACCTCTTGGACAGTGGCGCCTCGCGCACGACTACGAATGCCTATGACATTGTATGTACGGTATTTCGTCACAACATCTAGTTCCTTTAAAAGCCCCAAAATTTCAAAGTTTAAGAGGACGCCTCGGTAGCTTAAGTGGCTAAAGCACTCGACCGGATATTGAGGGATCTGGGTTCGAATCCCAGTCAAGGCGAATGATTTTTACACTCTGAAATCGTTGCATTGAATTGCACATTAGCGGATGACTCCATTAAAAAGTTACTGTTGCGGCATCTCCTGCAGTTTCTTTGGAACTTGTACTTGACTCAATGCGCGCCATTTCCAATGTTCGTTTAAATCTAACCAATGCTGCCTATTCCTCCAATCTATCGACATATAAGGTCGGTTGACGACGACGATAAGAGTCGGATTTATCCAGTGGCCGTCGCGATTGGGAATGGCCGGAGTCGCCCGCCTCCGATGCACGCCTCCCGCCTCCCTGCCCCCGCGCGTGGCGACATATTGCAATGTGGCCCCCCACCCACGCGACCAGCGACGGCGACAGTCAAATGCCGAGTCAAGTGGAACCAAGGGACTGACTCCTCCTTCCCACAGACTCCCCTCCCCTCCCCCGCATTAGTTAATATGAGCCGACCACCTTCCCCTCTGCCCCTTGTTTGGAGGCAATTGGCCGTGAGATGAGCAGGGCCGCAGGGGGGTGGGTCCCCTTCCACTCGAGTGCGCCCCAATGCCCATTTCCACGCTCGCGTACACCACACATGAGGAGGTATATGTATTCATACACGTCCCTGCATGTATGGAGGAAGTATAGTATATACTCATCCTCGTGGAGGGCTTCACAAAGACCTTCTCCGTCGCGCCCCACCCCGCTGGAACCGCACGTGTGCCTCCCCCGTGGGGGTGAGGGAGGGGGGGGCACGTGACCACGGGCGAGCGGTGACTCCGCGAAAGCCCCCGGGTCCCCCGAGCCGCCGAAGAAAGATGCAAATGGGATGGAAGGAGAGGGAGGAGGGAAGGAATACTCGGTGGGAGGGAGGAGGAGGGATGGGAACACCCGCCCTTACGGGAGATCACGCCCTACAGCACAACTGAAGGCAAGGTGGAGGGAAAGAATTTGCAGATGGGGGGCCGTGATGGGACCAGCAGGCAAAGTGACTCAAGGAGCGATGAGATGCTGACAGGACTACATATTCGGGATAAATATTGGCGAGGTGCTTAGAGCCAATCCTCGGAATATGATGATCCCCAAAGAATATCGGCAGTGGGTAAGGACTGCTGATGCCCAAAGCGGACTGGCAATATACGAGATACATATGTATATATGTATGTATGATATATATACATATATATATATATATATATATATATATATATATATATATATATATAGTACAATACACAGTAACACACAATATAGAAACACAAATAAAAGAACACTCACACGTATTTTCTTGATATTTCGACGGAAACCATCCGTCTTCCCCTGAAGATATATAGGAAGACGGATTGTTTCTGTCTAAATATCAAGAAAATACGTGTGAGTGTTCTTTTTTTTGTGTTTCTATAATGTGTGTTACTGTGTATTGTACTATTTGGCACTTCCGTGTTACGTCTACGAAAGCATATATATATATATATATATATATATATATATATATATATATATATATATATATATATATATATATATATATATATATATGTATATATATACACACACACACATATATATATATATATGTGTGTGTGTGTGTGTGTGTTTTATTTTGCGTTCTATTGCGCCGTAACATTGCTATTTTATATGTATATATAAACTTGGGCAACAAAAGACAATATAGGTACAAATAGAAAGAACACTCACACATTATGTCTTAATAATGTAGACGGAATTCAGCTCCGTCTTCCTCAGAAGAAACAGTAGTACTGGATAGAAGAAAACTACTAGCTACTTACTACTAGTAGTTTCCTTCCACCCAGTACTGCTATTTTTCTGAGGAAGACGGGACTGAATTCCATGGACATTATTAAGATATAACGTGTGAATATTCTTTTTATGTGTACCGAAAATGTTTTTTACTGTCCAAGTTTGTTTATTCAACACTTCCGGGGTCCTTCGACGAAATCATATGCATACATATATATATATATATGTATTTAAACAATATAAGAAGACATAAAAAGATCGCTCACACGTTATTTCTTTATCATTTCGACGGAATGCAGCTCCGTCTTCATCGGAAGAAATATGAAGACGGCGTTGAATTCCGTCGAAATGATCAAGAAATAACATGTGAGTGATCTTTTTATGTTTTCTTATATTGTTTGTTGCTTTCAAAGTTTGTTTTTTAGGTATTCTCTTTTTTAACTTTTTTCCTCTCTACCATCGCCGCCAAATCCTTCACTGACTTTAATTGTAAAACAACCAGCTACGCCATAGTCCTCCCTGATGATACAGTAATCCATTGAGGCGAAAATGGGCCAACAGTCGGCTATGCTCAATCATTTTGGCTTCGTACGAATCGCGACCACAGCAGTAAATAAAATGACGTGAGAAATCCACGATACCATTCGATAATCGTAAAGCACCAATCATCAACTGCCCTGACTGACTGACTTGGGAACCCTGCACTCTCGGCGAGACCTCGTGGCGGTTAACAGGGTAAGACAAGGCAAATCAATCTCGATCGCTGCAGCGTATCACTGAGATACATTTCGGACCAATAGAGTCGCTAGTTTAAAAAAAATACATTCAGCTCATTACGCAAAATCATTCTAATTATGGCTAAATTAAAATTAAAGAAAAAGAAATTGCACCACGTTTCAATGGAATAATTTTAATAAACGACGCGCGTTTTGACTAATGGAGCTATTATTATTATTATTTTCAATTTAGGGAGTTATTAAATTTATTTTGTGGAAAATTCGATAGTTCTCCTTATATTAATTTTAATTATTTATTAATTCCTTGCACCGTATCAAGAAGAGCACTGTGGGTCTCCATCAAATGAAGGCAGTATCAGAAAAGCGCAAATTGTGGACTGTGTAAATGAGTCTATTGTCTGCTCGTTTTGTGGGGGTCGTCGATGTGGTCAAGGGTCGATCATCCCCCACCCGCCGACCCACGCACCCTACTCCCCTACCCCACGCACGCACATGGCGTAGACACCTTCAAGACGAGCAACGCGACAACTCGGACATCAGCGATACTTTAGGTGCACAACATGCTTTCATATTGGTTTTAAGACATTCATTATTTGGCTCTAATACTTATTTATCCACCCCTATAATTATGGACAGATAATTTTAGATGCTGAGAGTAAACGTTTAAGGGTTGTCTCATTCTTATTCATTGCCAGTTTGAATTCCGAATATTTCCCACTCATTTGGGATTCACTGCAGTCATGAGTGAGGTAAAATAAAAATTGCGCTAACGTCGAAAGTGAAATACTTCTCAGGAAACCAATTTCCGATAATTACAGTAGCAAAATCGGAGATTAGAACTGGAGACTGTCATAAAATAATCCGTTTAAAACAAAACATACTCTATTGAGAATGGACTAAGAAAGACTCCTGCGTGAGAGTAACTTGCCACTGGGGAAGAGGAATTCCTCAAAGGAGGCATTAAGAGGAAAACACGGCTGGTGGGAACCTAATCGAATCAACTGTACAATTGTTATGCAATAATATGTACTTATTGTCCCCTACACTGTATCACTGTTACCACTTTTATAATGATATTATTATTATTTACCGCTTCATAATTACTCCACCACTATCACTCCATTAATCAAAGATATATCACGAAAGGTAAGAATGGAACCAGAAGATATTAAAGAGAAATGGAAGAAAATATAAGAGAAAGTGTTTGGTAAAGGCATCCAGCCAGCAAACTTAGACAGAATTTAAACTAGTTGAGGAAAACTTGGCTATAGACTAGGGTTAACTCGAGGATGAAATAAAAATGGAATTGAGGGTATTGAAAATCAAATAAGGCCGTGAGGGTTGATAAAATTCCCACGGACTTACTTACTTAGCTCAGGATAATGTTGGAGAAAGAGGCTATACGGACTGATTCGTAACATCTATGAGAAAGGAATCTGCCCGAAAGACTTAAAATTAAATAAGGCCGTGGGGGTGGATAACATTCCTGCTGAACAACTGAAATGTTTAGGAAAATTTTGGAGGAAGAGGCTAAATCGATTGATTCGTAGTATCTATAAGGAAGGAATCTGGCCGAAAGACCGGTGAGTGAGATGACTAGTGAGATCGGTGTTAGTTCCTATTTCATAAAGGTAAAGGCTATATCTTGTGTGGACTACAGTACAATGTTGAATTTCCCACGCTGCTAAAGTGGTTCTCAGGGATATCAACAAAATGATAGAGAGTAGGGCAAATGATTACTTAGGGGATGATCAGTTTGGGTTTAGGAAGAAGGGAGGTACGCGTGATGCCATTGCAGTGATGAGATTATTAATCGATAGGAATACAGAACACAACCAGGAGGTATTTGCCTGTTTCGTAGATTTTGAAAAAGCATTTGATAGAGTGAATCGGGAAAAACTAATGAGTATATAAGAAAGTAGGAATAGATAGGAGGGAAATGAGGCTAATCCGCAACCTGTACATGTCCCAGACTGCCCAGATGCGGGTGGGGAACGGGGAGTCCGGTTGGGCAGTGTTAGGAAGAGGTGTAAGGCAGAGTTGCCCATTATCACCGTTGCTGTTCAACCTGTATGCAGAGGAAATGATTAAAGAGGCATGGGAAGAATTGGAGGTAGGAATGAAAGTGGGCGGGGAATTCGTAAAATCAGTTAGGTTTGCTGATGACCAAGCTTTAGTTTGTCAGTCAGCCAAGGGGTTTTAAGGATTGTTGAGTGAATTGGAAATTCAGTGCGATGGATATGAGATGAGAATCAATATTAATGAAACCAAGGATATGTGATTTCCTGACAGAGAAAGGCTAAGGTTAGCATTGAAGTAGGAGGGCAAAAACTAAAGCAGGAGGAGCGGTTTACGTATCTCGGAAGTGTTTTGGAACACAATGGTTAAAGTATTAGGAACGTAAGGAGGAGAATTACGAGGCTTTCATAAATAGGAGGGAGTTAATGGCAGGGATGTTGAGTAAGAATGTTAAGAAAAGGTTCGTGAAAACTTTGGCTTGGAGTGTAGTTATGTACAGCGCGGAAACATGGTCACTGAATTAGGATGTAAGGCGTAGACTGGAGGCTTTTAAAATGTGCTTGTGGAGACGAATGGAGAAGGTAAAATAGACCAAAAGGAAAACAAATGAGGAAGTTCTGGGTATGGTTGGGGCGGAGAGAATATTATTGGGAGAAATCCTATGGAGGCAGGAAAGATGGAATAGGGTGTTGAAGACTGTGATAGAGGGGATAATGCTAGGCAAACGAGAAAATAGCAGGATTAGGGTACAGGGATGTCGGACTAAATGAAGGGACGAAGGAAGTATGTTGAATTGAAGAGTGGCTTGGTGCAAGGTTAGATGTGGGGTTTTGTTTTGCTAGGACAAGCATGCAAAGGTATTATCTATGCTGTGTCCACGCTAAACCTATCTAAGCTTTTAGTTTATAATTGTAAACATTTCAAGATTTCTTCAGCGACAACAAAGCATTGAATGTAATATCTTTTGAATTAAGTTGTCACCCTTGCTGCTGGGACGGTGCAGTGCAGAGAGATGGTGTCAGTCATCTCACACAAGTCCGGTACAGCGCCTGTTGTCAATCAATACGGGTGCACCTGGCCTACACTACATCTGAATCTTTCTAAAAAACAAAATTACAATAACAATAAAACTACGAAATATCTAAAAAAGCGTTGCTCTACAGAGAAATATTGTCTTAAATAATAATTCATGTAAAGCGCGAGATCTTTCCTTCATTTTTTCTTTCTATTATGTTTCTAACTAATTCATTATCCCTTAGTGTGTGTGTCCAATCAATCTAGTTCTTTTTTGCCATAGAACTCTCCATATAGCCCTATCCTCTTCTGCTCTTCTATATACTTCATCGTTCCTTACTTTGTTTGTCCATTTAATATTCAGCATTCTCCTCCAGCACCACGCTTCAAATGCTTCTATTCTTCGATAATCCATTTTACCAATATTCCATGTCTCCGATCCGTAGAGTGCCATGCTCCACAAGAACGTTTTGGCGAAATGATTCCTTGTTTCAATCTTATGTTCTTTGAACATAGTAGTAGTTGCCTCTTCTCAATGAACGCCTTCTTTGCTTGGGCTATTCTTCGCTTGATGACGGTCGAAATTCTTTCATCCCAAGTTATACTGCTGCCCAAGTATATACACACATATACATATAACTTATATGAAAGTCTCACGGTATGAATAATAATATGTATCAAAACAGCACTAGGGAGACAAAACAAAAACACAAAAAACAAAATACTCATACGTTTTCGAAGTTGCGGTGGTCAAGCCACCTTTCTCAAGGGAGAGAAGAAAGAAAGTGTAGATGGTGGAACTTCTGACCGGATGGCCCGGGTTCGATTCCTGGGCAAGCCTCTCTGGGCACCCTTCTATATTTACTTAATACCTCGCAAGCCGCCGCAAGGGCGTGTGGCGGGGGGGTGTTAGGTCACCACCCGTAATTACGTAAAAAACCTTATACAATCCACAAACAAAACATTGTATACAATTAAACAAAAATCCTTACACTCCACACACATGCAAACACTCAAACTGCCTACTAACATACACACGCACCTACAAATATACCTAATATCTTTTCAATGTCGAATTTTGTTCTGACTTGTAAATTCAATATATTTAATATTTCTAAAATGACTTTGGTTTCTTAGTACTATGTTTAATGATTTCTCGGGTAAAGCAACTAGACTACAATGTATCTGATGATGACGCCTAAGCGTTGAAACTAGTAAAGCACGAAAATAAAGAACAGTGGGAAAGTACATTGTGTTCTTTATTTAAGGAACATAAACTTCCACAACGTTGAGCCAGAATCATCTGAATACGAAGAATGAGTATTTGTAACATCTATCTGCACTGGGATCTATCTCCCTTATTTTACCTTTGTGGTCTGTTCTATATAAATAGTGTGGGGCCATTATAATTCATTCAGTGTCTTAGTTAAACTCGTTTGTTCTGAACCTCTCTTTAAGTCTAAGCCTGGCTTGTTCTCTTCGTATTCCAAGTGGTTCCCAGCCCAGATTCCTTAAGAGACCTGTCACACTTGTGTTCTTATTATAACAATTTTTAACGAATCTGGCGGATTTTCTCTGGACTTTATCGAATTCTTCTTGCGAAATTTTCTCCCAGGTTCCCAAGTACTAGCGGCATATTCCTAATGTGGTCTAACTAGAGCAAAATAACACCTCTCTTTAACTTTCTCATTACATTTCCCCACCACCCGTTTAATGAAGCCGAGTTTCTTTAAAGCAGATCCGCATATTGCCCTGATATGTGCTCCCCATGAAAGGCGTGGTTTTAGATCTACCCCCAAATATTTAACTTGATTGGCCGTAGTTAGTACTAAACCATCTATTTCATTGATTATGTCCACTACCTTTATTTCAAAATTTCAAAAGTGCCCATTTGTCTATATTAAGCATTAATCCCCATTTATTGCACCATTCCGAGATTGTGTCTAGAGAGTAGCTCGCGATCTACTTGGCTCCTAACAACTTTGTATACCACCGTGTCGTTAGCAAATAACCTGATATTGCTCGTAACGTTTGCGCTTAAGTAATTAATGTATTTTAAGAATAGAAGAGGTCCTAGGACACTTCCCCAGGGGACGCCCGAAGTAACATCTCCATCCGTTGAGCACAGCCCATCGATGACTACTATTTGTTTGCGATTTGACGAGAGGTCTCTAATCTAATTAATAATTTTCTCATTGATTCCATCGACAATGAGATCGATGTTAAAGAAATGGTAATGCTAATTGGTTGCTTTATCCCTATCGCCGCCTTTATAGATGGGAGTTATATGGGCTAGCTTCCAGTCGCGAGGCACTGAGCCTTCTTCTATCGATTTTAGAAAAACAATATGTAAAAATGGGGCAATGTCGTCAGCTAATTCCTTTAATACTCTGGCTGGCATTTCTTCCGGACCAGGTGCTCTGTTTGCTTTGATACTACGGAGCAGATGTTCTATTCCCTGCTTTGTAAGTGTTATATCGCTCATGTGTTCCCCGGGTGGGTGTGGAGGATCGTTTGGTGCGTTTGTGTCTTTATTGTAGACGCTATGGACAAAATGGTTTCAAATATTTGCCTTTGATGTTAGGTTGGACGATTACCCCAGAATGACTGGATTTTCCGCAAGATATTCGCTTAGCATTTTAAATTTAAAAGAGTGTAGTGCTGTGCGCATAATAATTTTCGTCTGACTACGACATTCTTTTAGTTTCTAGTTGGATGTGTTCACATAAACTATATCGTCAGTATTTAAACTCCTTTTGAACTTTCACTGTAGCTTTCTTTGCCTTCTTAATGCCGATCTGACTTCCCCGTTGTACCATCCAGGTTTCGTTCTGTTGCATCTAAGTTTGAAAGGAATGCACGTCTTTATTCCTTCGCGTGAAATATTTAAGAAATATTTCCAAGTGTTCTCGGTATCGGTTGTCAGTGTTTTTGCCTTGCATTCTGGTGATTCTTTTTTTAAATATTCTCTTTCGTTAAATTTTGCCTTTTTTTAATAAGTATATTTTGCGCTTTTCCTTATTTATTTTCACGAAACGACCTTTGAGTTGATTACCATGTTTATCGAAAATAAATGTCCTTCAGCTAACACACAAATATGTAAAAACTTTGATAAAAACATTTATAGACGGAAACGAAGAGAAAAGACAGTCGCATAGCTATCTCTGTGTTCTCGTGTATTAGTGTTTTTTAATCAATGTTTATAAACGACGGTAAGTCCGAAAACTATCCGACCTTTGTTCATGTCTCCACATTGGTGGTAATCTTCGTCATCCGGGCCGTTGCATCCTTCCTTCCAAGTAGTCCCCATTTTATTGAACCACACGCTTTCCCAGGGGTGCTTCCACATCTTAAAGAAGCAGTCCTCGAACGCAGATTTTGAAATTGCCTTCAGCTCGCGCGTCGTCGAACCGCTTTCCTTTGAGCGCCATTTTATATTTTAAGAACATAAAAAAGTCGCAGGGAGCTATGTCGGGACTATAAAGCTGTAAAATCTTGTTTTTCGCAAAACATTGCTGCACAAGGTTCGAAGAATGCGCTGGCGCGTTATTGTAGTGAAGAAGCCAGCCAGTCACCGCTTGACCAGATACGCGGTCGTTTTCTTCTCACGGCATCACGCAATCTATTCAGAACATCATCTTAATATTAGTTGTTGAACGCCTGACCTCTTGGAGCAAATTCGTAGAGCACAAAACCAAAAAAAACGGATACTTTCCAGACACACCTACTACATGGGTGTGTGTGTGTATACACACACACACAGATATATATATATATATATATATATATATATATATATATATATATATCCCTCCCTTGGACTACAACCTTGACGCGGTGGAAGGGCTTGCGCGTTCCGATGACCCCTAGAGCTGTGCTGGCGGGAGTAATAATAATTGCTCTTGGTAGGGTCACCCATGCTAGATAGGTCGAAGGTTAGGAGCCAGACGGAAGGTAGTCCACGCAGCGTCTGTTCCTCAGTGAGTCGGCTGCAATGGCGTCTGACCCCAGAGGGGGGGCCAATAAGGGATGGTGTCACGTTAAAAACGCTATTGAGGAAGGTAACGGGAAACCACCTCAATTATCATTCACAAGATTTAAATGATGGACAATACAGAGATTTTGAGTCCTGGCAACTACGGGGCTCGGCCCAATCGGCCGTGCGTCGTGCCCGGCAGCGGGGGAGGCAAGGGTTCCGCGGTCGTAATCCCACGAAACCCTTGCAAGGGAAAACCGACAGCAGCAGGACAGAAGACGCAGGAGAAGAAGACCAAATTAGTTAGAATAGGAACGTGGAATGTTAGGACGATGATGAGGACAGGGAAATTAGAGAATGTTAAGCGAGAGATGGAAAGGGGAAATATAGATATTTTGGGTCTATGCGAGGTGAAATATCCCACTTAACTCACACACTGGAGGGGGGGGGGAAGGAGAGGGCACTCAAGGAAGGAGGCGGTTGTGTGTCACGCATGGTCAAAGTTTACCAACGAAAGTTAATGGAAAGGAGGGGGAAAGAGGACGAAGTGAATTGCATGTCATTGAGAAGAGGGGGTTTCTTCTTAACTCGTTGGACAATTTCTAATTGTTGCAACGCGTCTAATTTTCTGCATTTATTTGACACACGAAGCGCTTTTAATTTAATGCATGTAATACATCGAAACCCAGTCGTAAAATAAAAAATAAAAAATGTTATCAAGTGGAAAAGTGCTTCAATCAGTTATTCATTAGGATAGGGATGTTGGACGGGATGAATGGAGGAAGGAAGTACTCAGAGATGAAGAGGGACCTGATGCAAAGTTGGATGCTGGATTTTATGTTTTGTTAGGAGTCACAAAATTTTTTATTTAATAGTCCATCCAAAAACCTACCTTAACCGGTAGATTACCTGATTATATATATATATATATATATATATATATATATATATATATATATATTATTTATGTATCATTCGTCTCGGAAGTTCATTCTGTAGTAGTTTGCGGGAGTATTACTTCCTCGCCAGTGACCAATTCCAGACACAAAGACTCAAACCCTGAGTGGAATCCTTCACAGGGTTACAGGGGCTCCGTTAGAGATACCTGGGTTTATGAACATTAAAAGTATCGTACCATAAAATATGGTGTTGTATCGTTTCACCGAAGAAATTTCAGCATCGGAAGCAGAATGACGCGGTTCTTTATTAAAATATTGTAAAAGTACCGTATCATTATATCGTATCGTCTATTTTAATTATATTTGGTTTTTTGGATTGCATCTCAGTAAACAATAGCAGGATAAACATTAAATTATCATATCGCAGCGTAAATTTAAATGATTTTTGCTTTTTTGGATTAGTCTCAGCGCAGACTAGTAGAATAAGCATTAAACTATCGTACAGTAAAATTGTGTCGTAATATGGTTTTGCGATATCTCATTGTGTAATATGGCATTGGAAGGTCGATTTTAATGATATTTGGTTTTTTGGATTCGTCTCGGCCCAGGATAGCACAATAACCATTTAAATATCGTAAACAATATCGTATCGTAACATCGTATCGTAAATTACCACATCGTATCGCTTTATCGAATAAATTTCAGCGTCGGAACCAAGGTGACGTGTTTCCTGGTCGTCCGGATGTGCGTTCTACTGATGCTCT
The DNA here is from genome assembly GCF_022747635.1 of Hetaerina americana. Lineage (NCBI taxonomy): Eukaryota > Metazoa > Arthropoda > Insecta > Odonata > Calopterygidae > Hetaerina > Hetaerina americana. Next base: position 2,682,770 of record NW_027286952.1, on the reverse strand, counting down.
TGGCCGTATTAACACAGTTCATCCGAAGAATGATGAATACTTCTATTTGCGGTTGTTACTGGTGAATGTTCGAGGGCCAACATCGTTCGATCGTGGAATGAAGGACGCGTTTGATAGAGAATTGGAACGAGAACGTGAATATGATCGACGTGAATTAGACCAATCAGCTCAAACGAGTGCACCCTTGCTGAACCCCCAGCAGAAGGAAGTATATGATACATTAATGAAGGCATTTGATGATGGAAATGGTTGCTTATTTTTCCTGGATGCCCCTGGTGGAACTGGGAAGGCATTCCTCATATCATTACTGTTGAGACTTCTTGCGAAATCGGACATTATGTTGGCAGTTGCTTCTTCTGGCATAGCGGCCACATTGCTGGAAGGATGCCGTGCGGATCATTGAGCGTTAAAGTTGCCGTTGAACCTACCAAATGTTGAACAGATGACACTCAACATTTCGAAACAGTCCGCAATGGCCAAAATATATTAGCATCTAAAGTCATCATATGGGACGAACGCACGATGGCGCTCAAACTCGCATTTGAGGCAATTGACCGGACATTGAAAGATCCGCGGAATGACTCGAGATGCTTTGGTGGCGCAATGATTTTACTGTCTGGCGATTTCCGCCAAACACTGCCAGTCATCCCAGGATCGACTGCTGTCGATTAAATATACGCTTAACTCAAATAATCAAATCGGTGGCGCTATATGAAGAAACTCCAACTGACAATAAACATGAGAGTTGCATTGCTGAACGATCCATCTGCTGAAGATTTCTCCAAGCAATTGTTGGATTGGAATTGGATGACTTAAACTTCGTAATTCAGAATCAAATCGTTGGTACTCTGCAATCATTCAACTCTATTGACCTTACAACAAACGAAGACGAAGTCACCAAATATCCATTTGAATGTGTAAACTCCTTGGATGTGCCTGGCTTACCACCGCACAGTTAACAGCTGAAGGATGACTCGGTGGCCATGATGCTTCGAAACCTAAACCGACCAAAACTATGCTATGGAACGCCTTTGGTGATAAAAAAACTAATGATCAATGTATCTGAGTATACTCAAAGGAAAATTCAAAGGTGAGGGAGTTTTTCTTCCCTTTGAGTTATAACGAATTCAATTTCCAATTCGTGTTGCATTCGCGATGACTATTAACAAATCACAAGGCCAATCGTTGAGTGTTTGTGGTCTAAAACTAGAAAACCCATGTTTTTCTCATGGCCAATTATGTGACGCATGTGCACGTGTTGGTAAACCATCGGCGTCATTTGATCTTATATCTGATAACAAAACAAAAAATGCTGTATATCAGAAGGCGCTTGACTCAAAAGAATAAACCCGAATGTACAACCCACTCGATTCGCCAATGGTTTTTCCATACATAGATTGAATATAGAAAATGCCTACCTGACAAGTCATTGCAATATTTATTTTTGTAGTTTCATTGAATTTTTTCCTTCTATTATAACAAGTCAAATTTGATTAAAATCGGTGCAGCAGTTCTTGATTTATAAATGGTGTAAATAAACTGTTCATTGATTGGTAGGCGGTACGAAGTTCGCCGGGTCAGCTAGAATATATATATATATATACATATATATTTTTATTTATATATATATATATATATTTATATACATATATATATATATATATATATATATATATATATACATATATATATATATATATATATATATATATATATATACAGGGTCGCACCCAAAAGTAGTAAGAGGACTGATTTTCTCTGGCGCGAACGGAGAGGTGGAGGGGGGTCTGCCTGGCAGGGTTAGGTGGAGGGGGCTCTTAGCAACAGACCGACACCAACCTCAGTCACCTGCGGGCTGTCGTTGAGTGAGGACACCGTTTTTAGTGAAGCAAGTTTTTTGTCCGCGTCGAAAAACAAAATGAATCTGAATTTAGAGCAACGTTATTCCGTGAAGTTTTGTGCGAAACTCGGGAAGACGGCAACTGAGACCCTAGATATGATCAAGCAGGCTTATGGGGACACTGCCTTAAGCCGTTCCACAGTATTTGAGTGGCACAAGTTGTTTAAAGAGGGTAGGGAGCTCGTTGAAGACGACCATCGCTCCGGACGGCCGTCGACGGCAAGAACCGACACGAATGTGGACAGAGTGAGGACACTGCTGAACACAGACCGACGCTTAACCAGTGAAGAAATTGCAGACAAGTTGGGTCTGTCTGCATCCAAGGTCCAATGCATTATTTCACAGGATTTGCCATCGCAAACTGCTGGGTGCTTCATCATGACAACGCGCCGTGCCATGGCGCGCTCGTCGTCAGACAGCTCCTGGCCAAATACGGCGTTGCCACGTTGCCGCACCCGCCCTATTCTCCCGATCTGGTACCACAGGACTTCTTCTTCTTCCCCCTGATGAAAATACAGCTCATGGGACGACGTTTTGACTCGATAAAGGCCGTTCAAGAGGCTTCGACGAGGGTCATCAACGGCATCCCCAAAGAAAATATCCAGCGGGGTACGGGGAATTTTCATGTAAAAAATCAGTCCTACCACCTTTGGGTGCGACCCTCTCTCTCTCTCTCTATATGTAACACGGAAGTGTTGAATAAAAAACTTGGACAGAAACAAACAATATAAGAACACATAAAAGAAACACTCACGCATTATTTCTCAATAATATAGATGGAATTGAGCTCCGTCTTCATCGGAAGAAACAGAAGTACTTCTGTTTCTTCCGATTAAGACGGAGCTAAATTTTGTCGAAATTATTAAGAAATAGTCTGTGTGTTCCTTTTATGTGTTCTTATATTGTTTGTTGCTGTCTATACTTTATTGACTAATATACTAATATATATATATAATATATAATATATATATATATATATATATATATATATATATATATATATATATATATATATATATATATATATATATATATATATAATATATACATATATATATATATATATATATATATATATATATATTAATGTATCCCATACTATTCAATTATTTTAATAAAATGACAAATTCTTTCTCAATACCGCTGCCGTATCCTAAGCCCAGGTGGGTGATGGTACTGGTGGTGTAGGTGTAGGGGGGGGGGCGTGGGGGTGCACAGACACTCGCACCACCACTCGTGCAGCCCGACTGGAGAGAGAGCGAGGACAACCCGCCCGCACGCCCTCGTCACTTTAATCTGCCTCCCCGCCGAGCCGAGCATGTGGTTTGGCGCGAATTAAGCGACTAGGCAACGCCGCATCGGATCGGCGCCGATGTTAGGGGGTGCAAAGGAGGGTGGGGGAGGCGAGATCCACATAAAAAGGGAGTGAGTGAGTCCTCCACCCTTTCCTCGCTTCGAAAAAGTATTTACTTTCTTCGCAATTCGGATTACGGGAAGGCGGCCTGCGTCGGGCGGTGCATTGTGGGGTGGGGGGAGGGAGGTTGGGAGCGGGGAGAGGAGTCAGGCGAGCGGAAGAGGACAAAGGGATGAATGGGGGGCTGGGAAATGGGGGCGGGAGGGAAAGAAGAGCCAATAAAACCAACCGGCTCACCCCCGCCCCCCGCCCGACACACACCCCCTCTCTCTTCCCTTCTGTTGACTGAGAGAAATGCAAACGCCACCGAGCGGCGGCGCTGCCGTCGTCGTCTTCTTCCCCCCCCCCTTATCCCCCTTGGAAGGCTATCCCATCAACCCCCAAAGGAGCAAGCGACACCCCCTTTCCCGCCTTGCCCCGGGGCCCCCATCCCGGCCGGCCCATCTCGCGGAAACGGTGAATCCGACACGAAATCAAGGAATCGCAACACGAACGCTCTCCTCCCACGCCACGGGTCGTCGTTTCATCCCGATCGATCGATCGCCACACCGATACTGCTCATTTCGTAATCTCACTCGCCACGAACGGATTAACACACTCCGCTCGAACACGGAACGACGAAGCATTACTCAATGCTCTAAACCGACGTTGTGCCACATTACTATGTATTGATAGACAGAGAGAGAGAGAGACTTATTTAATCAGACATGCGAGGGTAAGGTGGAATGTTCTTGGCCTGACACGGAAATGGCGTTCCAATCAGCAAAAATCAATGATCCCTACCTGGACGCACGTGTTTATACTGCAAATAATGTTATGTGCTAATGTTAGCCAATTCGGTTTGGAACCAATAGGAAGTTTCCCTCATTGTTTTTCATTTAAGTATTTTGATGTTGAAACCATTATTTTTACTTGGTTGCATATTTTTCTGTCATATATCCATGGCAACAATGCCAACAAATAAAAGTTCCAAATAAACAAGATGGCGTGTTTCAGGAACGGCATTTTCTGTGTACACCTGCCTGGGCAGGAATCATAAATTAAATAAGTTCGTTAGACAAGTTTCAACTTGTCCTCTCGAGTAGTTTGTTTACACGTAGTTTTTGAGACGACATCTTCCGTGTTTGTCGTTAAAATGGAAAAACTTGAATATCGTGCGGTCAAATTCTTCGTTTTGTATGAATTAACCACTAAGGATATTCATCCGAAGTTGACAAACACATACGCTGGGGACTCTGCTCCTTCAATGCCAATCGTTATAAAGTGGGCAGCTGAAACGAAACGTGGTCGCACATCCCTAAAAGATGGCCCATGTTAAGGACGGCAAAAAACCGCATCCACACTGGAAACCATCGAAAAGATCCGAGATATCGTTTTGGGCGACGATAGGCGAGTGAAGGTGAATAAGAGATAGCTAAGGCTGTGGGGGGGATATCGGAAGAAAGGGTGCGAAACATCTTCCACAAAGAATTAGGAATACGAAAGCTTTGCGCTGGGTGGGAACCGCATTTGCTGAATGCTGATCAATAGCAAATGCGCCAACAATTTTTGCAGCAATGTTTGTACCGATTCAATGGGGAAAGGACCGATTTCGAGCGGCGATTTGTCACCACGGATGAGACATCGGTCCACCACAGCACTCCAGAAGATAAACCACACAGTCGAAGCAGTGGGTGGAAGCCGGTGGTCCGGTGTTTTTTGTGATGCGGCCAGTGTTTTTTGTGATGCGAAAGGAATTCTGTTGATTGATTACCTTGAAAAAGGCAGAGCAATTACAGGTGAATATTACCCCAAACAGTTGAATGCCGAAATTCGCGAGAAGAGGCCTGTCTTGAAGAAGAATAAAATCATCTCTCACCAGGACAACCTGCTGTCACCTGTTCACAAAGGTGCATTGGCGATGGGAAAACTACGGGATTTGGGGTACGATTCGCTCGGCCAACCCCCGAATTCTCCTTATTTAGAACCATCAGACTTCAATCTGTTCCCAAATTTGAAGAAATTTGTTGCTGGGAAGCGCTTCGCGACCAACGAAGAAGTTGAGAAGGCCCTAGATGGATATTTTCACACCCTTCCAGCCTCTTACTTCCGGGGAGGTATACTAATGTTGGAGGAACATTGTACCAAGTGTGTTGAAGTCAAGGGAGATTATGTAGAAAATCAATTTTTGACTGAAGATCGCGGTCTTTCATTGCCAGGCCAAGAACTTTGTACGTTACCTCGTAATTCAGGATCATGTTCGAATAGTAACTAATAGCGAATAACTAGCAAACGTAAATAAAAGTCATCAATCTTGTATCCATTATCCATCGATATTTCAAATCCTTTGGTTGACAATATACTCACTTGTTTTCGTGACTTTATCAAGTGAGAAAATTGAAAGCATTTTTACGGACCCTGCGATCGCGGTGAGTGCATTGCTTGAAAACAAATATATTTTAAGAGATTGATGAGGTTAAAAAATAACAGAAACTTTACACTTCCATACACTTTTAATATCCTACGACCATGGTATCGATGCTGCGATCATCATCAGGTAAAAATAGCGAAATTTTTCAACTCATATATTCAGGTGCCAAGGGAGGAGTAAGGTAGGGCAGGTAAGGGAGAGGGGGGTAGTATAGTTGCAGCAGTCATTAGTGGGTGAAGGGAAGTGAGGGTGTGTGTTGGACGGTTACTGCCTCAGATGATACAAAAGGGGGGAGTGTTTGCTTGCAAAGGTTGAATATTTTAAGTATTTTTTACCCTCATCATGAAGAAATTCCATAAAGTTAAGCCTGAAACTGTTAACTTCTAGAGATTAAAATTAGATCTTCATCCAGAAATAGTAGTTGTAAATTGAAATAAAAAATATTTGCAATTATTTTATTGATTGAAATAAATTGCTTGAACAACGGATGCCGACGAAAAAGGGGATTAGAGGCGAGTCATTCCTTGGTAAACTTAACGCGAACGTGAAATGTATTAATTGTTGTTTCGAGTCCACGAATGAACCATAACTTCATACCGTATATACGCCTGATTTCTTCCTGGGAACACACACTTGCCATCGGTGAGAACTCTGTTCCTGTTGAGGAAGCCCTCGCCCTCTGATCGCTCATTGTGAAATAGGCAGAGGAACGGCACGAAAAACACAGTAATCAATCAGAAGGTCGCATTGGTACGTGATCATAGTTTTGCAAGAGTTCTAAGCCATTTAATTATTATTATTGCAAGGTAATCTACCGGTTTAGGCAGATTTGGATGGATACATTTACTAAATAAATATTGTGGGACTCCTAATAAAACAAAATCCAGCATCTTACTCCATATTAGGTCCCTCTTCATCTCTGAGTGATTCCTTCCTCCCTTCATCCCGTCCAACATCTCTATCCTGTTCCTGCCCTTTCCTCGTTTGCCTAACTTTCTCCCCTCCATCACAGTCTTCAACATTCCACTGCCGGTCAATACGCCCTTCATCCGTGTTACTGTTTCCGTATAATCGATATTTACATATATATATATATATATATTTTCATCCTCTTTTCCTGCCTCCATAGGATTTCTCCCAACAAACCCCTCTCTTCGCCCACCATACCAAGTACTTCCTCATTTATTTTCTTCTCTGTCCATTTCACCTTCTCCATTCTTCTCCACACCCACATTTTAAAAGCCTCCAATCTACGTCTATACTTCTGCTTCAATGACCACGTTTCCGCGCCGTACATAGCTACGCTCCGTATCAAAGTTTTTACGAGTCTTTTCTTAATATCCTTACTCAACGTCCCTGCCATCAACTCCCTCCTCCTTGCAAAAGCCTCTTTGCCTAGCGTAATTCTTCTCCTTACGTCCCTACTAGTTTGACCGTGTTGGCCCAAAACACTTCCGAGATACATAAACTGTTCTACCTGCTCTAGTTTTTGCCCTCCTATTTTAATGTTTAGCTTAGCCTTTTTCTTTCTAGAAAATCCTATAACCTTTGTTTTATTAATATTGATTCTCATCCCATACCTGTCGCACTGAATTTCCAATTGACTCAGCAATGCCTGCTACCCCTTGGCTGGCTGACAAACTAAAGCTTGGTCATCAGCAAATCTAACTGATTTTACGGACTCACCGCCCACTTTCATTTCTACCTCAAGTTCTTCCCATGCCTCTTTAATCATTTCCTCTGCATAAAGGTTGAACAGCAACGGTGATAATGGGCAACTCTGCCTTACACCTCTTCCTAACTCTGCCCAACCGGACTCCCCGTTTCCCACCCGCACCTGAGCAGTCTGGGACATGTACAGGTTGCGGATTAGCCTCATTTCCCTCCTATCTATTCCTACTTTCTTCAATATACTCGTTAGTTTTTACCGATTCACTCTATCAAATGCTTTTTCAAAATCTACGAAACAGGCAAATACCTCCTGGTTGTATTCTATATTCCATTAGATTAATAATCTCATCACTGCAATGGCATCACGCGTACCTGTCCCCTTCCTAAACCCAAACTGATCATCCCCTAAGTAATCATTTGCCCTACTCTCTATCATTTTGTTGATGATCCTGAGAACCACTTTAGCAGCGTGGGAAATGCAACATTGTACTGTAGTCCACACAAGATATAGCCTTTACCTTTATGAAATAGGAACTAACACCGATCTCACTAGTCATCTCACTCACCGGTCTTTCGGCCAGATTCCTTCCTTATAGATACTACGAATCAATCGATTTAGCCTCTTCCTCCAAAATTTTCCTAAACATTTCAGTTGTTCAGCAGGAATGTTATCCACCGCCACGGCCTTATTTAATTTTATCTCCCTTAATGCCCTTTATATCTCATCGTCTAGTATGTGTGGACCTAAACTATCTTCATCTATGGCATGTTCCTTTTCTTAGTCTAACTTTGTTGGTCTAAGTTCTTTACAATACCGTTCTTCTATATATTCCTTCCTTCTCTCTTGGATCTTTCCTGTGTCAACTATTATATCCCGATAGTGATTTAACCTTGATGTGTAGCGCAACAATTTCACCCTGCCTCTGCAAACTTTCCATATCCATATCTAAGCCATATACTATACTTCGGATGAAATTCGCACATTAGCAGGGTGCGGGGGTAGTGTTTTCCCTGTGCCGTTTATGGTTTCCCAGGAAGTTATGGTACCCGAAAAATCACACCACCAGGGTGGAGCTGAGGGTACCTAGGGAGTATGCCCGGGGATCGGAACCCAGGCCCTTCGGTCAGCAGTCCAACGCTCTAGCCCTAGATTACGGCGTACGTACGTAATCCGTCTCCGCCCGGGATCGTATTCATGGAATGCCTTAGTCACGAAGCATCAGTTGTCTCTCTTTGGCACGGACGTGAGCTAGGAACCGTGGCTCATCCGAATCCGCCGGATCCGACCTGCCTGGGTTGGGGGATACTCGAGTTGGGGAGGAGGGTGGGGGGTGTTTTCGGGAGGAGGGGGGTGTTGGGTGGTGGCGGTAAATTGAGTTAGGGGCGATTGGAGCGCGTAGTATCTGGCGGGGGCGCATGAGAGATACACGCGGGTGTCTGGTTAGGGGCGGGATCAGGGGGGTGGGGAATGCGATGGAGAGGGCAAGGAGGGAACAGGAGCATTCTAACCCCACCCACACCCCTACCCCCGTGCAGGTTGCAAGCGAGACGTCGACGGGGGAGCGCATGGACCGCTTCGATTCTTCGACGCGAGACCATCGTTCTCGTGTGGTTCCGAGAAGGCCATCACGAGCCGTTTAGACGGCGATCAATCCAAATACGGCGATGGGATTGGGCGAATTTCAATAATCATTCGGTTATTATATCAATCATTTCGTTCCTCGGTATTCTTAAATTTATTGACGAAAATTCGGAATAAATTCAGCAAATAATTCAACAATTAGGCGAAAATTATTTCTAAACTAATAATTTATGCTCTTAGGCAATCATTTAATTTTCCGATAATATTCAGGATCAGTCAAATAAGTATCGTGACTGGTTCCCTATAGCCTCAACGGAGCGGTGGATGGGGGTCCGACCCGTCGGCTCGGTATAGGGGTCCCCCACCACTCAGGCGCACTTTAGTTCAGTCGCCTTCGGGCATGCGTTGAGACAGGAGGTGTATTTTTGTGACGTGTGATTGTTTGTGGTGTCGTCGCACCATCATGGGGCGCACCGTCGAGCAACGCTACGCTGTGAAGTTTTGCGTTAAAATCGGGAAATCCGCGTCGGAGACCCTTGAACTCATTAAAAAGCCTTATGGGGATGATGCCTTAAGCCGCGCAAGAGTTTTTGAGTGGCAGAAAATGTTTAAGGAAGGCCGGGAGCTCGTCGAGGACGAGCACCGCGTCGGACTCCCGACGACCGCTCGAACCGATGCTCAGGTTTGCAAGGTGAAAAACGTTTTGGACTCTGACAGGCGTTCAACCATCGTCCTTATGAGTGAGAATACCGGCCTTTCAGTCGGAACCGTCCCCACCATTGTAGCAGAGGATCTTGCGATGAGGAAAGCGCGAAGCTGGTGACGAAAGTCGTGAGCGAGGAACAAAAACTGTCGCGGGAGGAAATTTCGCAAGAAATTTTGGACTGCGTCCTGGAAGATGAAGATTTTCTCGGCGACGTTATTACCGTCGATGAAACGTGGGTATTCCAGTACGACCCGGAAACAAAACGTCAAAGTTCAGAATGGCACATGCAGGGGTCCGCGCATCCGAAAAAAGCTCGGATGCCAAAAAACAAAATCAAAACCATGCTGATTGTTTTTTTCGATCGACGCGGCATTGTTCACAAGGAATTTGTGCTTACTGGAACGACCGTAAATACTGCATTTTACGTTCAAGCACTGATACGCCTACGAAATTGCGTGACGCGCGGGAGACCAGCCATTACGAAGAATTGGAAACTTCATTATGACAACGCGCCGTACCACGCTGCTATTGTTGTGCAGTAGCTACTGACGAAATCCAGCGAGGCAACGTTGCCTCCGCCCCCTACAGCCCCGACCTGACTCCACCTGACTTTTTCTTGTTTCCGCAAATAAAACTGAAGCTCAAATGATATCGTTTCGACTCTATCGAGGCGGTTCAAGCGGCGACGACAAAGGCTCTCAACAGTATCCCGGACACCGGCTTCCAGCGGGCTTTTCGACGAGTGGCAAACGGGCCGAACGAAATGTATCGATGCAGGAGGAACGTATTTTGAAGATTATTGAGTAATTGTAATGATGTCAGATATAAATTGGAACCAGTCCCGATACTTATTGAACCAACCCTGTATGTATGTTACAGAGGGACGTGATAGTCCAGGAGTGGAGCGTTAGACTACTGAACGGAGGACTCGGGTTCGATTCCCAGGCACGCCATCAGCTTACCCCGGTAAACTTTATAATCTGGTGACTATGAGTGATGTACTAACTAGCCCTTAGTCCGGCGTCTCTTGCCTCGTTTTCTCCTCTCCTGCGGAGTCCTCAGTGAAGATGAGGGCCCCGGAGTCTACTCTTCCCACCCTCCTCCTTCCCTCTCTCTTCCACGCCCCACACTCCGTTTCCTCTCCTTACCGCCCATTTCAAGTTCTCTTTCCCCCGGAGGCCACATTTCCGAGCCTTAAAAATATACGCTCCCCATCAAAGTTTTCACTCATCATTTCTTTACACATTTTCTCAAGGTCTTCGACATCAAATCCTGCCTTTTTTAACAGTCTCTTTGCATCGCTTACATCTTTAACTGATTTTCTAATCTTCATCTATGACACTTATCAATTAGGTGAACTATTCTACCAGCCATAGCTGATAGATATAATTATATAAATCTCGTTGCAATTAGGCAATTGCCCTGGTGGCAACGGTCACGTCGGGTCAACGGTCACTCTTACAATGCAAATACTAGGTACATACAAAAGGAGAACAGATATGAGACAAAATGCTCTTATATACAATGAAACTTAAAGAAAACCAACCGCACCTTTACCATGACACAATGGGGTTAGGTTCACACCATACTTGCTACAACGAAGTCCGTCCATAATAACCAATCCTTCAATGTCATACTCGTATATTTCATACCGTTCAAAATCTCGCTCCGTTAACACACTATTCACTTTTGCAATACAACTCCTCACGCTGTCCACACCACGTACAAACAATATTTTAATAAGTATATTAGTATAATTATCACTGACCAATTAAGATTATCTCCCAACGGGCTACTTTACACCTATTCTTAAAACTCCTAAAATTGGATGAAAAGGGCTCAAACAAACCTCCAGGCAGCTGGTTCCAATCATCAATAGTTGTATTTAAAAAAAATAGTATTTTTTCTTGTTTGTTTTTTGCGTCATTATTTTTATTTTAAAACTGCGGTCGGTTTTTCCCTTAAAGTTAGGCTTTTCTATCCCTTGCCATAAATCTTCCCACGCTTCGTCCTTTTTAACAATTCTATTCATCGCCCCTAACCTATTTCTTTTTTTCATTTTTTTTCAAACTCTCTAATTTCAGTGCATCCAACATTTCCGTAACACTATCTGTTCTTTTGTACCTTCCGAGTATATATCTCGCTGCCTTTCTTTGAACTTTTTCGATCTTTTTAATACGTCCCACCTCATATGAATCCCATACTGTGGACGAGTATTCTATAAAAAGGGCTAACCAGTGCCTTATATGCTTTTTCTTTTGTGGCTGCGCTACTTCCTTTTACATTTATCATTACCCGATGAAGTACTTTAAATGCCTTGCGTGTTTCCCTTTAAATATAATTACTAAACTCGCTAATCTTGCTTCTGGGTGATCTCACTCCCTTAGTTTTCATATGATTGTATTTCACATATCATGCCGCCACTGGTCCTGCACGGCTCCCGGCAACGAAGGTAGAATTTAGGCCGAACTAAAGCTTGGCCATCCGGCGCGCCCTGACTGCCTCCACCCAAAGCCTCGCTCCCACCCAAGCCCTTCCCATGCCTTCTTTGCCACTTCGGCTTTGTAAGTACTCGTTAAAGTAACCGTGTGATAATGGACAAAAAGGGAAAACCGCCAGCAGCAGGACAGAAGACGTAGGAGAAGAAGACCAAGTTAGTTAGAATAGGAACGTGGAATGTTAGGACAATGATGAGGACAGGGAAATTGGAGAATGTTAAGCGAGAGATGGGAAGGGGAAGTATAGATATTTTAGTTCTATGCGAGGTGAGATGGAAGGATAGCGGGGATTACTGGAGTGATATTTATAGAATAATATACAGCGGCGGGGATGACAGCCAACGAGGGGTTGCCATAGCATTAAATGAAGAGGTAGGAAGAAGCGTAGTCAACATAGAGCAGGTGACGAATACTCTACTACCAGTAGAGATAAAAGCAAAACCGACGAACTTGGTTATTATTAAGGTATACATGCCACCGTAAGGAAGAAGAGGTTGATAGGATATACGGTCAGTTAGAGGACATAATCGCGTGTGTTCCTGCAGGGAAACATTTTATAGTGATGGGGGATTGGAATGCGACGGTATGGGAAGGAAGAGATGGCGATGAGGTGGGTGACTACGGTTTAGGCACGAGGAATGTCCGCGGGGAGAAAGCAGTTGAGTTCTGTAGGAAACAGGAGTTAGTCATCACCAACACTTGGTTTAGACACCACAAAAGACACAGGTATACATGGAAAATGCCAGGTGACTCAGAGAGTTATCAGCTAGATTATATTCTGGTTAGACACAGGTTTAGGAACAGTGTGATAAATTCCCACAGCTTCCCGGGAGCGGATGCAGACTCAGACCACAATTTAGTTGTTATGAAATGTAGCGTCCGATTCAAAAAGATAAGGCAAGGGCGGCGGGTTAGAAAATGGAATGTAGAAGCATAAAATGGTTTGAAAAGGAAGGAGTAGAAACAGGCGGCAGAGGAAATCATGGCAGATGGTAAAGAGCTAAGTACTATCGAAGAAAAATGGGAATGTATCAAAAGAGGGTTGTCTAAAGCCGCAAAATATACTATTGGAACCGTTAATGCTAAAAGGACTAGGAAATCATGGATCACGGATGATATGATTACAAAGATGGATGAGCTGAGAAAACGGAAGAATGTAAATACATAGTTAGGCAAAATGAAGTACAAAGAATTGAACAATCAATTGAGGCGGTCAACAAATAAAGCAAAAGAAGGATGGTGGAAGACGCAGTGCGAGGATAGGGAAAGTCTGCAGAGGGAGGGTGAAATTGGTGCACTGTACAGCAAAGTTAAATCTTTATCGGGAAGTAACAAAGGAAGATCAACGATAGCAGTTAGAGATAAGGCGGGTAAGATAATAGCTGACGCAAAAAAGATCCAAGAGTGATGGAAGGAGTATATAGAAGAACTGTGTAGTAAAGAAATTAAACCAACAAAGTTAGACATTGAAAAAGAACATGACGTAGAGGGAGATAGCTTAGGTCCAGGCATACTCGACGATGAGATAGAAAGGGCATTAAGGGAGATGAAACTAAATAAAGCCGTGGGGGTGGATAACATTCCCGCGGAACTATTGAAATGTTTAGGAAAATGTGGGAGGAAGGGGCTATATGGGCTGATTCGCAGTATCTATGAGGAAGGAATCTAGCTGGAAGACTATGTGAGATCAGTTTTAGTTCCTATTCTGAAAAAGGTAAACGCTGCATCAAGTGAGGACAACAGGATAATAAGTGTGATATCCCACGCAGCTAAAGCTGTTCTAAGGATAATAAACAAAAGGATAGAGAGTAGGGCAAATGATTACTTAGGGGATGAACAGTTTGGGTTTAGGAAGGGGAGAGGTACGCGTGATGCCATTGCAGTAATGAGATTACTAATCGAGAGGAATATGGAACACAACCAAGAGGTATTTGCCTGTTTCGTAGATTTCGAAAAAGCGTTTGATAGAGTGAATTTGGGAAAAACTAATGAGTGTATTGCAGAAAATAGGAATAGATTGGAGGGAAAGGAGGCTAATCCGCAATTGTACATGTCTCAGACGGTACAGGTGCGAGTGGGGAACGGCGAGTCCGGATGGGCAGTGGCAGGAAGAGGTGTAAGGCAGGGTTGCCTATTATCACCGTTGCTGTTCAACCTGTATGCAGAGGAAATGATTAAAGAGGCATGGGAAGAACTGTAGTACTTGGTATGGTGGGCGAAGAGAGGTGTTTGTTGGGAGCAATACTATGGAGGCAGGAAAGTGGAAGAATGGGGTATTGACCGGCAGTGGGATGTTGAAGACTGTGATAGAGGGTAGAATGTTGGGCAAACGAGGAAAGGGAAGGAACAGGATAGGGATGTTGGACGGGATGAAGGGAGGAAGAAGGTACTCAGAGATGAAGAGGGACCTGATATAGATTAGGATGTTGTGTTTTGCTAGGAGTCACAAAATATTTATTTAGGAGCTTTGTCCATCCAAAAAGCTACCTTAACCGGTAGATTACCTAATAATAATAATGGACAAATCCGAATGACCCATGAAACTGTTAATTTTTCTTTTAATATTATCATTTTTCTACGCAGGGTCTAAAATGCTGACATGAGGTGAGGCTAAAGCAAGAGTAACGACTCTGCCCAAGTAACTTCCCTGAGCAAAAATTTCACAAATTGAAATCAAGGATCTTTCCCCCAAGAATATGCCATCGCCTTAAGGGGACTTGACTTTGCGTGTTGGCAAGATTGAGTGAAATGGAAACTGCGCGCGAATGCAGAATGGTGGAAGAAGTTGGGAAGGCCTCCGAAAAACGTTTGAAGATCCCGAGGCATCACCTCTGCTAGGAGCTGCCGCAGTGGATGAGGGGATAGCGCCAGAGACAGGAGGACGCCGAGCCAGGAGCGTGTCAAGCAAGGAACGCGGCCTCTTGAGAGGGCGGGAGCTCAGCTCGAAGGCGCGCGTGCCCACTGCTAATGGGCGACGAGGACACCCTTAAGTGTCAGACGAGAACCAGGGAAAAGTGAAGGTGACGCCCAATTTGGCGAAGATATCCGCGTATTGTGGTCGTGCCACGCTGCATCTTCAAATCAGACCAACCTTGGAGAGACATTTCCCATCGTACAGGGTCCATTCCAAAAGATATGCAATTATTTTTTAGTCATTTAGTAAATAGATTTGCGCGAGCGCGTAAAATTCTTCAAAGTACTGCTCTTGGGCTTCTAAACATATTTTTCCAGCGACTCCTCCCTGACCCGTACGCGCCCTAGCACTGCGTCTTCGGGGACCTCTCGCAAGGTCTTCATCACGGCTGATTGAATCTCTTCTGTGGACAAAAAATGGATTCCTTTCAGGGCTGCGTCAATCCGAGGGAACAAAAAGAAGTCTGCTGGGAAGACGTCAGGACTTTAGGGGGGAGTGGGGCAGCTTTGGTAACTGGTGTTCTGCCAGGAACTTGAGGAAGGCACGTTGTCGTGATAGAGTTTCCAGGTAGCGAAGGTGTCTTTTTTCGTCCCGATGTCCCTTTTTTGGAGTCGTTCCAGCACATACTATATACGTAGTAGGCAGCGTTTCATATTGGTCCTTGAGGAAAAAACTCCTTATGGGCCACTCCTTTACTGGTAAAAAATACAATGATCATTGTTTTTACTTTTGATCTGCTAACTCTTGCCTTTTTGGTTTTTTTGCGTCGTGGACCTCTTCCCGCTCCTTCTCAATGGCCTTTAACTACCTCGAAACTTGTGATTAGGACAGTAAGGAGGAAAGCAGGTCAGGCCGGATGCTGAGGAGGCGGCTGTGTCCGGCGTAAGCGTCTCAGTGGAAGTAGAGGGGTTCCGATGTGAGGCAAGGGTACCAGACGTCGAAGCACGAGGCGTCGACCCACGAGGGGGAGGCTTGGCCGTCACGGACGTGGTGGCAGCGGATCCGCGAAAATCCGCGTAAAGGGCGTCGCGCTCACTCACCGAGAGCGCGGCAAGTGCCGCTCTCGCCGCGGCCAGCGAAGAATCCACGGCATTCGCCATGCTAGTGACGGAAGGTTCGCAAACGAGGAAGCACTGGCGGTGGCTGGGGAGATTTAGTGGGTGGAGAATGGGAGGAAACCGCACGTTTCACGACTGCAGGGTCAGAAGCGCTGCACCGTGGATTCACATGTGGATGCTGGGGAGATGTCGGGAGTCCAGAACTGGAGCGGTGTATAGTGCTGCGACGCAGTTTAGAAGCACCATGGTCCAATACCGAGTCGCGCGAGCTCCGAGTATGCAGGTAAGGACCGGCGACAGGATTCCCA
This sequence comes from Hetaerina americana, assembly GCF_022747635.1. NCBI lineage: Eukaryota > Metazoa > Arthropoda > Insecta > Odonata > Calopterygidae > Hetaerina > Hetaerina americana. The sequence continues at coordinate 2,666,309 of NW_027286952.1, read as the reverse complement.
CGCATAGGCAGTCTATAGCGCATCGCCTATTGGTAATACTTCCATGGAGGAATCACGGCTTGGATGAAACGGGGAAACAAGGGAGGGGGGAAGGGACGCCCAGGCGGGCGGCCTGGGAGCACAGCCGGGCAGGCGACGCGCTGGTCGGGCCCAGGGAAGGGAGAGTGGTTTCACGCGAACGGCCCAGCTGGGCGGTCCGTCGGACGGAGGCGGCGACCGCCGGGGTAAGAGACCCGACCGGCGGCTCAAAGAAGAGCACAAAGGCGGCTCGGGAGCCCTGTAAACCGAAGGGCACGTCGGAGAGCAGGGCAAAAGACAACCTTCTCGGTCGACGGCTGAACGAAGAGTCCCCCACCGTGCACCTATGTTCAAATTCCTACTCTAGACATCGCCTTGGCTCCCGAAAGGTCCTGCCTATTAACGCAATCTCTCCACAATACTTCCGCCATTTGATAGAGAAGACATTCGCAGCAGAGTGTCATTCTTTTCTGTGGTATCCGTTCGTCTGAGCTTGGCCCTGGTTGTAATCGGATGTTTTGTCAGGGCACGAGTAAGATTAACATAGAAAAGAAAAAAAAAGTTTTACTAAAATAAAAAGGGCGTTCGTAACATACATAACGTAATGCGATTGAATTTATCGCGCCGCTCCTATTTGGTCGGAGTGGGATCGAACCACTTGAAGTAGGCATACTAATTTTTTGCGTCGATCGTGTCACGAAACACCTACCGAGCGAGAATTTCAAGTGAACTTTAGCAACGTGTTGAAAATGAACCTGATTATTTGGACATCGCCATCACTGGTAATGAAACCTGGTTTTTTTAATACGACCCAGAAACAGAACGCCGAAACTCTGAGTGGCACACCGTTCAGTCCCCCAAGCCCAAAAAGGCCAGAATGAGTAAATAAAAAGCGAAAACAATGCTCATTGTATTTTGCGACAGTAAAGGAGTGGTCCATAAGGAGTTTGCTCCTCAAGGATAGACACTTAACGCTGCCTGCTACGTGGTTGTGCTGGAAAGACTCCGAAAAAGGGTCATCAGGACAAGAAAAGACACCTCCGCTACCTGGCAACTCCATCACGACAACGCGCCTTGCCACAACGCGCTACGAGTCCGCGAGTTCCTGGCCAAACACCAGGTGCCCCAACCCCCTATAGTAATGACGTCATCCCAGCAGACTTCTTTTTGTTCCCTCGGATTGAGGCAGCCCCGAAAGGAACCAACTGGTTTTTTGTCCATAGGAGAGATCCAATCAACCGTGACGATGACCTTGCGAGAGGTCGCCTAACACACCTTCTTGGGCGCGTACCGGTCATGCCAGAGTGGCTAGAGAAATAGTGTAGAGGTCCAAGGACAGTAATTTGAAGAATTTCAAGTGTTAGTACATATCTCTTCATTAAATTTCTTTTAAAAAATAAAAGAATTACTATTGGAACATACCCTGTAGATCGACTCGATATCTCCCTGGGTGTAGCCATCGCTAGAGGCCAAGCCACTCCTTCTTCCACTCTTGGCTCTAGGTTCTGCGAAATGAGACAACCAGACGTGGTTGTCTTTGTTTCCTATTTCTCTTATCACGGAATCGGACAAGATAACCTTTAGTTCAATGAGAGAGCCAATAGAATGCATCATTACGACTCCGAGCAGGTGATCGGCTTCAGGTGAACGGTCTCCACGTCGCACGTGAAGGAGGGTACGCGTTTGGAGGGCGGCGAGGGTTTCGAAGGGGTGCTGACGAACTGGGAGGAGGCAGGGTGGGGGAGACGGGGTGTCGAGCGGGAAGAGGGCTGGTGGGTTCCGGGGAGGGTGGAATGGTCAACGAAGCGATTGACGAGGGGGGCGTGGCAGAGGAGCAAAAGGGATTCTCTACCCCCCTCTAATCTAATTGGATGGGGGCCTGCCTTCAACCCCTCAGTCACGTCCCCTCTGAGCGCCCTGCCCAACGAATCGAGAGTAACGCGAACAATTGCATCGGCAAAGATTCTGGCGGGGGATGGGCGGGAGAGTATGGGGGCGGGGGGGGCTGGGGGCGGAGGAATGCCAGCGAGATTCGGTTCACGTCGGGGACATGCCGCCGCCCGGATCGGGGGACGCGCTTCGGGGGCGAATGGCGAGGGAGGGAGGGAAAGGGAGGAAGCGGGATCGAAAGGGAAACTCAGGGACGGCACGAGAGTTCGCGCCGAAATTATTGACCCAATTACAGCGGACATCGCAATGCATGCCACACGTCCTCTTCCTCCGATGTATCCTCGGAGGTGAGGCAAGAGAGGGGCAAAGTTGCGGGGTCGGGAGGGAGGAGCCAGAAACACCCTCTTCCCCGCTGCAGCCCGGATAGTGACGGGATCGGACCCTCGACGGCAACACTCCCCCCGCCAGGGAGCAGAGGTCTCCTTTGCCCCTCGCGGGTGGGGGGATGAAACACGAGGTGGAAAAATACAAAGGGAGCAGTAAGTCGGTGTATTAGCAATCACGCCGTATTCCTAGTCTCCCCGGACCAACGAACTCTCCAGAAAAGGAATAGACCTGCGAACGGACGTCTATCCTGAGTATTAAACTCGCATCCGGGTCTCCGGATGGGCACTACACCAGAAGAAATTCGGGTAAGATAACACCGGAATATGTAGACTAGATTTTGCGGCGCTACCCTCTCTCACGACCGGTAAGGGATCAGAATAACATTGTCCGACCTTGTTAGGGGTAAAAACATTCGGGTCAAAATTACTCTGGTGTGTATTCCCTCCCTGCCATACACTCTAGCGGTGGCTTGCAGGGTATAAAAATTAATTAATTAAGTAAAAAGTAGCTCAGGTCCTTGGGTAAGTTTCATTTTAATAGCGGTTAAAGTGTAACGAAGATAACTTCGACCTCAAGATGCCTCCGGGAATGGGGGCTAAACTGTTGCCAAACAAGTCAACCTACAGGACGGCAATTGCCGGAGGCAGCATGAAATCTCGATCAAGCTTCAGTTTGTCAGTCAGCCTCGGGGTTGAAAACATTGCTGAGTGCATTGCAATCTCAATGCGATAGGTATGGTATTAGATAAACTATAAAAGAAACAAACGTTAGGTATGCGAAGAAGGAGCAGGTTGGGAATTTGGACGGAATAAAGGAAGTATTAAAGAACGCTGAATTGAAGAGATTCTTCCTCTAGTGCTGGATGTCAGGTTGTGCTTTATGGAAGAGAGAGAGTGAGTTATTTTTGGGTATCTCCATCATCAGGTACCCTGGTGGGTACCTGATGATGAAGCTTGAGCGTTGAAAGCGGTTGTACGCAAATGAAGGACAGTTGAATGACACATTGTATTCTTCATTTAATTAGGTTATCTCCAGGTTAAGGTAAGCTTTTGGATGTACACAGCTAATAAATAAATATTTTGGGACTCCTAATAAAACATAAAATTCAGTATCCTACTCTAAATCAGTTCCCTCTTCATCTCTGAGTACTTTCTTCCTCCCTTCATCCCGTCCAACATCCCTATCCTGTTCCTGCCCTTTCCTCGTTTGCCTAACATTCTCCCCTCAATTACAGTCTTCAACATCCCACTGCCGATCAATACGCCTTTCATCCGTGTGAGTGTTTCCGTTTAATCGATATATACATATATATATATATATATATATATATATATATATATACATACATATATATATATATATATATATATATTTATTTATTTATTTATAAAATGGGTTGCGGTAGTCCAGGGGGTAGAGCTGCTGCTCCACCGCATGCCGTACACCTTTTTGGTGGATCGCTGGGTATTTATGTCGAACAGATTTCAACATGCGACGCCTTCCACTTGTACAATCTTGGAGTCAAACAAATTAAATGTTTTCCGAGTATATATCACATATTCACCTAGCAGAAAAATAAAACATTAAACTTTTTAATAAAATTACGCTTTATAAATATATTTTACCCTTTCTTGAACAGATGCGGTAGGCGTGGTGAGCAGATTAGGAATAGCGAACAAAGCTCTCTCTCTCTCTCAGCAGAAATAATTGCTTTGGGCAAATAGCACTAACATTAGCGATTCAATGACACCTAAAGCATATGAAAATAATGACAAAATAAGGGCGCAATTCCATTAGATAATAATTGATCGTCGACCAGGTTTCGATGCATGAGATCATTTTAGAGACTGCAATATGATATGCACGGGGGGGGGGACGCCTCCGCTGCCTGCCTTCAGCGGTGGGTCACATTCCATGCCTGTACCTTAGGGGGGGGGAGACCATTGCATGTTGCATGTCCATGTGATAGCGGAAATTCCCCTTTTTACTTTCCAATTCTAATTTGTTATGTAATGGGATAGATTTCTCCTCCATTCGCAGGTGCATGTGAACTTGAGTTGATAGCATATGTATTTGTATGCGCGTAGGTTAAAAAGGTTTTCATATGGATATATACGCCTCTGTGGGTCACGGTAGTCCAGGGGGTAGAGCGTTGGACTACTGACCAGGGAACCCGGGCTCCATTCCCGGGAAAGCTTCTCTGGGCACCTGCAGCTCCACCCAAACTAAGTGGTTTTTCGGGTACCAGATCTTCCTGGGAAACCATAACCGGTACAGGGAAAGGAACTGGCTATGCGTGCCACGAAACCAAAGAATCTGGGCCCTTGGTTTTATAAATCGCCCGCATATTTGAGGGTAAATTACGTTTTCTTGATAGTTCAAGTGATTATAGCATTAGCCCGATAAGTCGGAAGAACCGTGTTTCAACTCCCAGTCAAGGAAATATTTTTACGCTTGTGATCTGCTTGCTTCCACCTATGTCACCTCTCCAGTGTTCGTCCTTTCTATGTGTTCCCGTCACTTTTCCTTATCTTCTCTATTTCCATCTGAATGAATATTTATTCAACATATGAAGGATTTTCGGGTGTCTGTGTGTGTGTTTGTGTGTGTGTGTGTATATATATATATATATATATATATATAAATCATAAAAACAGTCATCAACCCGAAGGTCGGTTTGGTCGGTTCGGCAGGCAGGGAAACAAGCCTGGGCCCTCCGGTCAGTAGCCCCACGCTCTACCCCTTGGACTACCGCGACCCACATTATGTATATATATATATTTATATACATGTATCTTCGTGTATAGAAACGTCAAAACTACATATGCGAGGGTCCTTTCTTTTTGTTTCCATGGTTTAAAAATTTACATCAGTGTTTATATATATATCAACAACGACAATCAAGTAATCGACCTGAAGGTCAGTTTGGTAGGTGATGGTAGGTTCACCCAGTACTAAGCCCGACGGTGTGTGAAGTGGGCCAGTTCCTTTCCCTGTGGCGGTTATGGTTTCCCAGGAAGATCTGGTCCCTGAAAAATCACATAGCTTGGGTGGAGCTGCAGGTGCCCAGAGTGCCTTGCATGCATGGGAATCGAACCCTGGACCCTCCGGTCAGTAGTCCAACGATCTACCCCCTGGACTACCGCGACCCATATATATATATACATATATATTTATTTATACACACATATATATATATATATATATATATTAGACACACACACAATACGCACACACTCGCGCACAGAGAAATAACTGAATAAATGTGAGGGGAGTAAGAGGCAGGAGGGTTGGAAGGGTGGTTGGGGTAGGGTCGTTAGACCAGTTATTCCTTCTTTTATCCGTCATCAAAGGGAATATAAAAAGGATAAATGCTGAGGCAAGAGTTCTCTCTTCTCCTTCTTAAAAAGGCAAAAGACTAAAAGTGAGAAGTGGGCCGGGGCGAGCGAATAACATGCAAATACGCTGTTCGCCGGGGGGGGGGGGAGGCAGGCGTCTCGAGGGAGAGGAGGGAGCGCGGAGAGCAGAGCCACTCGGCGATCGATCGACGGATCGCCGGAGGCCGAGACAGCGTCCCTGGCGCACTCGGGCCATCCCCCCCGAGTGAAGCGGCGTCCCCCTTCTGCGGAGGCCCCGTCGCGGGATCTCACTCGCGAGCGAAGTCATTCTCCTTCTTCGATGCACGCAGCCCTTAACGCAATTCCGGGAGACACATTGAGACGGACAAGGATACTCCTATGTCAACGCCGAATAGATTAATGACCCCGCGTCACCTTGGAAGGGCACTTTTGTGGATCACAGGGAATAACAAGTTTATGACTGCGGGCGGATCCAATCAAAGATGACTCGCGAAATCAGAATCATTAAATTTAAAACAAGCGTCCAAATCTCATGAATGCAATGTAATTAGTCAAAGAGAGAAGGATATGATTTCGAATGACCTTGAATTGGAAGAGTACTCGGTAAATACGACGAAAAGATTAAAGAGGAACGTTAACTTTCGCTGATTAGACCGTATTGGCTGCTAGTTAATTATGGGGTCCTCATGAAGTTGGATTGATCGCTGAAGTGAATCGCGTGCAGCTTAGATGACCTAAATTAGTAAAACGTTGTTATGATAAACTTCGCAGCGTATCCAAAATATTAGAGGAGCTAGGCTGGGAATCACTCGATGGAGCGAAGGTAAAATTACAGATTGCATAAAAAGGAAGATCTCTTTAGCATTGATGTTGAAAATGTATTATTACCCCCTTTGCACTACGGTAGGAGAGATCATGTTAATAAAATTAGAGAGATGAAGTGTTGAGTAGTTAGATTTAAGATGCCAGTTTTCTACGAACGATAAGGGATCTGAATAACATTGTCCAACCGCGTTATGGGGGAAAATATTCGGGTCAAATTACTCTCGTCTTTATTCACCCCCTGCCACACACCCTAGTCGTGGCCTGCAGCCTAGCGGCTCCTGCTTACGGGCGGCAAAGGCGGGCATCTGCATGCCATCGGACACCCAGAGAGATCCACGGATGTCAAACAACAGCCAGTACTTGTCTGCGAGTGCGGTCCCGGCCCTGGGGTGTCCCTCGAGGCCCTCACCCGAGAGAGCGCCTTCTTCGCCACCGAGGCGATCGCGGGAAAGGCGCAGGGGGGGGGGGAACGGCGGAAGGCAGGACTGACTGACTCCCCCTTGACTCTCTTGCCGCGCCCGGAAACGAGGAGGATCACCCCTTCCCGTGGTCGTCCCGATCCAGGCCGCAATCCGTCGGGTGATTTGCTGGTGGCCGACTCGATCGAATTATGCTCGGGTTGGTGGAATCGGAATGTTTCCAATCTACTCTTGCGCCGATGCACTGGATTTTGAGATGTGACCATTTTAAGCTAAGCTGGTGACATATTTACTCAGAAGAAAGTAAGATAAAAGACCCAATCGAATTTTTAAGTTTATACATTATATTGCAGATCATTTTGCATACGGAATACATATATTTGAAAGATGGTCGAGGCCGATTCTTTGAGGACATCCATTTGTAAAGCACGAAGAAAGAATCATAGGCTTTGCGCTTCCAAAAGAAGTAATTTATTATTGACGACTAGTTACGCTACAGAAGTACAGCTGAAGCTACAGTGTAACGAAGCTAGTCGACCGTAATAAATTATTTGCCGTGGGAACTCAAAGGAATATATGAAATTAACACAATTCGAGTGCGACCATGATAAATGATATTTGCCGCCAACCATTCATTTCCACAAATTCTGATCCAGTCCATTTAAGGGTCCATGTGGTGAGGGTCCAATTACAATACTCGGCTCATGTCCAAGTTCGAACTACGAGTTACTTACCACTCACTCGTATATGAGTGAGTGGTAAGAAGTGAAACCTACATCCGTCTTCTGGGCTACATCTTAGGCTATCTTTCGTCGCGGTCCCAAGAATGTGCATTTTGCCATTGCGTGACTGTCGCCTGGACTTAAAAGAGATCACGGGAGGAGATACTGGACTGGGATGTGTTTCATTCCGCAATTGATGGCTTTCTGATCGAACAGGTGGAGATGGAGGGGGGGTCTGGGAGAGGTGTGGCGTCTAAGGAAGGGGAGGGGGGTGGTCAAGTGGGGTAATGGAATCGGTAATTGTTCCGACATTTGTGACCGGATTCGAAATAAAGCGAGAGAGCGAATGCGATTCAATTACAAACACGTGGCGGCGAAACAACGCACCCGAGGTTTCGAATTCTCTGTCCTTCCGTGATGCTTCGGCAATAATCTCCAAGGTAAAGTTCCAGACTAGAACACGACAGCATCCCGACGCCCCGTCCAGGAGGAATCCGCGCAGAGAGGGCAGCTCGGCCCCCCGCCCCCCTTCCGACCACATGCGGCACTGTATTCGTGCAATTATTCGCGAGTCGGGAGTATTTGATCCGTGACACTCTTTCCCCTTCAGCCACGGTGGAGGACACGACGAGGGCGCAAGACGATCTTCGCTTGTGACACTCAAGACGATCGTTATACAAATAAATGCATTACTTTATTTTGAAGAAGAAAAAATTATTTTTTGTGCAAATGGCTAACGTGTGCGTATAAGGCTTATCCTACAACTGCAATCCGGACTGGTAGCCAGGGAGTTGTTTGCAAAGAAAAGGTGTGCGCCAATTGTGTAAAACAGAATGATGAAAACTGAAACACATTAATGGGAAAAAGGGGAAAAAATAACTGTCACCCTAAATCTCCAAATGTATATAATTCAAAATCGAATGGCTGCATTGCAAATATTCATGACGAATTAACAGTTGAAAAGTAACGATAACATTTCAAACTCATACTCACCCTCACGCCCTCCATCATGAGCAACTTCGCTTTCAAATACAACCGCTTGGAAGGAAGGAGGTAATTTGAAATGACAATTGGATGACAATTAACATTGCTATTACCATTTGGCTGCATGAAAAAAACTACTGCCAATCTCAACTCCAGGAGATTTCGATTACCGATAGGTGTGTACATCCTATACATGTACACGCACTTGCTAGGCGCACGTGTGTACTTAGAGAGTATGTAGAGGGAGGCAGGCAGGCAGGCGAGAGGGGATAAGGGGTGGGTAGGTAGGGGAGCGGTCCGGAAAAACCCCACAAATGTCTTTATTTGGTCGGAGTCCGGGAGTGAGAAGGTGTTGGGAGGAAGGGGGTTTGGATGGTGTTTCGGTGAGTTTTGGGGAATTTGCGATGCAAATTGGGTGATGAGTGAGAGGGAGGGTGGACCGGAAAGGGGAGAGAGAGAGGCTCTGGAGGTTTGTCGTCGCAGGGGGAGAAGAGGGCGTTGGGGGCGGGTGCAAACGTCGGGCGCCCTGGCACCACCCCCCCAAGAGCAGGGTGTTGCCTGGTGGTAAGGGGGAGAGAGTAGGGGACCCTCCCCCCCGCCCCCGGATGGTGCTCGAGAGAGAGGGAGAGAAGGGGGGGAAGGAGGGGATAGGGCCGTGTCTGGGGGTGGTAGTGGTGCCAAAACACACACCTCCGCCTCTCCCTGCCCCCTCCATGCCCCTCCCTCCCTCTACCACCGAAAGATCGAAGGCGGCGAGGGGGGTGGAGGAGGACACGGGGGGGTGGGGAGGGGGGCGTCTCTTTCCGTGACGACACGGTAACGCGTTCCGATGAGCAGGAAGCTTAATCCATTTCAATGCAACGGCGATGTGAAGTTAATTGACGATGAACTCTTGGGAAAAGACGTGATTTAGAAGCAATTGCACCTTCGAAATGCATCGTGTTATGTGATTTTAAATGTTTTGTCCACCCTTTGCAGTACGATAAGTATTAAATTTGCTCCTTGGAACGATCCCCCGATTAGCGACTGCATGAAAAATAATTCATAGCATTTCAATTCGAAGTATATTCTACATATTCCGACCTAAAGTGTTGGCTAATCATTTGCATTCAGCATTTTAATGCATGAATCTATTCTCGAGCATCACTACCACTAAAGGATAAGTTGCCCACTACATACTCTTTTCTCGTCAATTGGATTCTACTTTTGCTTCCATCATTTATTGAATACAAAGTTGTTGTGGCTTAATGCTTACGGATGTAATTCCAAAAGTGCCCGACCTAACTAAGAAAACATAAAAATTTTGGAAAAAAATGTATTACATTCTTAACTTAATCTCCTTTCAGCTTTTTGCACTTTTCCCAGCGATACTCAATAAGTTCGATACCCTTTTTATAACAAGAACTGTCTTGCTCCTCAAAATAGCCATCAACTACCGATATCACTTCTTCACGGTTGGAAAATCTTTGACCGCCGAGTCATTTTTTCAAGTTTGCGAACAAAATATAATCCGAGGGGGAAGGCTAAATCTGGCGAATATGGTGCATGAGGCAGCAAATGAAACTTAAATTCATGAATTTTGGACATTGCAATGATGGATTTGTGGGCTAGTGCATTGTCTTGATGAAACAACACTTTCTTCTAGAGCCAAATGCGACCGCTTTTGCTTGATTTCTTCGCTCAAACGTTTCAATAAGTTCGCATAATACTCGCCGTTGATAGTTTCTCCTTTTTCAAGATAGTCAATGAAAATTATCCCACGCGCATCCCAAAAAACCGACACCATGGCCTAGCCTGCGGATGGAACGATCTTCGCCTTCTTTGGAGGCGGTTCTCCCTTTTGAATCCATAGTTTTGATTTTTCTTTTGCCTCGGATGTGAAGGAATGGACCCATGGTTATGGACCCATCCATGGTTATAAAACGGCGCAAAAATTCTGCTTTTTTGCTATGAAACTTTGCTAAACACTCAATTGAAACACCCTCACGACACTGGTTTTGCTCGAGTGTGAGCAAACGCGGCACCCACCTTGCACACAGCTTTCTCATGTCCAAATTTTCAGTTAATATGTGATTCACTACACTTTTTTAAATGCCTACTATGACTGTTAGCTCACGCACTTTCAGTCGACGATCATCCAGTATCACTGTGGATTTTCTTCACCGTTGCTGGAGTCGTCACGTCATTTTGTTGACCAATGCGATGAACGTCTTGACAGCTGGGTACTACTTCGTTTAACTCTTCTAAGCAATATATTACAGTTGCAAACGAAGGAGCAGACTCACACAGAGTAGACTCCAGTTCAGCTTTTATATTGGTTGGGCTTAGGCCTTTCTAATAAAAGTATTGTTTCACAGAACGATGACCAATTTTCTCCATTTTCATAAATTCACTCAAAACGTTCGTTATTGATGGCTGCCAAACAAATACTTAACGACGCAGCGTCTTCAGACTTGACACATGTGCTTTATAGATTGTGTACTTTCTAATACAGTGATATTTTTTAAACAACCACCGCCATCTCTAGGTCAGGTCGGGTACTGAGACCACCCTCGTAATAATAGACAAATGCGCAGTTTTGAAATTTTGGAATAAAGGAAGTGGCGAACGGGGCATAAACAATGAAATAGAGGGTTTAGGCTAACTACGACAAATCAAGTTAAATATTTGAGGGTAGATCTAAAACCATGCCTTCCTTGGGGAGCACATATCAGGGCAATATGCGGATCTGCTTTAAAGAAACTCGGCTTCATTAAACGGGTGGTGGGGAAATGTAATGAGAAAGTTGAAGAAAGGTGTTATTTTGCTCTAGCTAGACCTCATTAGGAATATACCGCTAGTATTTGGGAACCTTGGGAAAAAATTTGGCAAGAAGAATTAAATAAAATCCAAAGAAAATCCGCCAGATTCGTTAAAAATTGTTATGATAAGAACACAAGTGTGACAGTTCTCTTAGATGATTTAGGCTGGGAGCCACTTGAGATACGATGGGAACAAGGGAGACTTACGACTTTTAGAAAGGTTCAGAACAAACGAGTTTAAAGATGATGCTAAAGGAATTATAATTGCCCCACACTATTTAGGTAGATCAGACCACAAAGATAAACTAAGGGAGATAGATTCCAGTACAGATAGATAATACAAATACTCACTCTTCCCCATATAATCAGGAATCATAAAAGTAAGAAACCGACGCCATTTTATAAACATTAAAAACATATAATTCACGAGTCGGAACAAATTTAAACATTGCAAAGATATTAGGTGCATTTGTGAGTGCATGTGTATGTTAGTTGGCGGTTTGAGTGTTTGCATTTCTGTGGGTTGTAAGGGCTTTTGCATGAATTCCTACGATGTTTTGTTTGTGTAATGTATAAATTTGTGGCTTTTGCATGCGGTTTTTTCTTAATTACAGGTGGTGGTCCAAAACCCCCCGCCATACGCCCTGGTGGTGACTTGCAGGGTATTAAGTAGATGTAGATAGGCTTCTTTTTGGTTTAAGGTCTGGAGAAAAATGAATGCTCTCCGCCGCAGCAACAAATAATGCCCCGCCCCGTGTGATTGCTACCTATGCCACTGCTTCAATCATGAGCGCCACGAGTGATGCCCCTTAGTATGGCGAGTTGAGCGGCTTGCCGGAAGGGGGATCGATGCCGTGGGGGTGGAGGCGCGCGATTTCAGAGGAGCCCAGCCATCGCTCGCTAAGGACACCCTTGATATGAGGCGGCGTTGGTGAAATGGATCTCGTAAATGCAATTTTCTGCTTTTATTGACAACATTTTTTATCATGAGGTAGCTGTAAATCTAGAACATAAACAAGATATCGCCTTCAGTAAAATAAATCCGCAAGAGAGGGATTGTACGTAAATTGATATCCCGTTTCTCCAACAATCTCACAAATGGAAAATTGCATGAAATAAGAAAATTAAAACACATCATAGATTAGAATATCCAGTGAATGTAGCATTAAGTAAATGGGCGTCTGTTCTAAAGCACCCCCTCTATAGCACTCATCTTCAAAAGACATGGGTGATTTCGGTTTGTTTGTATATTTATCATTGGTACATATCGTACAAATCACAGTAATATCAAAGATTTGTCAAATAACTGCAGTTCACTTAATGACCAAGGGATTGAGAATTCACAGGGTTTGTATGAAAAGTATCGGTAACTATTTTTTTCCTGACATGTGTGCGTGAAATGATGAATTCAGAATGTCGGTTAAGTGTGCGCATAATCGCATATCGTATATTGGCGTCTTTAACATGACATGGTACACACCATGATCACTGAAATTTTGGCGATACGAAAGATCTGCGCTAAACTTGTCCTCCCGAAGGTCTCACGGGCGGGTCACCGAGTCGAGTGTCTCTTTGTGAAGATTTCTGCGACGGTATCGCGTCGATTCCCCAACTCCCTTACAGTCCCACCCAATTGGCACCAGCATACTATCATTCCTATTCCCTATACAAGTGAAATCCTTCCTAAGAGGGCACCGCCATGGGACCCTAAGTGCCTTCAACGAAGCTTTCACGCGTACCCTTAATGACAGTTCGCCGACCAGGGAGCCCTCGAGTCATACAAAATCCGCTCTGGCAAAAGTGTGAGTTGACGCTCAAGGGATGCACTACTTTTGAAGAAATTTTAAGGCATTCTGTGACTATATCTGAAGTAAATTTATTTTTTCTAAACTCGATACATTTATTAAAAGGGCTACGCGAGTGTAGTAATGAAAATGAGATATCCGAAACCGTAAACTTGATCGACACTAGGTTTGTTAATGTGGGGAGGTAAAACAAAGTGACAAGTAAGAGCAAAGATAGGGGACACTCACTAAGCCACTTGAGTGTGTTTGAAAAACAGTGTCCCGCGTATATCTCAATCACACTAAAAAAAGAAGCAAAATGAATAAAAAATAAAACAAACTTGCAACCAATAAATCACTGGGGTGTGTTCAGGAATTACAGTCACTCTTGTGAATCGCATTCACACACGTACACTCAGGGTTTGCAAGGATTCTCCTATGCCAGGGACCCTTTGCACTCAAACAGGAATAAAAAAACCATAAAAATTAAAAAGAAAAGACCCAACCTCACGTTCGCAATCACTGTCAATCACTCGGATGTGTTGGGCATTTGTGAATCGCACTGACTCACTCGTCCAGGGTTTACAAGGATTCCTCCAATGCCAGTGACCCGTCAATCACACAGATGAATGCAACATTATACAACGGATGTACGCACGCTTTCGCTCATTTACTGAACCACTCGGGTGTGTTCGAAAACAGGGACCTTTGCGACTCGTAAGTACTTACTCGTTAAGGGTTTACAAGGATTCCTCCTATGCCAGGGACTCTTCTATCACACAAAAACCCGTAATGGGATCCTCATCTGAGTCGCAGTCGCAAACGCGCGCAAACTCTGGGCCGACGAGGAGTGAGTCCCACAGCAATGACCCTTCAATTGATGAAACGAAAAAGAATAAGGAATTCAACGGTGACATACGAAAGACTGACCGTCTTGTGCTCCACCGGTGCCTTTACTACATCGCATAACTGGTGAACTAAACTCACGCACACGTGCATACAGGGTTTGCGAGGAGGAGACCTCCTTCGCAATTTGTCCGTCAATTGTTCCCTCCTCCACGAAGAAAAGAATCACTCGCGAACACGCAATAAAGAAAAGGAAGTGTCCTCGAACACCATTGATGCCAGTGGCATTCACTTGAACCCCTCTCCGGAGACGAATCATTCCTCAGAGAGGGAGGGAGCCATGGGCAACTGAGGGTGGGATCGCGGGGGCGGGATGCGACCGTCCGATCGACCTGTGCCAACAAATAGTTCCTCTCATGACTCATGTCCACTTGCTCTGGATGAGGAGGCGATTCATGGTACGTGAAAAAATGGTCGTGCTAATAAATTGAGAGTGCGAAACTGCTGTATGATTGTCCATCGTCTAAAAGCCTCAAGAAGGAAATATTCCACAGAGCAAAACCGTAGTTTTTTATAGAACATTTCATTTTTCAACGTGATACTCTTTTTTTTACGACAAGTATGGCAAATTTGGAAATTGGAACGAAAATTGAATTAGGTTCCATTCATTTTTATTTATTTGAATTTAATTTTGAAATGAAATGAAATTAAAACGACAGTTGGAAATAACCCATCCTTGGATCCCAGAGAGGACATTCGATCACTCACGGGCCACCTTTCTCTCTTCCCTCATGCCACAGCGTGCCGTCTGTGGAACTCAGATGAAATCTGAAAAAAACTCTCCTTCCACGGTAGCATTTAGGAGAGCACTTCACATATTCATTTTCCTCAGGTGCAAAACTTAATCAGTATGCCCTCCCTCATTACACTCAGCTGCTATACAGCCCATTATTTTTAGTTAATGTAATGTTTATCATTACTCCTCATTTTTTGGCAATATAATTAATTTCTTCATTTCAATTTCATTAACTTAATCATATGTATACCATGTAGAATAATTGTTACAATGTACAATCGTACGTGTATCTTTCCTCTAATTAATAGGGTTTTTTGCAGGTTTTTCACACCCCCCTTCTCTTCTCGGGTGTTTTTTTCCTGCGTGGGTTTTTACTAGGTGAGCTATGCCACGCTCTCCCTTGCTTTCCCCACAAACCTCATTCTTTGCTTAGACTTTCCTCATTTTATTGCTCTCTTTCTTCACTGTCATTTACTTTGAGTATGAGTGTATGAGTATCCCTTACTTATATATGTATAGGTATGTATATAATAAATGTATCTTTATTTTTTCCTTTTCTTTCCGATATGTAAATCTGTACATTGTGAATGTGTGTCTGTCTATATGTATGTATGTGTACGTATGCATGTAATTATGAATTCCATGCCTGACATGTAGCACTATGTATACGACGATGGGTCAAATGGAAGAAGGGACCATTAGGTCTCAATTTCGCCCAAATAATGGCCTCCATCTATCTACACCTTCACTTTCCTCCTCCCCCCCTGCAACCTGGCATTCGGGGCCGGCGGTCCATATGCTAGAAGCATGCACACCTGAGGAAATGCCACGAGGCGAGGGAAACCGTGGTCGTGCGAATAAATTGTGAATGCGAAACTGCGGTGCGGCTGTCTGCCCGTCCCCTGCTCCCACCCCCTCCCCCCTTCTGATAACGAAGGGATGAGCAAAGCCCCCTATGTAAACAGTTTCTTTGGAGCAATGCCTCTCTAGTTCGTTTGCGGGGGTGGTTGGTGGATGCAACTGGAGGAAGGGGGGAGGGAGGGAAGGGGGGTGCGATACAAAGGGCAAAGGGTGGAGGGAGGGAGGGGGTGCCGAATCCAAATGAGTGGCAACCCCCTCTCCCCGGAACCCTGGCTCCCCTCCGCCACCCGACAGTCGTCGATTGTAATCCAATAGAGACGCGACGCACGCACACAAAGGAAGAAGGCACCCGTGGATTTAGGGGGGAGGGGGGGCGCGCACCCCTTCGAAATAAATCCCTTTATACGCATCTGGCACGCGAGAGCAGAGCGGGACGAGGCGTGGGAGGCCGGGGGAGGGGGTGAAGAGGCGGGCGAGGATGACGCGAGACACCACCAGGGGGGGGAGACACCCGAAACCCCCCCCCCCCTCCCGGGAGGATCCAATCGGTGGCGTGACGTCACTAACCCCTTCTCGGAGGGGAGATCGATGCGGGCGGGCCCCTTTTGGGGGGGTGAGGGTGGGGAAGGTGGAGGTTGACCCCTGGTGGTGGTGGTGGTGGGGAGGGGTAGTAGGCGCGTATCCCCAGAAGGGAAAGAGGGGGCCCTTCGAATTTTGAGGGCAATCGTCTTTCAAATTCCTGGGACACAAGCACATAAGTGTATGACGAGTTATCACTATTTTACTACAAGTTATAAGTAAGTATTTCCAACAATTCAAGTAAATTTGTATGTTTCTATTACAATCGGAAATTTTTTTTCAAATGCGTACACCAATTGATTGCAAAATATCTGTTTGAATAACTGTGCTATTTGACTCAAAATATTGACGATTCCTTCTCTAACTATCCAGCACTGCTAATATATATTTTAGTGTATTCAATATGAACAAAAAAAGGGATGAGGGTAGAAAAAGAAACTTTGCACTTCCACAATGAAGATTGAATACTTTGCACGATCACGGTTTCCATGCTGCGTATCATCATTGGGATGACGACCTTCTGATGATGATACGCAGCATGGAAACCATGGTCGTGTGAAGTATTCAATCTCTATTGTGGAAGAGCAAAGTTTCTTTTTTTACCCTCATCATGAAGGAATTCCACTAAGTTAAGCCTGAAACTGCTATGTTCAAAAATAAGGGAATCAACGGGCAACATTTAAGGTAAGCAACACGAGATAGTATTCAATCGGATAAGGGTGGGTTGAGTCTCACACGCTACCCTAGTCCTTAGTCCTTACTTGAATGGAAGAAACATCCCTGTATAATCGTAATTCACATTACATTCACTCATTCTCCTTCTCCTCTCTCTGACCTGGGTATCTCCCTTCATTCCTCCGTCCCCAAATGGTCTTCTCTCCTCCACCTGGACAGCATCTCTCCCCATCGCCGTCTCCTGCATCCCAGGGGCCCTCTCGGCATGTGCCTTGCCTCCTTCCAATTCATCCCCCTCCTCCCCTTCCCTCCCTCCTCCATCCTCCATTCGCTCCGTTTCATTCCTGCCATTCTTTTCACTCCCACCTCCCAAAGACCGCCGTTCTACGTTCATCCCTTCCATCCCCCAACAACGATCCATTGCCCGAGCGAAACACTTACGCTTCGCTCCACAGTTCCCATTTGTCTTTCCTTCCGCATTTTTTACTTGGGATGCCTGTCATCACCACTTCCAGACATCCACTTCGACGCTCCTTTACCAAACGCAACTCTTCTTTCGGATCGCCATCGCCATTCTCTAAAAGAACTGCAGTCGCGCAAGAGTTACTTTAACGGAATCATTCCAGAAATTTCAACGAAAATGCAGGAATTCCACGGATTCACGGTTCAAATCATCGTTAGCCTTGATTGGCTGGTCCCGGTGTATTTGCCGCGTTTCCCCGCCGGTCTCCCTCCCTTAAACGCACTCCCCAAACGCAGCAACTGTTCCACCCTCCTCGTGAATGCCCCTCTCAACTTTTATATGTCCACCACTGCTTTCCTTTCCCTTTGAGAATCCCATTACTTCAGTTTAATCATGATTAATGATCATCCCATATCTATCACACTGATTCTGAAAAGCGACATGAGTACATATTGCAGCCCATTGACTGGCTGAATATCAGGGTCTCGGGTTTCCAGTAAACTTCGTCTATTTACTGGCGATGCCGAGATATATAGGGAACTATTCAGTCATGAAGATTAGCCAACGACTTAAATGTATTCCAAAAGTGGTGCGAAACATGGGATCTAGAATTAAATTTGAATGAATGTGTTTCGATAAATTTGTGGGGGAAAGGTATTTAACCCGAAAACACACCATAAAGGGAACCAACATTACACACGTACATGTAGAATCGATAAAATACTTGAGTGTAAAGAGAACTACGGATATGTCCTGGGGAAGACAAATTCGTGAAATTTGCGGAATAGCTAGTAAAAAATTATGATTGATAAAAATAATTCTTAAGAATTGTAATGAGAGTGTGAAGGAGATTTGTTATTTCACGTTAGTTAGACACCACACCTAGAGTATGCTGCGGGTGTATTGGAGGGATCCTCACGATGTAGACTTAGTTTCGGGACTAGATGAAGTGCAACGTACAGCAGCTAGGTGTGTGAGAAGTTGTTTAATGAACAAGGTAGTAGTGTCACGACAATATTAGAAGAATTAAGATGAAAGTAGGCTTAAATGCAGTTCATATTTACTGTGTAAATTTGAGGCAAGTTACTCATCCGAGGATATTAAAGACATATGACAGGCCCCGACATACTATTGTACATCAGATCACGTGCGTAAAATCAGGGAGATAGATAGTAGAACGGATGGATTTAAAATGACGTGTTTGTTTTCCTCGTACCAATATAGATCAAAGTAGATATGAAGAAAATCGCATAGGAGATTAATAGAATTCTCAGTTGATCTATTTGATCCACATACTGCATGTTTCTTCTTGCATAGTATTCTTTTTATTTAATGGACCAATATTTTTTCACAATTCCACAGCATGAATTGAATATAGTTATCCTGTTATTGAATATTGTTGCAGTACTTTCTTTCGTGTGATCGAAAGAATTCGAGTGCATGATCAAACTAATATTTGTATAGAGGTGGCATGACTGGGATCGTAAATTCATGGCTTGGTGACCTAACACACCCTTGTGGCGGGCTATTGTGTAGATGTAGAGATATACAACGGCTGATCATCCGTAAATCCAAATGATTCGAAGAATAGGTATCACTATCAAGTGTTTCCTACCGAGTTCGTACTTATGCAATTATTTCGTTTGACTGATCCCACACACTATCTTTATACCCATCATGGTCTTTCGGCAACTACAAAAGTGTTACCACTAGATTGACTGAGCCTGCTTCTATTAAAATGGAGATAGTTAAGGAAATAATTTTAAATGAGGCGTTGACTTCCTAAATTGTATTTTCAATCTGAAATGGCCGCCCCAGTCAGGGGTCAGACGCCTTTGCCGCCTCAATGGGGTGCTGAGGTGGACAAGAATAGCTTTCACCTACAGATCCGACCCTTCAATCTACATGCTGACCATGGATGACCCTACTAGGAGTAAATGACTTTGCCTCCTTAAGCACCACTCTTCGAGACGCACAAATCCTTTCCCAGGTTAAGGTCCAAGGGAAGAGATTTTGGGTCATTACATGAAGCGAAATTTTCTTAGGTCACATATATAAGTATGATACAGCTTCGCAGATCTGTCGCGGCGATGGGATGCAAATCCAACTTCCGCCAGTCGCAAATGATGACATGTCCGGCGAGGAATGACCCACAAAGAGGAAATTATGTTTCCGGTGCCGCAGTTTTTCTAAATTTTGCAATTTTTAAAACCACAAAAAATATTAAATGGAGTAAATGATAATAACAATTATGGAAAAGGGAAGGGTCTTCAAAACCCTCAAATCTGAGCACAGAGAAACCCCAGATCACCAAATCTAGGCTTTCGGTGGAACATTCCATCACAGAGCGGCCCTGACCGAGGGCCAGGTGAAGGCGCTTTCGCTCCAGCGGGTCCGCTGATGAGTACTTCAGCTGCGTCGAAACTCGTCATTTAGGCACCAAAATCTCTCGATTTAGGGTGGCCACACCATCTTGAAGGATATCCAAACTCTTTGGACAGCAAGAGGGTGCAAATGTGCCTATTTCGGCCCCTGGATTTAAGGCACAAGGAATGCATCCTAAATGCACTAACCCAATAATTCCAGTGCTAGAAGCGAGAAAACAACCATAAGAAGAATCGCCGTGATGGAGAGGGAATGCTTTATATATATATATGCTTTCGTAGACGTAACACGGAAGTGCCGAATAGTACAATACACAGTAACACACAATATACACAATATAGAAACACAAAAAAAGAAGAACACTCACACGTTATTTCTTGATATTTCGACGGAAACAATCCGTCTTCATCTGAAGATATAGAAGTAATGGTAAATATAAATAAAAAAGAAGTAATGGTAAGTATAAATATATATATATACTACCTTGAACAAAAAGTTCCCGGAATAACCACCGTGTGGCGCTCCCATCGTTCCGATTTGAGTTCTGTTTTTTTTGTTAAATTGGTACATCTGTTGTTGATATTCCCTTTAAATCTTAGTGTCATAACTTGACATTTGCAAAAGTTACGTAGCCAAGAGTACATCTATCTCTGTGTGTGTTGGCGATTTTTTACAATTGCAGAAATGGATTTAAATTTGCAACAACGAACTTGTATTAAATTTTGCGTAAAAAACGGATTTAGTGGCGCACGGACGTGGTTGAAAGAGAGAGAGAGCCCGCTATGCCTCGTGCAGTTAAGGCCGACTCAGCGCTCGCGTTCCC
This sequence comes from Hetaerina americana, assembly GCF_022747635.1. Lineage (NCBI taxonomy): Eukaryota > Metazoa > Arthropoda > Insecta > Odonata > Calopterygidae > Hetaerina > Hetaerina americana. The sequence continues at coordinate 2,645,692 of NW_027286952.1, read as the reverse complement.
TCAGGAGAGGACGAAGGGGCATCGCCGTACAGCATCAACTGGCGACAGGACGTCGTCGTCTGGAATTGTGTCTCCTGAGGACCTTCGTCGTGTGTTCGGGAGAGGGGAGTCGGCGCCAGCGTCGGCTTCCCCGATCCCGAGGACGGCGAAACCAAAGGAGACCGCTGGCAACGTACCTGCCACAAAAACAGATCCAGCACCAACGGTGACACAGGATAGCTCCAGCGGCCCTTTTCAGGACCAAACTGGAGTTGACGACCAGCAAGGTCGCAAGACCGCCAAGAGGAAGAAGGAAGCGAGAAAAACGGTGCTGCCGGTTTCCTCGCAACCAACTTCGTCTTCGGCGCTCCCGGGTGATGAGGAGGGAGCTGCCCGAGCCCTGGACTCGGGCGACGAGTCGGGCGACGGTTTTACCGTCGTCGGCTCAAAGAAGAAGAAGACGTCAACCCCTACGGACGACGCCATCCCGATGCCTGCTGCCACCGAAGGAGCACCAACGGTGACAAAAAGGAAGACGCCTCCCATAGTGCTGTATGGCGTCACGGACGTCCAGGGGCTCATCGAGCGACTGGAAAAGGAACTCGGGGACGAGTTTGGATTGGAGGTCAGGCGATCTTCCATCCGACTCGTCACCGAGACCATTGAGGGTCACCGAAAGGCGACTGCGGTACTGGATTCCTTGAGGATCCAATACCACACTCAGCCCATCGAGAGAATTCCCGGGGTGAAGCTTTTCATCAAGGGCGTATCTCGGTGGGTCAGCGATGACAAGGTGACTGCGGCCCTTCAGTCACTTGGCTACGTCGTCAGAAGCCTTCGTCGCCTGACGGTCATGGAGGCTGGGAAACCGGTCCCCATTGATCGCCTCGTGGCGAATGTCGTGAGGACGCCGAGAGCAGTGCAGCCAAGGGACATCCGAAAGCTGCACTACTGCTTCGTCACGGTGGAACAGTGCCGTGGGGGAGGTGGCCCGTTGCAGTGCAATAACTGCATGCGCTTCGGGCACATTTCCCTTGCATGTCGCTGCGCCACCAGGTGCCTTCGGTGTGCTGGAGCCCATCGAGTGGAGGAGTGCTCCAGGGGGAGGACTGACGCAGCCATCTGCGCAAACTGCGGAGGTGACCACGCTGCTGTTGCTCGACGCTGTCCTGTGGTGATGGAGGCCTTCCGCCGCCACAAGGAAAACGGCGACGCGAAAAGAAAGGTTGCTCCGGCTGCTGGGAAGCCGGCGAAGAAACCTGTGCCGGCAAGGGCTGCAGCGAAGAAAAGGGAGGGGGGAAAATCCTTCGCCACGATCTTAAAAGGCCCTTCTCAGGACCAAATGGAGATAGACACGGCGACAAACGCCCGGTACCAGATCTCTTCCCCTCCCCCGAGCACAGAGAGGACCGAGGACTTGTCAACCTCGGCCCCGAAAGTCAAAGGGGAAGTCCTTCCGGGGACAATGGAGAAGGAGAGTACGGCAGAGGACCGGGGAACGTCGACGCCAGCAGGCGCCGCCAAGCCTGTGCCCTCTAAGTCTTCCAAAAAGAAGAAGAAGAACTCCCTTCGAGCTCCTGCGGAGAAGAAGGAGGAAGCTGCAGCGGAAAAGCCAGCCAAAACACCGCCGACCGACGCACCCCCGGACCAAGCAAGGACGGCCCTTGTCAGGACCAACGCTCCCCGTGACCCAGAGATTGCTTCCGCGGCTGTCGCTCCCGTCGCCTCCATTGCTCTGCAGGAGGACCAGGAGCTTTGGGTGACAGTTGCGACGATCTCCAAGACTCTGAGGCGGTACATCACCAGCAAGCAAGGGCTCCTGCTCCTCTCACTCCTGGAGGAACTGGCGAGCGCAAGATCGGTTTCTTCACCCAGTCATGGGTAGAGACCCTCTAGTGCTCGTCCAGTGGAACGCCAACGGCATTCTTCGCCGTCGTGAAGAACTTCGGGCGTTCCTCCAGGACAAGAATGCTGCCGTTGCAGCCATCAATGAGACGCATCTCCGTCCGTCCGACGCATGGAGACTCCCCGGCTGGACCATCTTCAGGTCTGATCGGGACCTTCAGCGCCAGGGTGGTCGAACATCAGGAGGTGCGGCCATCCTCGTCCGGAATAACATTGAACACCGAGCGTGCCGAATGATCACTCATCGGAACGCGGAGGCTGTCTCGGTGGACGTCCGGACGCGGGGAGGATGGCTCCGGATATCTTCCCTATACTTCCCGCCAGGGAAGCCCTGGGACCCGGATCTCATCCTGGACCTACTAGGAAACGGCAGCCCGGCCATCATTCTGGGAGACCTCAACGCCAAGCACCCCACCTGGAATTCAAGGTCTCTCAACACGAGAGGACAAGCCCTCCGCGAGCTTGCAGACGACGAGGGACTAACGGTGATTGGCCCGGCGACGGCGACGCACCAGCTTGGAGACGTCCTTGACATTGCAATCTCACGTGGTGTCTGGACGTCTCTCAGTATGCACTCGTGTGTTGAACTGTCGTCGGATCATAACCCGACCATCCTGTTGCTGGGGACCAGAGTTCCAGTGATTCCAGCCAGATCTCAACTTGACCTTCGTGCCGCGGACTGGAAGACCTTCCGAGGGCTCATCGCTGGTAAGCTGCCGAGGGAACTGACTCCACCAACATCGGAGGAGATGGCAGACCAAATGGTCGGTCATCTCACTGCTACCATCACCGCTGCCATTGAGGCTGCGATTCCTAGAAGGGAGAGGCGCTCGTACTACTTGCGTGTGCCGCTTCCTCCCCCGGTTCGCGGACTCATCACGCGCCGGAATAACATCCGCAGGCGCTGGCAGCGGTACAGGACCGACGACCTTCGGCAGCAGCTACATGCGCTTGACCGGGAAGTCCGCTGCGCCCTCCAGGAAGTCCGCTCGGACAACTGGGAGGCGCACCTACGGGAAGATCTCTTGCGGGAGGATGGCGCGGAGGACATGGAAGAGATCTGGAAGTTCTGCAGGAAGCTGCGAGGAAGCCAGCGACTGGACCCCATCGTCGTCTGCGGTGATGAGGTGGCGACATCTCCCGGGGCGAAGGCAGAAATGCTTGCGACCTATCTCGAGGGCACCTTCAGTCCTAACCCCGGGAACGCGGATTCGGCGGCCATCGAGGAGGAGATCGCGGTGTCGGAGGAAGCGGTGAATGCTGCCCCTGAAGATGCTAAGGCTGCTCCCCAGTTCCGGAAGGAGGACGTTCTGGGCACGATACGCTGCTTACGCAAGAGGAAAGCCCCGGGAAATGACGATATACCCAATATCGTCATCCGGGAACTTCCGAATGCAGCGGTGGCGTACCTGACCAGCATCTACAACGGCTGCGTCAGGATTTCCTATTTCCCGACCACTTGGAAGAGAGCGAGGATCATATGTCTCCCGAAGACGTCGAGGACGGAGGTGGGACCCGGAGACTTCCGGCCCATTTCTCTACTCGACGGATTCGGGAAGATGTACGAGAGACTTCTGCTGGAGCCGATAGTAGGTTTCGTCCGAGAGGCTGACATCCTCCCGGATGAGCAGTTCGGCTTCCGCGAGCGGCATTCCACGGTCCATCAGCTGGTGAGAACCACGGACTTCATCACGGACGCCTTCAACAGGAAGATGTCGGTGGCAGGCGCATTTTTCGACGTCAGCAAGGCGTTTGACCGCGTCTGGCACCAGGCACTGCTGTTGAAGATGCGGAGACTCCACTTCCCGACGTGGATCATCGAGGTGATCCGCTCCTACCTAAGAGACAGGACCTTCGTCGTTTCCTGCTCTGACTCGTTCTCTGGGGTGCACCGGATCTCCGCTGGTGTCCCCCAGGGTTCGGTTCTCGGGCCAGTATTATTCAACATCTTCTCCCATGACATTCCCAGGAGTCATGGGAGGCACGAGGTCCTGTCACTATACGCGGACGACGCGGCGCTCCTGTGCAGCTCCCGGCGAATATCTTTCGCCGTGGAGAGGCTGCAGATCGTCGTCGACGAGCTACTTTCGTGGTATCGTCGCTGGCGGTTTGCAGTCAATTCCGGGAAAACGAAGGCAATCGTCTTCCATACCGGCAGAGGAGCGCCGACAGAAGAGGAGCTGTCGGTGAATGGAGTCACCCTTCCGTGGGAATCCGAGGTTCTCTACCTCGGAGTGCTGATGGACCGGAAACTCCTTTGGAACGCCCAAGCGCGACGTGTCCGAGGGAAGGCCTTCGCGGCGCTTAACCGGCTTCGGCCGATTATTCGTCCGGGGGTCCTGAGCTCGGAAACGAAGCGTCGACTGTACCGAGCGTGCGTGTTGCCTGTCATCACGTACGCAGCGCCGGTATGGTCAGGAGTGCCGAAGTCTACCCTCGCTCTCATCCAAGTGGTGCAGAACTCTGCGCTACGGTGCATCTTGGGATGCGGGCGCTACGCCCGCGTGGAAGAGATGCACCAGGACGGGAACATGGAACCTCTGAACGTCCTTCTTCCGGAGCTGTCTCGAAGATTCTTCGAGAGGGCTGCGGATTCAGACGTCGCCACCATCCGACGCCTCGGAGAGATCCAGGTTTCAACGTGGGACCGCTATAAGCGCCCCATTGCGAGCATGGATCGCCAAGATGCCCTCCCAGCGAAGAAGAGGCCCAGGCTTCAGTAGCAGGGATCGCCAGAACGCCGTGACAACGCAGAAGACGACGCCCTGCCTTAGAAGCCTAGGCGGCTGGAAAGGCAACACAGTGGAGCCCCGACCGGAGTAACGGGGGTCCGTCCACGAGAATTGGCACGGACGTTGGAAATGTTGGAAAAGTGTTTCGGCAACGATTCTCTAAAAAAAACGGTCGTTTACCAGTGGCACGAGCGGTTCAGAAGTGGTCGTGAGTCAATCGAAGATGATGAACGCAGTGGCAGACCATCGACATCGAAAGTCGGTGAAAAAATTGATAAAGTAAAAGAAATGTTGGTCAATAACCGCAAATTAACCATCAGAGAAATAGCGGAGGACTTGAACATTGCCTATGGATCCGCCCAAGACATTGTGGTTAATGATTTGGGTTTCCGTCGTGTAGCATGCCAAAAGACCTCAATTTCATGCAAAAAAGAGACCGTGTTGACGTCGCAAAAGACATGATTTGCGAGGCTGAATCCGATCCCACATTCATCAAAAGGATCATTACTGGAGACGAGACGTGGGTTTATGAGTACGACACGCAATCCAGACATCAGGCAAGTGAATGGCGTTCACCAAATGAGCCGAGACCAAAAAAACCACGTCGTTTTCAGTCAAAAAAGAAGGCAATGCTGACGGTTTTCATGGATTACAACGGTGTAGTGCATCATGAATTTTTGCCAGAAGGCCAGACAGTAAACAAGGAGTATTATTTGGGCGTTATGAGACGTTTGCGTGAAGCAATTCGCCGAAAGAGACCAGAAATGTGGGCAGAAAACTCGTGGATTTTGCACCATGATAACGCACCGTCGCACAGTGCTATCATTATTCGTAATTTTTTGACGAAAAATGCAACAAATACCATCCAACAGCCACCGAATTCACCTGATTTGGCTCCCTGTGACTTCTTTCTGTTCAATCGAGTTAAAAAACCATTACGGGGAACGCGTTTTAGCAGCCGAGAGGAAGTAATGGAAAAATCGCAGGAAGCACTGATGGACATACCGAAAACCGACCGTAACTTTTGCAAATGTCAAGTTATGACACTAAGATTTAAAGGGAATATCAACAACAGATGTACCAATTTAACAAAAAAAACAGAACTCAAATCGGAACGATGGGAGCGCCACACGGTGGTTATTCCGGGAACTTTTTGATCAATATATATATATTGATATCGATATATATATATATATATATATATATATATATATATATATATATATATATATATATTGGTCACGGATGGATTATTGGATAGATAGGTTATTTCTTGAGAGCTGAGAGAGTACACTTTTACTCGTTGGAAAAATGAAGGCTTTATTAATGGGAGGTGTGACAAGGTGGAACGCAAAAGGTAAGAGAAATTTGGCCTCTTCCGCATTAATGTAGTTTATTTCTTGTAATAAATTTATTTTATCAAGTAATTGGATACAGATAAATTGGAATGCAGAGGTAAGAACATATTTCTTTGTTTGCTGCTTCAATTCATTATCGTGAACATCGTCTTTGTATCCACGCCTCGTTTGTGTGCTTGTTAAATTTTATTTTGGTATCTAAACATTACGGAAAACAATCTTCAAGCGCAGTGTTGTGTTCGGAGAGTGTAATTCAGTAATGCCCTTAGTAAAAATATAGCCGTCAGCGTGAGTCCAGCTGGGTGACCTAGGGTCACCCACTAAACCTTTGCGAAAGGCGTCGCTGTTTCACCACGTAAGCCCACGAAGTAATATAACCAACAAAAATGAAAAGGCGCCTGGAAAGACTAATTGTAGAATAAATATTGAATTTATACTAAGCTTCACCTATAAATATAAAACATTTAGCAAGAAAAGCGCGCATGAATATAAATGAACTACACACGATATAAAGCATATCTTAAAACAATTACCGACCGAAAAATTACCCAGGGTAAAATACCATATAAATATGATAAAGAGTTGACAATTATTAAAATTTAATACCATATGACCAATGAAATAAAGCATTTTATAAAAAACGAATAATCTACAGAGTTAAATATATTCCGATAAGAGAAAATTAATACGTAACTAGTTCCAAAAATCGCCCACACTTCTACATTAAAATAAATAAATGGAAAACTTTAATGAAGGATTGCCGCATGAATTGAAAAGTGAACTCTAAAAACAAACAACAACCATTTCGTGGTATCGCAACTACGAACAAATATTTGGACAATTCATATCGAATATCAAAATATTTACATTCGAGCATCACATGTTTATTCCTTATTCTTAGCTACATAGGCGGACGTACTACTGCGTAGGTTATCCAATCTCAAGCGGCCTTAGAACGGGAATAATCTGCATTGATTTTCAGCAAAAAAGTAGTTATGACTACATCGTTTTTCCAACAAAAAGCCTGTAATACAGGGAAAGTTCCAAAAGTAATGGAATTATTTTTAAAAGTGATTCATCGAACATATTTGCAGAAACACTTTCAAATCTTCAAAGCACACTCCTTGGACCTCTACACATTTCGTCCAGTGACTCTGCCATGACCGGGACCGCACCCTGGGATGCGTCTTCGGGGACCTCTGGCAGTCGCGCACCTGCCAGTTTGGTCATATACGCATTTCATTGAACATATGATGGTCATTATCGCGAATGATGAATGCCGCGGTCTTCAAGGTCACGTCAAAACGATAGCTTCGTTACCAAAGTGATAGCATCCGTGCTCGCAAGGGCATCGATCGTGGGGACGGCCGATGGCGGATCTACTTTCCTTGGAGATGGCGCATCGGTGGCTGAGTCGTCAGCGCTCTCTCTATCTCTATCTCTCTCTCTCTCTCCACGAGTGTCGAGTCTCCGGTTCCCGCGAGGTTCGAGAAATGACGAAAAGACCATCACCATGGGCCCAAGAAGGGAATGCCTAAAATTTAATGCGTTTTTCGAAGAGATCCGCTTTCCATGACTGCACCAGCCTGTACTACTACAACGGATGGAAACGATATTCCCATGTACTATACCGTTTATATTTACTATATGTACTATAACCGTTCCCGTGCACTTTATAGTCATAAACACTGTAATCAACCCTAAGATCAGTTTGGTAAGTGATAATAGATTTCACCCAATACTAAGCACTACTAAACGGCTTGTAAAATTAAGACATCAGTAAAGGGGGGCCAATTCCTCTCCCTGTGTCGGTTATGGTTTCCCAGGTTACCAGGTTCCTAGAGAGAATTGCTCGGGAATCGAACCCGGGTCAAATTTCAAGAGATATATTTGGTTATGGAGATATTGTATGTATTGCTTCTTTTCCGTGGTATTAGTTTTAAGTATGAGGAATTGGATCAGTAAGGTGATTATTTTGCTACCTTTCCACCCCGAAGAGGGCCCGGGTTTGAATCCCGGTGTTGACGGAATTTTGCTCTGTTTTCCCGATCCCAACTTAATGGGTGCTTTGCGGAGGGAGAGCTCTGCGAGGGAAGGACGGCGTCCGTCCGTCGGATGGGACGTCAAACTGTGCGCGACCACCAGGGGCCGCTCGCCAGGAGAGGGCTAACGCCGACGCCGGGTATCTCTCCTCCCTCCCTCCATTCCCCAAATATCCTAGCTATTTCAATTCACCCAAATGTTCCCATCGGCCGTCATGATCTTAGCTGTCATCCCCCCCCCCCATAATTACTACTACCACTAGTATTTGATAGGAAAACACACAGATTGGGAAAACACAATCAATGGCCTATAGCATTGCAGGTAACAGGGCCGTTGGCAAGGGTAGAAAATATAGGGCCGGCTGCTTGACCTGTTTATGACTTCTTTTTGGTATTTGGTGCTAAAAGTGAAAAACTGTTCGCCTGATGAGCGAGCACCTAACAGCCGACACGTTAACTCTAATGTATATTTATCTGCGATGTATCAGATGGTGCCTCGTTATCCTCACACTAACTTTCCACGCGAAAGTCCCCCTTTCAATTCCGGGTGTAGACGACGATGTCGCAATATAATTTGGTGTGTGATTCGCGGCCATAAGAGGGCGGGACGAGGGGAGTGATGACGTATACGGTTGGCCAAGTGACGATTGCTATTCGTCAGTTGTGGGCGGTTGTCATCGCTTGGCGAGCTCTTGATTTTATGCGAACACCAAATCACGAGGATAACACTCCGATCCTCGTTTATAGATTGTATTGGAAATTAGAGCTAAATTATAAAAATACCGAATTTTAAGAATGACAGTATAGAAGAGAAAAAGTATTCTATGGTATTATTCGTCGAAAAATTTTATCAGAAAAATTGGAAATACTTTCTGTGATGACTCCGTGGGATTGCTTTATGATTTCAAAGGACTCGAAAAATTTCTCAGTGCTTCATAAAAACCCGGAACGACCCAGGTTTCGTTTCTGTGCAACATTTCCAGTTGAGTTTCAGAAAAGTATCGACAAGTATACGAGGCTTATTCGAAGATAAGTGTCCTGGTAGACAAACTTTCTCTTGTCGGACGCACCACTACCACATACAGGGTCGCACCCAAAAGTAGTAGGACTGATTTTCTCTGGCGCAAATGGAGCGGTTGAGGGGGGTTTGCCTGGCAGGATAAGGTGGAGGGGGCTCTTAGCAACAGACCGACATCAACCTCAGTCGCCTGAGGGCCCTCATTGAGTGAGGGCACCGTTTTTAGTGAAGCAAGTTTTTCGTCCGCGTCGAAAAACAAAATGAATCTGAATTTAGAGCAACGTTATTCCGTGAAGCAATTGTGCGAAACTCGGGAAGACGGCTACTGAGACCCTCGATATGATCAAGCAGGCTTATGGGGACACTGCCTTAAGCCGTTCCACAGTATTTGAGTGGCACAAGTTGTTTAAAGAGGGTAGAGAGCTCGTTGAAGACGACCATCGCTCCGGACGGCCGTCGACGGCAAGAACCGACACGAATGTGGACAGAGTGAGGACACTGCTGAACACAGACAGACGCTTAACCAGTGAAGAAATTGCAGACCAGTTGGGTCTGTCTGCATCCAACGTCCACCACATTATTTCACAGGATTTGGCCATGCGCAAGGTGTGCGCCAAGATGGTGCCGAAAATTCTGCCATGGCGCGTTCGTCGTCAGCAGCTCCTGGCCAAATACGGCGTTGCCACGTTGCCGCACCCGCCCTATTCTCCCGATCTGGCACCACCGGACTATTTCTTCTTCCCTCTGATGAAAAGACAGCTCAAGGGACGACGTTTTGACTCGATAAAGGCCGCTCAAGAGGCTTCGACGAGGGTCATCAACGGCATCCCCAAAGAAAATTTCCAGCGGGCGTACGGGGAATGGGAGCAACCTTATACTTAGTGTGTAGTAGCTCAAGGAGCATACTTTGAAGATTATTAAGTCGATGTAAGTATATCGTCAATAAAATTATTGTAAAAAAATCAGTCCTACCCCTTTTGGGTGCGATCCCGTATATGTACGGGACTGTTAGGGAAGAGCTCAGATATCACGAGGCGGGTACCGGAAATACTCACCCAACAACACAAGGAGCAAAGAGTGTTGAGTGGAGGAGGTTTTTTTGGACCGCTACCTGCAGTCCTGGCCTTGTGCCGAGCGACCATTTTCTCGTTTCTCGCACTTGAAACTGTGTCTTGGCGGACAACGGCAGCGAACGGCGAAAAGAAGTGGACGGCGATTGTGTACATAGAAAAGTAAAGTAGGGTTGTGGGATATTAAAACTATCAGTGAAAACTTTATAACAAACATATATATGTATATATATATTTCTTTATTACCAAACAGCCCACCATAATTTTGGAGCAAGCCTCGCATATATTTGGTTTTTTGGAAGTGTGACAAGGTGGGGGGAGGGTCGGGGAAGGTGGTTGGTTGCGACGTTTTGATTGGGAATGATGTGTCGAGGGGGATATCCAAGAACCCACCCCATACACCGCATCCACCCTCTGCCCACCCCCTCTGTAACTAACACGAGCCTAGGTAACTCAAGCACTCCCCTTGCCACCTCGCTAATGAGCACTGAGCCTAAAAAATGTAAATTTCATGATAATAATAATAGTAATAATTTTATTTCCCCAATTGACAAGTACATAGTATGGTACAGAATATCATACAATTATGTAATTGTATGGGGTACGTCAAGAAGTACAGTAACTGGATTACTAGCCAGAGAAAAGAAAAATAAAATAAAATTACACCTACATACATAATTAAGAATTTACACAATATAAAATTCAGAATTACCCAGAATTGAAGTGGTCATTCACACTGTAAAAACATTTTTCATTTAAGTAGATAAATAATTCATTTTTAAAAATACAGAGCGATTACTCATTTTTGAAACTAATGGGAAGCCTGTTGAATATTTTGATGCACAGAGAACGAGGTCCCTTGGACATCATTGTCATGCTAGCAGACACTACACACAGATGATTTCTTGTCCTAGCCCCATAGGCGTGTGTGCCATTATTTGATGGAAATAGATGCATGTTCTTTTTTACAAAAATTGCCGAATTATAAATAAAAACACTCGGGACTGTTAAAATGCCAAGGCTTTGAAAGAGAGGTCTGCAGTGGGCTCTATAAGGTTTATTGCACATGGACTTAAGCAATTTCTTTTGAATAATAAATATTTTATTTAACTTTAAAATCTTCAAAGGATTTCTGATACGGCACAATGCTCACATCATCTGCAAATAAGACACAGTTGCCGAGAGGATTTACTCGTAATATTTTGGGTAGGTCATTTATATAAATTAGAAATAAAATTGGACCCAACACTGACCCTTGAGGAACACCTTTTTCATCACCTAATGGTGAAGAGAGGAAGGTATTCCCATCTTCTGGACAGCTACCCTTTGTTGCCGATTTTTGAGGTATGTTCCCAACCATTGCTGTGCTGTGCCTTTAATACCCATTTGGTCACATTTGAACAAGAGTTTATCAAATATTCAATTGTTCCCGGGTCAACTTCGTGGAAATTCATCTTAATTAAATGAAGAATGCAATATATCTTTCCACTGTCCTTTATTCACGTACAACTAGTTTCAACGCTCAAGCGTCATCATCAGGTACAAATTAACCTAGGGAGAAATTTAGAATAGCTTTTTACAATACGAATAACTTAAAATCATTCTTGAATACTACAAAAGACCAAATATGTACACAAAATAAAAGTGGCGTTTATAAGTTAACTTGTTGGACCTGTAGTGCTAAATATATAGGTCAAACGGGGAGATAATTAAAAACAAGGGCGGATGAAACAAACGCTGTTTCAGGAACTGTGACCTCAAGCAATCACACTTCGCCAAGTACCTTTAACCCGGAACTGTTTCACAAGAGTGAAAAAGGAATGAGGATGGACAAGTGGGAAGAGCTCGAAATCAGGAAGAATTTAAAAACGGGTAATTTGGTTAACGATTTATTGTTTGAATACCTCTCCCCAATCCTGGAAGTACCCCTTTCCTTCACAGATAGACCCGATTAATCCCCCACCCCACTGTAAACCAACCAATCACCTTTCCTTACGCTTAACATCCCTCTCCCCTCTCCCCATCAACGCCGATCGCAACTCCACTTTCTTTCCCCTCTTGCCTTGTCTGTTGACTTCCCTTTTCTGAATCAAAATTGTTTTGGGGATAACAGGTTATTACCTTCGAGGAATTCTATTAGCCTTTTATTAAACACATACTCAAATATTTTTCCTAGCTGGGAGATTATAGATTTGGGCCGAAAATTTCCCACATCATTTTTTCCCCTTTGTTTTTATAAATTGATATTATCTTGGATACTTTGAGGGCATCAGGATATATGCCTTCTCTCAGTCTCTGATTTACAAGTAAGAGTAAGGGAATTGAAATATCATCTATACAGTTATGAATTGTTTTTCCTAATATACCATTTATATCAGTTTAGGCTTTCTTTCCTACCTTGGTAATGTGTGAGCAAAGCTCTGAAATGCTGCATGGTTTAAGAAAAATAGACTTGTAAGACGTATCAAAGGAGATATTGATATCATGAGGAGGTTCTTGTACATTAACCATCGGTAGTTTTAAAAAGGAACAATTGAATTCGTTTGCCAGTTTTATTGGATCTGCTGGTTTATTTTTATCATTCCTAAATTGGTCTGGTAACTCCTCTACATTAGATCTAGAATTTTGTTTAATAATATGCCATGCCATTTTTGTGTTATTGGTTGCATTTAAGATAAGTTTATCATTATATTCTTTCTTTGTATTCTTTATCATAATACGGTACAGCTTTTTTAAGTTAGAATATTCATGGTGCAGTGTGTTATCTGCAGAGCACATATTATATTGTGATTTTATCCTTAATACCCTGGACAAATGCCTATTTTCTGGAGTGACCCAGTTTTTTTGAATGGGTGTTGGGTGCTTAAATGGTACAAGGGGAAAGGCTGATTCAAAGTGAAACAAAAACGTTCTGTAGAACAGGTCAAAGTTACTGTTCAGGAGTTATTCTCGTTCAACAACTTCCAATTCTCTTGACTCAAGAGAAGTTGAAAGTGGCTGACATTAGAGTCACTAAAGACCCTCTTTAATATGGTAGGAGCAACAGCAGATTTGCTAATTTCAGACACATTGAAAACTGACATAATTGCCCTGTGATCAGACAGAGCTGGGTTATAAACAACAGTTTTAACTTGGGATTCTGGGTAGTCTGTGAAGATGTTATCCAACAGGGTTTTAGAACTAGTTGTAACTCTTGTAAGATTATTCACCAAGGGTTTTAAGTTATAGGAGGCTAGTCGAGACAGCAGTTCTCTTTGATTATTACCATCAGTAAGGAGGTTACAATCGAAGTCTCCTGCGAGAATCATTGCAGGCCTCTTAGAATAAGTTGCCATATTATAGAGCAAATTTTCCAATTTATCAACAAATTCGCTAAAGGATCCTACTGGAGATCGATACAGTACAAATATAATAAGAATTTGCTCATTGACAGTGATTTTTCCTACTGAACATTCAAATCCCTGTTCAGTGTTCAAGGACTGCAGATTTATCTTTGGTTTTTCATGCATATTAGTGTTTTTTCATACATCACCACCATGGCGTTTCACTTTTCGACACTAACAGTCCCCTATCACACATCCTGGAATTGTGATATTCGGTACACTCATCCAATGCTCACAAAGGCAGATAACCTGCATGTTTAAAACAATAAATTTAGTCATAGATAGATATAAAACTTAAAAAAGAGACACCAACGACAGATTGCAGAATAAATAAATAAGTATATATATATATATAAACCATAAACACAGTAATCAACCCGAAGGTCGGTTTAGTAGATGATGGTAGAGTTCACGCAGTACTAAGCCCTATACGGCGTGTGAAAATTCACACATCAGGGTAGGGGGGCCAGTTCCTTTCCCTGTGCCGGTTATATATATATATATATATATAAATATATATATATATATATATATATATATATATATATATATATATATATAATTAGAATAAGTAAGATCAAGCTGGACACGATTTAGCAAACGACCCACAGAAGAGGAAATCGGGCAGGGAGAGTACGCTCAAGGAGTAATGTACTCCAAGACTGACGTGCGCCCAGGCATAGGGCGCCTATCGGTCTTGGAAGCGTATTCCCTGCACGTAATCCCCAACCATAGGAATGCGGTGCAACCGATTATTTTTAAAATGATGGGCCAACTTAGCATTTTTTCTCATTCTTCACATTGGCATAAGTGAAAGTAATGTATAAATGGCAACCTTTCCGGCATTTGATATTTGGACTACATGTGTACACCCTTCCTCTAGGTGCACAAGCGAGGCGGAATGCGGGCAGTGGCCGGGGGAAATGGTCACTGTCACTATGGCGGGCGATCGATGGAGAAGTGACGCACCCGGCGAAGGGGTGCAGGGAGGGGTGGCTTCGCCTGCATCAGCAGTCCCCACTTCCGTGCATTTTCGGGGAGAGAGGGTGACCAAGGGCGCGCACACATACCAGGAAGGGGGAGCCCCCCCCACCACCACCACCACCACTGGTAGACCGTCACACGGGTCGAATCCTGCGTGGCGCCACCTCGGTGGATGGGGTGTGGCGCCTGCGCACCCCTTCCTCGTCCCCACCCCCTCATTCCATCTCCTCCCCCCTCCACCGCGTCAACTGGATAGAGCAGTCGATCGGAGGGTGGGGGAGGAGATCCCGGCTCTCAAAATGGCGCCAGTCAACCTCCCCCCCCCGCCACCCCCTGGGATACGCCCCCCCGCAGTCAAGGGTGGGTGCGGGAGTGACCTCCGACCCGACAACGATTCGAGGAGCATTTGATTTCTCCCCGGGGGTACGGGAAAAGGATAGAACCCCTCGCAAATTTCTAATTCGAATCATCATTATGAAATTGCTGCCTGCTGCGAAGCATGAGCCCCCCTGCCACACACCTTTTTGGTGGCTTGCAGGGTATTGATGTAGATGTAGATGAGTACATCCTGCTGAGGAACTGTATCGATGAAAAAGGTGCATCGATTTGCTAGGAGACATGCAACGCAGGGCAATGCACATTGCAGCCCCACCGACAGTATTCTGCGAGGCAACTCCTCCCTCCGCACACGAGCGAGCGCCCTCCTCCGCTCCGTCGTCCTTCCTGGGGGCCCCCCGAGTAATTCCCTCGTGACTCCCGCACGGGGGGCTTGCACACACGCGTGTATTTCGCCGAATCTACATTTGAAAGGCTTCCTTGCGCCTCTCTCCCCGAAATCCACGCCGCGAATCGCTCCAGGATCACGCCCTCCAATCAGCGCCCCTCCCTCTTCATTGAGTCTCCGAGTCGAATCCACCTCGGACGCCTGTCGTCGCAACGGGACGGGGGGGTAGCGTTCCCGCACTCCACTCGGCCCTCCTCCGACCCACGCGCCACCACCCCAGCGGTAACCCTCCCCCCCCACCCTCCCTCCCTCCTATTCGCTCCCTTGAGCCACCTACGGTTAATGACCGCCCGGCATAAATATTGTCGGGCCATCGCCGTGCGTGCGATTTGAGTGCCCAACACTAACTATTGACGGTTATCCAAAATCAAACACCCTTAAAACAATTACAGCAGTCAACAAATGTTCATTTCGAGCCATAAAAACGGAATACGGGAAAAATCAGTTCCAATGAAAGAAAGCCGAGCACGACCGTCCTTCTCTGGGCTCGTGGTGCTGCATTCGCGGCTCGTACGATGGCGGGTGAATGCTGACACAAAAGTGCAAAGCATGAAAAAAAGTACAATGAAGAAAGAATCCTCAAAGAAATGTCAGTAAAGATATCCATAGATGCCGTGGAGGCACTGTTTTAAATGCTAACTGATGCAGATGACGAAGTGTTTGGAGGTGCTTGACGATTTTGCTGGAGCATTAAATGAAGATTAAGGGATAACGAAATCTAATTAAAGTAGCAATGGGCTGGGATGTTTTAGGATTGGGGAAAAAATGAACTTCGGAAGCGGATTGAAAGAGGTTCATGACTTTAGGCGTGATGCGAGAAATAAACGTCAGCGACGGTGAACTCGCCCTTTCAGAAACGCCTCCCTCTGCAAACAGCATGAATGGAAGATGCCAGGAGATGTAAGAAGCTACCAAAGTCATGAAAACTCGTGAAAGAGATTTGGAAATAATATTAAGGGCCAAAAATAGCTATGAGAGGGCAGTTGTTGACAGCGACCATAATTTGGTATCAATGAAATGCCATCTGATATTGAAAAAAACGCAAGATGGGAATGAAGCAACGCAGGATCAATTGAAAAAATGCCAGAGATGATTGGATAAAGATCCTGTGCGAAGAAGTAATCCCTTTGTCCAAGGAAAGGCCGAAGCAGCTTACAGAACCATGAGACTCCATTTCAATGACCGCAGATCAAATATCGATGCGATTTGGGAAATAAAAGGCGTATTTCTAGCTGATTATGGAGACGAAGTGAATGGTTAGAAAGAATATTTTCAGACTCATGATAACGGGAAGTAAATTCATCCTAGAATACTGGAAGAAGAGGTCTCTCCATCGACAATTACTGTATGAGAAGGGAGACTACGCCTTAAGGTCTGAATCCGCAGCAAAGAACTTAAGAGCAAACAAGGAACAATAAGTCGATGATATTCCCTCGGAACAAATAAAAAGATTATGAAAATAGATTCTGAGCATAGGCAGTACTATATGACAATGAATTAAAAGAATAATGTAATCGTATCTATGTCAATTAGGAAAATAATATGAAATCGAGCTAAATTCGGAACCATCATCCTGACGACCCATGGATCGAAGATTCTGACAAGAATAATATATCGAAGACGGGGAAATAAAATGAAAGTGCATTAAAACGAGGATGATCGAATTGGGATTGAGACCATTCCTTGATTCTGGGTAAACCGTTGACAACGCAGACTTAAATGTTATGACACGCGACCTAAAGGGAATTGGAATGAACTAAAGCGATAGAAAATCGAATCACCTTCTTCATTCATAGGGATCCGGCAGATGTGGTTAGATGAGATGAAAGCAGCGAAGAAGCCAAGGGCATATCCTTGCCTTATGAATAAGGCAAGGATACTCATTGCCGCCGTTGGTATTACATATTCATAAGAAGTGGCGTGCGAATCGTGTTGGAAAATATAAACATGCCGTGATTTACCGGCGAAAAGTTATAAGAACCAGCATAAATGGCAGAGAAGAAAGAACACCTGGCAAGGACGAGGGCCACGCCCTGACGTTTCGCCCTTAGCGCCGGCTCCAGGCTCTCATAGCCCCAGCTGCAGAGAGCCTTTCTGGGCAGAATGCAGCGTGTTTCCCTCTTGTGGGAACCACGAAATCTACATCTGCGTCCCTGACTAGGATGCAAGTCACAATTGAGATGGGGATGAAAAAGATACAACCTCCAGATAAACAAAATTAAATCTAAGGTTACGGTTTGCAGTTGAATAAAATCTCCCCGCAAGACATGTTGAAACAAGAGTCTTGCAATTAAGACAGCAGAATTATTAGTATTAGATTGACAAAAGAAATGTATTGAGATTGTTAAATATGAAGAGATCATAGATTTTATTAACATAATCAAATGCTTAAAAAATTATTTTTTCGGTATACTGTTAACTTGATACGTAACGTATATGAGCTATAAGTTTTCATTGATTTGACAATCTGTGGTTACCTCGGAGGCAGCTTCAGTCCGGTTCAAGATGGAGGCAACACACAACGAGCAAAACGCTGAAATTATGCTTTCGGCTGAACAAATGGTCTTCTGTCGAGGTCTGTGAAACAGAAAATAATGGAGAGTCTTTCTTATCTACATCTACACAATACCCCGCAAGCCGTCGCAAGGACGTCTGGCAGGGGTTGGTAGGTCACCAGCCATTCTAAATATATTCCCTCTACTTCCTCATGCAGATGGCACCCCGCGGTGCACCCAAAACCCATGTGGAAAGGGAGCGACCGAACACCAATCATGCAACATGCCTGCATACCAATTTTAAGAGTATTACATGGTTAGCAGCTATTCCTGTGCCTAGACAAAGAGGAAAAGAAAAACAATAGGAGAGGTGCAATTCAGACACTTATTATCGGTTAGTCATCTACAAGTACCGGAAGGACAATTCACAAATACAATAGACTTCATCTACATTCGCCTACACCCCAACCGGCACAAGGGTGCACGGCGGGGGGCGTTAGGACGCCTGACTTAGAGAGAGTTTCGTGGGAATTGAACCTTGCATAACCCTATTTTCGACAGCCTATTTACATCTAAGTTGTACCCTGAAAGCCTCTGCTAGGGTATGTGATAGAGGACGAATCAACCTCAGACTTGCAATATCAAGAATATTAGTTTAAATTTTGTGTAATAATGAAGAAATGAAAAATAATTCAAATAATGTAGGGCATGATAACTGAAGGTAAATACACTACAATATATAAGTGTGACATTCATCTCCATGTGTTAGAGGCCAGCTGCTAGTAACGAGGATAATTGCCGGGAATAGTTCATCTGCCCCGTAGCATCAAAGCACACAAGGACCTTGTCCAGCAGAAATATTGCGAGTCGAGGCAGAATTGAAGGTCCCAATGAAAGTATATGTGGTATTGTGCTGCGTATAGACCGCGGAAGGCTCGTTTGGAGCCGAATTGAGGGTTTAAATCAGAGATTGCTGGGATTTTGCCGGGGAATCGGAGCGGACTTCGTTGATCTGAGGCCCGTCCTCTCATCGTGTCGGGTACCCCTTAATCGCTCCGGTGTCCATTATACTGCCGAGGCATCGCAGTTGGTAGCGCGTAGGTTACACGAACACGTTTCGAGGGTTTAGCATAGCTGGTAGGCAAGAGCGTAGGTCATATATTGGGATAAATAAAGTAGAATCCAGCGCTTCTTGTCACTTCAGATCAGGTTATGCCTCTCAGATCCCCAAAAATAATTGAACAAACAAACGCTTGCGTGAAAACAACATATAACCCACGTAAATTTAATAAAATTGGTGTCTCGAAATACATAACAGCTAGCAATGCGAGTGAATGTAATTCTTTTGTCTCTGTTAACCACGAATCGTCTCAAAACAGTTTTGTTAGCGTACATAAAACCGAAAAAAAATTAATTGGCCAAATTAAAATTATTACATTAAACTGCCATAGCATTAGAAACAAAATGTCGGATATTGAACATATTTTAGTCAGTAAAAACGCAGACATAGTAGTTGGAACGGAAAGTTGGCTCACGGGAGATATAGCAAACAATGAGGTTTTTCCAAACGGTTTCACAATTTACAGAAGGGACAGACCAAATAGATTGGGGGGGGGGGAGTATTCATTGCAGTAAAGTCACATCTTAGTAGCCAACAATACGAATGCGACGTAAATGACATAGAAAGCGCTTGGTCCAACAGTAAGGACTAGAACGGCAGAAGCCTATTCGTGTGTTCATTTTATAGACCCCCAGATTCTAACACAG
>NW_027286952.1:2408675-2621175 GCF_022747635.1 Hetaerina americana | reverse complement strand
AGATGTTCGACCATTGACGTTTATCAGTAAAATGGCATTCTCAAATAAAAAGTGCGAATTTTACGACTTCGGATTCGATGACAGGATTTTCGATCGATTTTGTGCCGATTTGGAGACTTCATTGGGACAGCGGGGGAAAACATCCCCCCCCCGGACCAGATTATTTGAAAATTGGAATAATCTGGGCCCACGAAATCAGAGACAAAAGAGAACTTTCTATCATGGGACCGCCGTCCATCAATTAATGAGAGGAAATTTTAATAATAATAATTGCCCGAATAGCCCTTAAATGTATGCTTCCATTTCCTCTTTGGTTTACAATATTTGCATGATAGGCCGA
The DNA here is from genome assembly GCF_022747635.1 of Hetaerina americana. Lineage (NCBI taxonomy): Eukaryota > Metazoa > Arthropoda > Insecta > Odonata > Calopterygidae > Hetaerina > Hetaerina americana. The sequence goes on along the minus strand of NW_027286952.1, from coordinate 2,620,835 downwards.
TGTTGCCAATCCAATATTTCCGCGGTCGTCCAACTCGACTCTCACGTATTTCCCTCCTCCTGGACGGCTCGACAAATCGCCGCGAGTGAGGAGGCGTTGGAAGGCGCTGCGTAAGCAGGCGTGCGCTCGATGCGAGGCGCCTTTTTTCGAAAAAAATAAAAAGTATATCACGCCCCGAGTATCAGATGGCGAAGAGGACTTCTTTTCGTAAAACGTTTCGGCCGGAACCCGAGGGACAATGCGCGACAATCACTCCTCTTCTCCCTTCCGACGCTCTACGCACACGTGATTATCCCCCCCCCGCCTCCATCGGGGTGCGGGGGAGATCATCCCCCCTTCTCAAACTCGTGTGTCAATGGCGCGACCATGTCTGTCCGTCCTCGCGTGGCGAGGGCGCTTGCTTCCGGGGAGGGACGCCTTTCGGGGGCGCTGGATGAATGGGAGGTATGGGGGAGGGGGGAAGGCAGGAGATCGAAAAACCACCCCCGGCCCCCAAAAGCGAAAAGGGAAGGGGCGCGTAGAGGGGTGCGACTCGATGAAAGGGCGGCGGATGAGGCGCCAACTAGCGGCAATTTCAGAATTTCTCAAATTGCACCCTCCTCCCCCATAGAGCGCAAATTGACTGCACTTGTTGTTTCCAACGACGGGCGATTGTTGTTGATTGGAGGGGGAGTGGGGGGTTGGAGGAAGGGGGGAGCGGTGGAGGTGCCGCCGGCGAGGGGGTGATGATGATGATGATCCCTCTCTCCCCCCCCCTTATCCCCGCACCCCCAACCCCCTCGCCCCCCTAAGTCGGCGTCCTCTCCTCCCTCCCTCTCCTCTCTGCGAATGCTCCTTCAAACACACGAGCGAACCAAATATTTCCGCTGAAACGCGATCTCGAAAATGATTTTCAGAGGCACTTCGGATCGCTGTCGACTGGGAGGATAAGATATCGGCGCGCATCGGGAGAAATTTCCGCTATTCTTCTACTTAATACCCCGCAAGTCGCCGCAAGGGCGTATAGCGGGGGGAGTTAGGACACCACCCGTAATTTAGAAAAGAAAAAAAACCGCATGCTAGAACCACTAATTCATACATCCACAAAAAAAACTTGGCTTACATTCATGCAAGAATACTTACACCCCACTCACATTCAAACACTCAAACTACAAACTAACATACACATGCACCTACAAATATACCTAACATCTTTGCAATGTTTAATTTTGTTCCGACTTGTTAATTCAATGTTTTTAATATTCCTAAAGTGACTTCGGTTTCTTACTATTATGGTTTCTGATTGTTCGGGGAAAGAAGGAGTATTTGTATCTATCAGTGCTGGAATCTATCTCCCTTATTTTATCTTTGTGGTCTGATCTAGCTACGTAGTGTGGGGCCATTATAATTCCTTTAGTGTCATCTTTAAACTCGTTTGTTCTGAACCTTTCTAAAAGTCTAAGCCTCGCTTGTTCTCTCCGCACTTCAAGTGATTCCCAGCCTAAATCCCCTAAGAGACCTGTCATACCTGTGTTCTTATCATAACAATTTTTAACGAATCTGGCGGATTTTCTCTTTCTATTCCGTCCGTTCTTCACCGCTCATACACACGCATATTTATGTCGCTGAATTATACCTTGACTTTATTGAGATATTTTTACAGGAATTGATTTGATCGAACAATGCCGAGGTACTTTTTCTTTTTAGTTAGAAAAGAGAGAAATGCCCCGTCGATCGTTCCATCCGATAGTTTTGAATTCATTCAATTTCACTGACTCGGAAGGTCGTCGACGCATGCTGACGCGACTGACGGCTTTCAAGTGGCGGTCTTTAATATCTTGCGTGAAGTGAAAGATGAATTACCTCGTGAAGGAGAGAGGAGACATTGATTTTCTTCCATGCCGGTCGCTCGAGTGTGCTCGCAGCAGCCTAGACGGGCGATGGAGGGCCTCCGAGAGGGCCGGGACCATAGAATGTACAAGTGGCCACTTGCGAAGAGGTTCTTGCCGTTTTTCAATGGATCTGTCTTCGATCCAAAACAACTGATCTCACTCACTCTCTCCAATTCCGTTCCTTTGTCCCCGATCTCTAGGCAATCGAGCCGATCCGCCGTCATGCACATTCGCAAACATCCGAACATCTCTTATTAACACAACCTCACGCGCCAAATATTTGTGGCTCACCGAGAAAAATTCGTATTACAATCTCACTTGTGATATCCGCTTTTCCTTCCCCTGTTTTATCGACCGTTCGTGCAATCAGCAGACAGTCCGAAAAATATCTGGAGATATCTCGCATGGTTTGGGTAACAGCACCAATGGTCACTGCCATATGCACTGCATTACATACACCAAGATATGGATTTATACTTAAGGCAGTCAAAAGGGAAATCTTAAGAATCCACCCTAGAGCATTATATTACAATTAACGCTCTCATTAATTACTATTCAAACTTTGACTTTGTCATCAATTTCCTCTACATTTCACGAGTGAAGTGATTATGGCCTCTTCATTTCTATCCAAGGTATTTTTCCTATCTAAAGGTAATTTTTGGACGGTGCCTAACTCCTATTATCTTTTACGAATTGCAAAAAATGTATATTATTTTCCCCTTATTACTTCCATTTCTATATGACTTCTACCTACATTCATGCTATACGACCGTCGGTGATATGACGGAGGTAAGGAATCAGACGAAAAGTAGTCCACGCAGCGTCTGTTCATCAGTGAGGCCGCTACAAAGGCGTCTGACCCCAGTGGGGTGGCCATCGAGTGATTGGGTCACGCTCAAAACACTATTGAGGAAGAAAATGGGAAACCACATCAATTATTCATCCCACGCTACTACGATGCACAGATACCCGAGTATGAGCCCTGAGAACTACGGGAGAGACAAGAAGAAGGTCGTCATTTCACGAAATCCTTGCAAAGCGAAATCGAAAACAGAAACACAGAAGACAGAGATGAGGATCGAACCAATTAGACAATGGGGACTTGAAATATTATGGCGATGTTGAGGGTGGGGAAATCAGAAAATATTAATCGGGCAATGGAGAGTGGAACTATTGATTTTTTATGGCTTAGCAAAGTCATTTAGAAGGAGAGCGGGGATTACTGGAGTGAATTAATAAGGAAATATATGTACAGTGAAGGAGACGAGAACCAGTGCGCTGAGCAAGCAAACTTAGTCGTTGTTCATGTATACAAGCTATCAATCAATCAAAGGGGAGAAAAAATATGTTATACGATCAGACAGAGTACATAGTATATATTCGTGGAGGAAAACATTTGATGTTGATGGGGATTGGAACGCGATGGGTAGGGGAAGAAAGAGATGGCAGTGATGGCAGATTGAAGAACAAGGAATGATGACAGCAAGTGAGTTCTGCAGGTGACAGGGGTTAATCATATCAAGTATTTGGTTTTTAACACCCCTTTAGGTATAAGTAAATATGGTATGTGTATATCAGTACATAGGTTATAGTATGTAATACGTCTAGGCAAAAATTTAGGAACAAAGTGACCTAATCGAATAGTTTCCTGGGAGCGGAAAAGGATTTAGTTCAGTTAACGTGATGCTAAAGAGACCGGCAGCATGTTTTGCAAACACGACGGAGGGTGTCCAGGCGCCAGGACGGCTTTCAATTCGAGAGGCGGTCAGTGACTCACTCGCCTCCCACGGGGGCCACACCTTCGATCGGGAAGGAGAAGGCACCCTCCTTCGCTCCCTCAGACACCCCTCCCCGCCACCGCCGGGACCCTCTTAGCGGTGGCCCAGGGGGGCTCGGCCCATTGAGGGAGAAAAGCCCGGGCCCACGACCCTCCCCCTCTTCTGCCCCCTCCCTCGCCCCTCTGGAATGCCGATACTTTGATCTCCATCCCCTCATCCCTTCGGCGGCCTATTTGTACACCCCATCCCACCCCCTCCCCGCCGCCGTCTCCGTCCCTCTCCCCTTCACCGAGGGAGAGGGCGGGGGAGCAACCGAACTCTCCTCCTCCCGAAACTCGCCGCCCCGCGCGCACCCTTCACGAAGGGAGGGATAGTCCTTCGCTCCGAAGGGCTGCTGAGGACTGAGAAACCTGCTTAGGCTGGAGGGCCACCCCGGACGCCGGCGCCTGTTTCCATCTCTTTCGCAATTCAGTTTTCACTTGACTTGTGAGCCTCAATTAATTTCCAATCGCAATGCGTCAGCAATGGAAGCACTGGAGACTGCCGACTCGGCGTAAGAGGCACAATCGAAGACAACTGCGGTAACACTGTCGCGGTGCGAATGCAGCTAATGAGAAAGTGGGAAAACAAATAAATAGCGAGATGCGCAGACGGATCACGTGGTTTCCCAAGAGTAGCTTAGAGCTGTAAGTGGAACCTCTTTACATCAGGACTTACGCTTCGTGTAGATGAGATGGTCGGTCTCTATGAAGCCTTCACTTTAGCCTTAGCTTTGATTTAGCTTAGGTTGAAGTAAGGCTCAATGCCAGAGATGCATACAAATGATTCATTTAGTGTGGATTACATTGAATCCGTGGAAAAGAGTGATTAGTGACATAATAAGAAATGAATCCCCGTTTCATATTCAAGCGACCGTAAAGTTAAAGAAACATTATCTGTTTCAGTAGTTGACTGTAGAAGTTTAAAAAAATAAAACCGCTGATTATCATCGCCCAATTTAAAGCACAGGCGCAGATATATTGATTGGCATTGGAAATCGGTTATCCACTGATATCACCGAGTGGAGAAATTTTCCCTAAATCCTTTCCCATTTACAGAAATGATAGAGTAAATAGAATCAGGAGTGGTTTCTTCATTTGAGTCAAGAACTCTAGCGTCATCAGGGTTGCGGTAATTTCAAGAATAACGGTTTGGAAAGCGTTTGGTGTTAAATTGAAAGTACTCGATCAATACATGTGCATTTAATAGGCCACTGGACGATGGTGTCAATTCGATGCGAGAATTAGATCAGCAGATCAAAAGTTGCATATCCCATTACAACAAACGAGACATAATAATTGGCGGAGATGTCAATGTCTAATCTACTGATTGGGGCATAAATAGTTTGAAAACAGGGGGTTAAAAAGGGGAACTATGAATCACTTTTGTAGATTTTTACACAGAACTCCATATATCAAATTGTCACTTCACAAAACTAGATGCAATAGTATTCTTGATTTGCTCGCAACGAACGTATGCCAAATGGTATTAAATATAGAAACTTTTAAGTAAATAGAGGCTAGGTTTTCCCTGCATGGGTTCAAAAATAAAAAAACTCAAAAGAAAAAATTAGTCAATTGAAAAAGGGAACTAGCATAAAGCATAAAGTTCGCGTAACAGAGTTCATTTGTGAAGAAACAAAAGTATACACTAGAATACTAAGGATACGTGTAATCACTCACTTGGCACTCAGCAGTCATCATGTCCATTCGAATTAAGTAATTTGAGAAAACACGGCACCTAGATAGCACGACGCGGATGTTATAAAATCCTTACGACGCCAAAGGCTAAGTCACGCCTAGATAAAAAATATATGAGAGGAGATATCTCTAGCGTAAAAAGGAATGATATCACTCATTTGTAGGGAAGATATCTAGAGCTAATGCCAATTAGGAATTTCTGAAAGTATTTAGCGAATTTAAAAGGAAAAAATTAGCTGAAATTTTGAATGAGACCGAAAGAACTTTGGTCCTATGCCAGAGAGGTTCAGGGAAATAAGTTTACACGATGAAGGGAGACACTTGCCTTTTCCACATAAAATCGTTTCAATACGACCAAAGTTTCGTAACAGCATAACACCTTCGCCCAAAATTGAAATCTCCTATAATGGAACAGAATGTTTGCTGAAAAAATATTAAGCCTAATAAATCCTCCGGGCCCAATGAAATACCCGCTCGTATACTTAAAGATCTAGCTTCGGAAATTCTAGATTCGTATCTAGAAATATGTAATATATAAGAAGTCGCTGGCAGATCAAAAGGTTCCCAGAGATTGAAAAACGGCTGACGTAACACCAATATTTAAAAACGGAGACAAGGAGGAACCGAGCAATTACAGACCTATTTCCCTAACACCCATTTCGAGCAAGGTTATGGAGCATATGGCAGCTAATTCGATCGTGAGACACCTCGATAATCAGAAGTTATTTTTGAAAAATCCGCACGGCTTCCATAAGGGTAAATACTGCGAGACACAACTTGCGCTTTTTATTCATGATATTCTTATTTTGGGAGAGAGCAATGTTCGAGTGGACGCGGTTCTTCTAGATATTAAGAAAGCCTTCGACAAAGTACCTCATAGTTACACCTCGCACACTAAGTACCTCATAGTACTAAGTACTAAGTACTAGCAAAGCTAGAAGCATATGGCATAGATACAAATATCCGGGGTTGGATTTGAGGCTATTAAAATGGTCGGGTTCAAAGAGTAGTGACAGATGGAGTTAGCTCAAATGCAGTAGAGGTGACTTCAGGTGTTCCCCAGGGAAGTGCCATCGGACCTCTTTTATTCCTTCTTTACGTTAACGACATTGACTCCGTGGTTAATGATACGATGCACTAATTTGCCGACGGCGCAGTGATTTACCGAGTCATCTGTAGTCCCGAGTATAGACAAGCTTTAGCAGGTAACCTTGCAATGCAAAACTTGGACTAGTACTTGGCAATTAGAATTATACTTAAAAAAAAGCTAGTGATAATTTTTCGGAAAAAAGTTTCCCCTCCCGAAGTCCTTCTGTATCGGCAATACCGAAATAGAAAGCGTGGACTAGACTAAATGCTCCGGCGTAACCCCACACTCACGACCTCTCCTGCGTGAAACACATGTGAGGAATATGGGTACAAATTAATTGAAAATTAGGATTTATTGGATTGTTTTGGGTAAATGTGACGAGAAGGTTAAAGAGCAAGCAGCAAAGAGAAGTCAGATTCGTTTAACGTTAAAATCATCAAAATTATTAGATGGGAATCACTCACGGAGCGAAGGTTAAATTATTGATTACGGCATTCGGTACGCAAACTGTGATTATGCCTCAACGCGGTCACCCGATGCGGCATCCCATGAGTCCCACTATTTTGTCGCTGTGGACAGAGGACGTTTCCCTGTGTATCCAAGACAAATTCAATGTGTGTGTTCTACAGTATATACTATTTGGATGACTGGTTTATTTTACAAGATGAATAAAATGAGCGTATTTTCTATTACTGCGTTTTTGGAAAATAAATTTAGAATCAATGTTAACATGTCTGAATCGGTAGGAATTACCAGACGGAAACAAAAGTATTAGGATTTAGTAATTATCACGGAGGATAATACCCTCCGATTGAGGATATCGGCGACTCGGTGGGATGTGCCGATAAATCGCAAACGGCGATCGATATGTACACATCCAAAGCTGCGAGTTATTTACCCTGGATTTCATTGGCTCTCCGGCTGCCTTCTTCTCTAATCAGAATGATCTTCGCACAGAAAATCGACCGGTGGAAGCAATTGCAGGAGGCAGGCGTGATTCGCCAGGAGGCCATCCTCTCCATAGCAACCTCGGTATTGCATGCTCATTCAGATGATTCTGCATGACGCACACCAAGGTGGTTCTGCTATATCGGACTGGCAGCTGACAATATTGACAGCATTAACCTATTCATGAGCGTGAAGCGGCCTTGCATTCTATGAATAAAACAATCCTCCTATGCCATGACCTGAACATAGTAAATGTTCAAATAGAAATATACAATGGACATAACCATGACGATGCATATTATTATTATTATTAGGTAATCTACCGGTTAAGGTAGGTTTTGGATGGACACATCTACCAAATAAATATTTTGTGATTCATAAAAAAAAACACAATCCAGTATACTAGTCTATATCAGGTTCCTCTTCATCTCTGAATACTTTCTCCCTCCCTTCATCCCATCTAACATTCCTATCCTGTTCCCTCTCTTTCCTCGTTTGCCCAACATCCTCCCCTCTATCACAGTCTTCAACATCCCACTGCCGGTAAATACCCCCTTCATCCACTTTTCCTTCCTCCATAGGATTTCTCCCAACAAACCCCTCCCTTCGCCCCCAACAACCAAGTACTTCCTCATTTGTTTTCTTCTCTGTCCATTTCACCTTCTCCATTCTTCTCCACACCCACATTTCAAAAGCCTCACGTCTACGTATATCCTCCTGCTTCAATGACCACGTTTCCGCGCCGTACATAGCTACGCTCCATATCAAAGTTTTTACGAGTCTTTTCTTAACATCCTTATTCAACGTCCCTGTCATCAACTCCCTCCTCCTTGTGAAAGCCTCTTTGCCTAGCGCAATTCTTCTCCTTACGTCCCTACTACTTTGACCGTGTTGGTCCAAAACACTTCCGAGATACTTAAACTGTTCTACCTGCTCTAGTTTTTGCCGTCCTATTTTAATGTTAAGCTTAGCCTTTTTCTTTCTAGCAAATCGCATTACCGTTGTGTTATTAATATTGATTCTCATCCCATACCTGTCGCACTGAATTTCCAATTCACTAAGCAATGCTTGCAATTCCTTGGCTGACTGACAAACTAAAGCTTGGTCATCAGCAAACCTACGAGATTTTACGAATTCCCCGCCCACTTTCATTCCTACCTCCAGTTCTTCCCATGCCTCTTTGATCATTTCCTCTGCATACAGGTTGAACAGCAACGGTGATAATGGACAACCCTGCCTTACACACATTCCTACCACTGCCCATCCGGACTCCCCGTTCCCCACTCGCACCTGAGCAGTCTGAGACATGTACAGGTTGCGGATTAGGCTCCTTTCCCTCCAATCTATTCCTATATTCTGCAGAGTAGTCATTAGTTTTTCCCAAATTCACTCTATCAAACGCTTTTTCGAAATCTACGAAACAGGCAAATACCTCCTGGTTGTGTTCTATATTCCTCTCGATTAGTAATCTCATTACTGCAATGGCATCACGCGTACCTCTCCCCTTCCTAAACCCAAACTGTTCATCCCCTAAGTAATCATTTGCCCTACTCTCTATCCTTTTGTATATTATCCTTAGAACAGCTTTAGCTGCGTGGGATATCACACTTATTATCCTGTTGTCCTCACTTGATGCAGCGTTTACCTTTTTCAGAATAGGAACTAAAACTGATCTCACAAAGTCTTCCAGCCAGATTCCTTCCTCATAAAAACTACGAATCAGCCCATTTAGCCTCTTCCTGCTACATTTTCCTCAACATTTCAGCAGTTCCGCAGGAATGTTATACACCCCACGTCCTTATTTAGCCTCATCTCCCTTAATGCCCTTTCTATATCATCGTCTAGTATTCCTGGACCTAAGCTATCTTCCTCAAAGGCATGTTCTTTTTCAATGTCTTACTTTGTTGGTCTAATTTCTTTACTATACAGTTCTCCTATACTTTCCTTCCACCTCTCTTGGATCATTCCTGTGTCAACTATTATCTTACCCACCTTATCTCTAACTGTTAGCATAGATCTTCCTTTCCTATTTCCTGATAAAGATCTAACTTTGCTGTACAGTGTAACAATTTCACCCTTCCTCTGCAAACTTTCTATATCCTCGCACTGCGTCTTCCACCATTCTTCCCTTGCCCTATTTGTTGCCCGCCTCAATTTATTGTTTAATTCTTTGTACTTATTTTGCCTAACTCTGTATTTAAATTCTTCCATTTTCTCCGCTCATCCATCTTAGTAATCATCTCATCCGTGATCCATGGTTTCCTAATCCTTTTAGCGGTAACGGTTCCAATAGTGTTATTGCGGCTTTAGACAACCCTCTCTTGATACTTTCCGATTTTTCTTCGATAGTACTAAGCCCTTTACCATCCTCCATGATTTTCTCTACCGCCTGCTTGTATTCCTTCCTTTTCAACCCATTTAATGCTTCTACATTCCATTTTCTAACTCGCCGCCCCTGCCTTATCTTTTTGAAACGTACGCTACATTTCATAACAACTAAATTGTGGTCTGAGTCCGCATCCGCTCCCGGGAAGCTGTGGGAATTTATCACACTGTTCCTAAACCTGTGCCTAACCAGGATATAATCTAGCTGATATCTTCCTGAGTCACCTGGCATTTTCCATTTATATCTGCGTTTTTTGTGGTGTCTAAACCAAGTGTTGGTGATGACTAGACATGGCACAGGGACCACTAAGGGGCACAAGATACATAAAAACTGCTAACGTCAGTGGTAGATGATCATAATATACACACAAAACTATTCAATACTTTGTTTTAGAAATCCGATGAAAGAGAACTACGGAATTCGCGGCGTACATGTGGCGCTACAGACAGCGTTTTCATTCATTCATCCAATCGAGGACCTCAAGCCCAAAAAATGAATAATATTACGAATAAACAAGGAAAAGTTTACAGCACACATCATAGAAATTTTACTCTGTAAAATCTACTGGTCAAGAGAGGAAAATATCGATTAAAAAGCGAGAATTCAAGAAGGGAAATGAAAAAAAACTCTGGATTTAGAGGCGGAGATAGTGTCGCCCTGGGGAAGGGAGGGGGCGGATCATGGATGAACTATTGTCAATAATGGTTCGCTCGATATATGGATATGTCAGTGGCGTGTCCGCGATAAATTTCGATTTCAAAAAATATCCAACTGAAAGAGGTTTTAATGTAGACTGAATTGCTTATCCAAAGTCTAGAAATTCTGTGAATTGAGAAGGTCCATTGTCCCAAATTTATGACCGTCCTCGGAAAAAAGCAGGTGGGATAAGACGAGAGGTGCGGAACCGATTTCTCGTGGCGAGACGAGAGTCCTCTGGTGGCGACGATGCCCTCAAACCTTGGCTCAGGTGGTAAGGCATAAGAGACGCCAAATGGAAGGAGGGCTCACTCGTTTCAGCACTTGCAGACGGAACTGTGTTTAACCGAATGGGCGAGGATGACCACTCCTTTCGACCGCCGCCCCAAAATGCCTTCACCCCTCTCCCCTCCCTCCCGCATCACTCCTAACCCTGCGACCACGCCCCCTCCACCCTGTCTCCTATCCTCCCCCACTTCCCCTTCCCGACGGTGCATAGTTCGCGGAATCAAATCGCGAGTGATTTATTGACATGCCTCGAAATGAAGGTTTGGCAACACCGCCGCAACCTCTTCCTCGTCCCCCTCCGAAACCAAAAGGGCCGCCCCCTCGCAATCAGGAGACACCCCCCCTCCCCCTATCATACCCCGCCGCTCCCTTAATCAGGGTACACTGCCGTCCCTCAGCCACCCCCTCCACCTGAGTTAAAAAAGTAGTGACAAGGCATCCCGGACATGCGCATAGAAGACTCTCCACTCCTCTACCACCCATGTCTCCCTTCCCCCCTCCCTCCCCCTCCCGTGATCCCCGCGAACAAACCACTCCCCCGCCCCCTAAGGCCTCACCTCACCCGGATGGACTTTCGCCTCCCGTTGCATTTTGCGAAAGTAATAGAGTGAAACAGACCAATAGACTGCGTGCGCATACGAGAAAATGCCATTCCTGAAACACGCCATATTGTTTATTTGGAATTGACGCCGTTGCCATGGACATCTAACAGGGACCAATAACAAACAAGTTAAAAAAAGAAAGGTGATATTGATGGAGAAACAGCTCTTATTGCATAAATTAAACAAAGAAACAGAATATTTCGATTTTTTTAATCGTGAAAGTGAAGCAAGTCATAGGCCCACAATTAAATCCTTTGTCATGAGATGTAATCAGCTCAAATATCCTTCATGCAGGCATTTTGGTGGCCATTCCACCTTCGGCAGTCGCAGATGAGAGAGTGAAAAATTGAAATATGAAATAATTTTAAATATCCCTGCACTCAGATATTCAATCAACGTCTATTAATTCCACAGACTTCACAATATGCAGACCCAAGGACAGTGAAGTCATTTCTAGCAAGGAGGCAGGGAAACGATTGGAGATTTGGGATTTGACTCTTACTATGCAAGGAAAAAGAAAAAGATATATTGTACTCAATCATAGGAAATTGAACGGAAAGAAGATTAGCAACGGAACCCCGTAACACACATCTGATAAGATAATGATGCCGCAGGATGGACACAAACGCGTCCTCTCCCTCGACACTTTGCGGAAGAGTTCGATTGCTCTTCTTCCATGATGGATACGCTAAACTTACGCAAACTGAAGAGTCTCGAAGAAATATATTTTGAACGGGTGATAAATTAAAAGGTTTGAGATGAATTTCGTCCGGTGCGTCCGCGAATTGGAATATGATGACCGAGGACAAAGAGTGAAATATATATTGCAATGCTAGTTACAACGAAAAATAATTGGTCAAAGTTTTCCTTTCCTTATGACTAAGCTCTTAAAAAGAATAAATAAAAATTATCCTTATTGCTAAACCACGCATGTACAGTAGCTAACATTTTGTAATTAAAGCATTTCCGAACGTCATGTATTGATATCTCTTTCCTTCGTGAATAAACGTTCTCTCCAATTCGAAAAACGACCCGTTTCGCCCGTTCGTTTTTTATGCCAAAATATACGTGAGCACCCTCCCCGGAATACAACCTTGATTTGGTGGAAGGGCTGGTGCGTTGATAACCCCTAGAGTTGTGCTGGCGGGAGTAATAATAATTGCTCCTGGTAGGGTCACCCATGCCAGATAGGTCGAAGGTTAGGAGCCAGACGAAAGGTAGTCCACGCAGCATCTGTTCCTCAGTGAGGCGGCTGCAATGGCGTCTGCCCCAGTGGGGCGGCCAATAAGTGATGGTGTCACGTTAAAAACAATATTGAAGAAGTCAACGGGAAACCACCTCAATTATCATTCCCAAGATTTAAATGATGGACAATACAGAGATTTTGAGTCCTGGCAACTACGGGGCTCGGCCTAATCGGCCGTGCGTCGGGCCCGGCAGCGGGGGAGGCAAGACTTCCGCGGTCGTCATCCCAGGAAACCCTTGCAAGAGGAAACCGGAAGCTGCAGGACAGAAGACGCTGGAGAAGAAGACCAAATTAGTTAGAATAGGAACGTGGAATGTTAGGTATATTATGAGGACAAGGAAATTGGAGAATATTAAGCGAGAGATTGAAAGAGGAAAAACAGATATTATAGGTCTATGCGAGGTGGGATGGAAGGATAGCGGTGATTACTGGAGTGATAATTATAGTATAATATACAGCGGCGGGGACGAGAGCCAACGTGGGGATGCTATAATATTTAAAAAAGAGGTAGGAAGAAGGGTAGTCAACATAGAGCAGGTAATGAATAGAATTTTACCAGTAGAGATAAAAGCAGAACCGACGAATTTGGTTATTATTCAGGTATACATGCCACCGAGCAACCATAAAGAAGAAGAGGTCGATAGGATATACAATCAGTTAGAGGAAATAATCGCGGGTGTTCCTTCAAGGAAACATTTGATAGCGATGGAGGATTGGAATACGACGGTAGGCGAAGGAAGAGATGGTGATGATGTCGGGGACTACAGTTTAGGCACGAGGAATGACCGCGGGGAGAAAGCAGTTGAGTTCTGCAGGAGAGAGGGACTAGTCATCACCAACACTTGGTTTAGACACCACAAAAAACGCAGATATAAATGGAAAATGCCAGGTGACTCAGGAAGATATCAGCTAGATTATATCCTGGTTAGGCACAGGTTTAGGAACAGTGTGATAAATTCCCACAGCTTCCCGGGAGCGGATGCGGACTCAGACCACAATTTAGTTGTTATGAAATGTAGCGTACGTTTCAAAAAGATAAGGCAGGGGCGGCGAGTTAGAAAATGGAATGTAGAAGCATTAAATGGGTTGAAAAGGAAGGAATACAAGCAGGCGGTAGAGAAAATCATGGAGGATGGTAAAGGGCTTAGTACTATCGAAGAAAAATCGGAAAGTATCAAGAGAGGGTTGTCTAAAGCCGCAATAACACTATTGGAACCGTTACCGCTAAAAGGATTAGGAAACCATGGATCACGGATGAGATGATTACTAAGATGGATGAGCGGAGAAAATGGAAGAATTTAAATACAGAGTTAGGCAAAATAAGTACAAAGAATTAAACAATAAATTGAGGCGGGCAACAAATAGGGCAAGGGAAGAATGGTGGAAGACGCAGTGCGAGGATATAGAAAGTTTGCAGAGGAAGGGTGAAATTGTTACACTGTACAGCAAAGTTAGATCTTTATCAGGAAATAGGAAAGGAAGATCTATGCTAACAGTTAGAGATAAGGTGGGTAAGATAATAGTTGACACAGGAATGATCCAAGAGAGGTGGAAGGAAAGTATAGGAGAACTGTATAGTAAAGAAATTAGACCAACAAAGTAAGACATTGAAAAAGAACATGCCTTTGAGGAAGATAGCTTAGGTCCAGGAATACTAGACGATGATATAGAAAGGGCATTAAGGGAGATGAGGCTAAATAAGGACGTGGGGTGTATAACATTCCTGCGGAACTGCTGAAATGTTGAGGAAAATGTAGCAGGAAGAGGCTAAATGGGCTGATTCGTAGTTTTTATGAGGAAGGAATCTGGCTGGAAGACTTTGTGAGATCAGTTTTAGTTCCTATTCTGAAAAAGGTAAACGCTGCATCAAGTGAGGACAACAGGATAATAAGTGTGATATCCCACGCAGCTAAAGCTGTTCTAAGGATAATATACAAAAGGATAGAGAGTAGGGCAAATGATTACTTAGGGGATGAACAGTTTGGGTTTAGGAAGGGGAGAGGTACGCGTGATGCCATTGCAGTAATGAGATTACTAATCGAGAGGAATATAGAACACAACCAGGAGGTATTTGCCTGTTTCGTAGATTTCGAAAAAGCGTTTGATAGAGTGAATTTGGGAAAAACTAATGACTACTCTGCAGAATATAGGAATAGATTGGAGGGAAAGGAGCCTAATCCGCAACCTGTACATGTCTCAGACTGCTCAGGTGCGAGTGGGGAACGGGGAGTCCGGATGGGCAGTGGTAGGAATGTGTGTAAGGCAGGGTTGTCCATTATCACCGTTGCTGTTCAACCTGTATGCAGAGGAAATGATCAAAGAGGCATGGGAAGAACTGGAGGTAGGAATGAAAGTGGGCGGGGAATTCGTAAAATCTCGTAGGTTTGCTGATGACCAAGCTTTAGTTTGTCAGTCAGCCAAGGAATTGCAAGCATTGCTTAGTGAATTGGAAATTCAGTGCGACAGGTATGGGATGAGAATCAATATTAATAACACAACGGTAATGCGATTTGCTAGAAAGAAAAAGGCTAAGCTTAACATTAAAATAGGACGGCAAAAACTAGAGCAGGTAGAACAGTTTAAGTATCTCGGAAGTGTTTTGGACCAACACGGTCAAAGTAGTAGGGACGTAAGGAGAAGAATTGCGCTAGGCAAAGAGGCTTTCACAAGGAGGAGGGAGTTGATGACAGGGACGTTGAATAAGGATGTTAAGAAAAGACTCGTAAAAACTTTGATATGGAGCGTAGCTATGTACGGCGCGGAAACGTGGTCATTGAAGCAGGAGGATATACGTAGACGTGAGGCTTTTGAAATGTGGGTGTGGAGAAGAATGGAGAAGGTGAAATGGACAGAGAAGAAAACAAATGAGGAAGTACTTGGTTGTTGGGGGCGAAGGGAGGGGTTTGTTGGGAGAAATCCTATGGAGGAAGGAAAAGTGGATGAAGGGGGTATTTACCGGCAGTGGGATGTTGAAGACTGTGATAGAGGGGAGGATGTTGGGCAAACGAGGAAAGAGAGGGAACAGGATAGGAATGTTAGATGGGATGAAGGGAGGGAGAAAGTATTCAGAGAAGAAGAGGGACCTGACGTAGGGTAGGACGTTGTGTTTTGAGTTTTGTTAGGAGTCACAAAATATTTATTTGTAAGATGTGTCCATCCAAAAACCTACCTTAACCTGTAGATTATGTAATAATAATACGTGAGCAACACAGAAGGCAATGTCTGCCGCCTTCGACGGAAGTATCACGGAAATGTGGCGACCCTCGCCTTTGAGGAGGAATACCCCCTCTCTGCCCACTTGTGACGGCGGCCCGATGCCTCGTGGGCCGCATCCCTAGGCCCCCTCCCTCCGCCCCGCTGCATTCTCCAGGCACACCAATAAGAGCCCGGATATGGTCAATGCATGCACCTGCAATTGCAGACTCTAAAAAATATATAATTCCCCGCAAAAATTATGCGCCGCAACACAAATAGGGTGCGTTCTCAATGTAATGCAATTATATGTTTTAAGTAATTTATGCAACAGATTTGCACAAACACTTTCAATTTCTCAAAATACTCTCTTTGGGCCTCTAAACACATTTGCTCCAGGGCGACTCCGCCATGACCGGTACTCGCCCTGGAAGGCGTCTTCGGGGACCTCTCGCAAGGTCTTCGTCACGGCTGACTGGATCTCTTCTGTGGACGAGAGACGGATTCCTTTCAGGGCCGCCTGAATCCGAGGGGACAAAAAGAAGTCTGCTGGAGCGATGTTAGGACTAAAGGGGGGAAAGGGGCAGCTTTGGCACCTGGATTTTTGCGTGACACGGTCGGCGCGCAGAGGTTAACAATAACTAACGTCTTGCCGCTTTTACAACTTGGAGAGCACTGAGACCGGTTTTGTGTTGAACAGCTTATTCCCCCCTCCCCCACCTATTCCAAGTAGTTTGATCCCACTCTGACTAATAGGAGTGGCGCGGGAAATTTAATTATTTTTGGAACGCATCCTAAGTGGATGAAAATCAATGGAGCAAGTGAACAGCGGAGTTCCGATGCCAATCCTTTGAAATCTGGGGCCATCGGGTCAACCACTCCAGGATGATAATGAAATTAAGGGAAATGCAAAGGGCTTGTCCAATCCCTATTACAAGGAACGACTGCACTGTAAGTATAGATGCGCTCTGCGTAATTACGGGAATGCCTCCGCTTCAGTGCATCATAGGGGAAAGAGCTGACATCATCATTTATCGCGAGGGGCTTCAGGCTAAACACTACGATAAGATAATTGCGGAATACTGTAACCTAAGCAAAAAGGATGTACAAAAAGAACTGAGAGAGGAAACCATTGAAGAGTGGCAAAGGGACTCCAGTCCTAATGGAAGGTACACTTTGTAGATTATCCCACGCATATTAGACAGGCACAAAAGCAGGATAAACTACAATCAAAAACTAATTCAGGTGTTAACTGGGCATGGGAATATGAATTCCTACCTTAATAAAATTGGCAAATTGCCATCAGAAATATGTGAAACTTGCGACTTGGAAGATACACTAACACACGGACTACAGAGCCACCTGAAATTCGAGGTGCAAAGATATAATATCTGGCATAATACGTAATCCAAAACTACGAGCATAAAAGGAACTATACGGGAATCTTTCAGGAACTCCACTATTCGGAAGGACCCGGAGAAGCTAACATTGTAAAACAGAAATAAATTTTAATATGTTCAACCAAAAGAACACAGAATTTGAAAGATATTCCAAAGTGAGACATTAGGACCTTTGTTATTTATACTACACTGATAAGTTTAATTAAAAGTTATTCAAGGAATAAAATAACACGAAGGAAAAGAAGAAACACAGAGACTACGGAAAGAAAAGCGCTGGTCACTTGTTTGCAGGAAGATGGCGGGCATGTAATCTCTCTGTGCATTGTATTATGTAATTATTGTAATAGTTTGCATGTTCTTATTCACTGGGTAAAATAATTTATATCCAGCTAATGGCGCGCATTTAATCTCTTTGAGTATTATTGTATCATGCATTTATTGTAATATTTTAAAGGTTCTTACATACTGCGTAAATTAATGTAAGTCTAGATATTTTAAGAACTCAGGGGGGAAGTGAGCATTTCGCAGGTATCCCCAAATCGACCAGTTGTATAAAATACCTCATGTCAATGAAGAAATCATTGTTCAAGAGGAAAGCAAGAACAGGCTGTCAGGGGATTTTCTCTCCTACCCCTTAAGGAAATTGGAAGTGACAGGGATGAAGATAGGACATCTGGTACCATTCCAATACTCTCTTTTTTGGCTCTTGCGATGAAGTTTAGCATAGTCACTTGGTGTCGAGCGCGAGGAAGTCGCATCGCCACCCTTGATGAAGGGCAGAGGGCAATTATAAGGTGCATACAAGCCCACGCCGTCGTCCGGAAAGAATAAGGGTAGCCAAGTGGTAAAAGATAAATATCGGATGATTCCCGTTGTCGTGGTTTCTTAGAAGAACTTAAAGAATTGTAAAAAGTGTATGTATTCCTTAAGACTTTTAATGCATACAATTCCCACATTGAAGTACTGTCATTGTTCCCATCGCAACTATATTCAGAGAACCAATGAAAGAGAAATAATTCGATCTCTTGCTTTTGTATTGCAATTCTAATTATTGCATTGAATAGGAGGCCATTAATTCTCCGGAAATACAACAACTGCAAACTTTACTGAAGATTGTACTATCATGAGATACGAAATCTCGTAATGAGTGAGGTAAACCAGCAGAGACGACCTCAATGAAAAAATATCTACGATTGCTTAAAAACCACAAAATTTTACGTAGTCGCATCTTCAAAATGTTTAAGGAGGACAGATCATCAACATCTCATTCGTTAAATCTATCGTGTGAACATTTAACAATGTATTGCACCTTTAGTTAAATGTGTCATTTATACATATGTTGGTCCATTGGTTTAAACCCAGAAATGTGCCAGCGTCACAGGTCTGTGTCACCGAGAGTAAAAGCAAGTTCAGAGTGCCTCAGTCTACGAATATCCACGATCGTTGAAAAAAATCACGAAGTCTACGACGGCTGAAGGGAGGTTTAGGGTGGAACCACACATATCAACGATTTAATCATTTGCATTTTCTGACGAAATACCACCTGAAACCCTAGACGGCAAAAAAGTGCATTTGATTCCGAATAATACTACCTTACTCCCTTGTCTATTTCGTCCTCGTATTCGCATCCTCTTCCAATCAATTCCTTGAACGCCCGCCGCTCTCTTTGACTTACCATCACCAATAAGTGTGGCCAATATCCACCATTCTAACCACTTTTGTATTACACCCAATCACCCTTTCTCCTCTCTCACTTCCGCAGCTGTTTCCCTTTCCGTCCACACCACCATTCCATCCTTCAATATTCAATAGCCTCCAATATATTACGCCTAACATCCGGCTTCAATAACCAAGTTTCCAAGCCGTACCAAACCAGGTCCAAATACTTAAGCATTCTCTTTAGCCATCCTTACTCAACGTCCCTGTCATCAACTCCCTCCTCCTTGGGAAAGCTTCTTTGGCTCATGATATACCTCTCCTTATATCCCTACTACTTACACCATTTTGGTTCAAAACACTTCCGAGATACGTGAACTGTCCCACCTGCTATGTTTTACGACCAATTTAAAAAAGTCTTCACTGTCTTACAATATACCCAGAAATGCCTGCAACCCCTTGGCCGACTGACAAACTAAAGCTTAGTCATCAAGGCAAACCTAACTGATTTTACGAATTCCCCGCCTACTTTCATTCCTACCTCATATCTTTGCCTCTTTAACCATTTCTCCGCATACACGTCGAAGAGAGCAAGTGATAATCGACCCTAACCCCTCTTCTCAACAGAACCCATCCCAAATTAATTCTCATCCCTCCAATCTAATCATATTTTCCATAGTGAAAGCTCAAGTCTTAGGATCCACCGGTCCTGCAGGAAAGAGGATGTCGCACACAAGATCTGTCCCAAAACTAGTAGGATTGAGTCGTCAAAGAAAATTAGTTTTTTTAAATTTTGTAATGAGCCAGAATTGATACATTCACTCAAAAGTCTTTGAATTGGCACCCTGGTACGTCCACACACCGCTGTGCTAGGGGGGTTTTCCACGCCTCGCACGCCTTCTGGGAGGCGGCGCTCGGATTGCTGCTAAGCTCCCTCGTTACAGCCTGTTGTAACGCTTCCACCGAGCCATGGTGACGTCCTTTCAGCACGGATTTGGGGCGGAAGAAGAGGAAGAAGTCCGATAGGGTAACGCTAAGGCTGTAGGGTGACTGAAGCATGGAGCTCTTCGCAATGATCCGCGTGTGAGTTTCCTATTGTTCTTCCGAACCACGCGCGGCATCAACTTCGCGCACACCTTTTCCACGCCCATTCTTTCGTTCACAAGTCGATGCACATCACTTTTAGTGATGCCAAATGCACCAAAAACCATACGAACACTTAATCTACGATCCCTGTCCAACAAAGACTTCACTCCCTCAGTAATTTAATCACTTTTTGAAATCGAAGGGCGTCCTGAATGTTCGGCGTCTTCAACATCGTCTCTACCCTCCTCCAAAACAACTCGTGCCACTCAAAAACACCCTACCGATCGAACCATGGCGTTACCACCATAAGCAGGCTTGAGCATGTCATGAATGTCTTCTCCGGTTTCGACCAGTTTCACTCAAAATTTGATGGCGTAGCGCTGATCCAACAACCGGTTCATGACGGAGTGTAACGAGGTCACGTTATAGAGGTTTCGAACACGAACGATCAGCACTCCGCAAAAGCTGGGAGCCAACCACGACCGGCCTCCGTGGTTCCTCCTCCCTCGAACCCAGTCAGAGAAACCGCCGCCCGTCCTTCCGTCCGTCTATACGGGAAAAAATAAGTCCTACTACTTTTGGGCCATGCCTCGTACGTCGGAGGATTCCGAAACAATGGCTTGAAGAAGGATACGCGCAATTCAGCCGAAGAAGAAGAGGTGCTCGGCATCACTGGAGTGAGGATAAGCAGGAGGACTCGGAGGGACTCGAAGGCAGGGAGAGGCGAAAGGAGGCGGGCTGGAGGGAGAGTGTTCGATGCGGTGCGAGACAGAGGAAGGGAAAGGATTGGCACGTTGAGGCATACCACATGCATGTACGTATATGCCGGGGACAGGATAAGAAGTGAGGAGGCCATGGGGCTCCTTAAACGAAAGGAAGTAAAGTAGGAGAGGGGATCGTAGAGGGATGAGGGGCTGGATGAGGGAAGATTGAGGGTGGCGGCAGGAGTTTACGCTGAAGCACTCGCGCTTCCAAGGGCAATATGCGCTCTGTCTATCCCACGAACCTCTAACCTAGGACTGACCTATTATAAGTATTGATCACAATAATCTATTAATAAATTGATGAAAGCCTAAAATGGATGCTTCTTCAGTTCTCTAATGATTACTTAATTTATACTAAGGACAGAGGATTTTAATACATTAAGTGATTTCAGCATTATATTTCATTTGGCCGCGTCCAGGATTGCAATACTATGCCTCGCCATCAGGTTAGTTATTAGTTATGCTGGTATCCTGCAAGTCACCGCCAGGTTATGTGGCAGGGGGTGAATACACACGAGAGTAATTTTGACCAATATTTCCCCCGTTGGACAATGTTATTTGGATCCCTTATCGTTCGTGGAAAACTGACATCTTACATCTGCCTGTTCTTCACTTAATCTCTTTGATTTTATTGCAATGGTCTCTCCTACCAATGGTCTCTCTCATTCTCTGCCTGGCTTCTGCCGAGAACAGACGTGCTCGAGCTCGCTCCCTAGAACCGGTTCGACCCTACCTGAGACTAACTGCGTGCCTGCTGATACTTCTGTACCTCTGTGTTTGTTCTTCCCTTGTGAAGTGTAGTTTAGTGTTAGCTTTAATTTTGTGAATTAGTTAAGTTTATTTAGTTTTTGTGTTGCTTGTTATTAGTTTTTAATAGTTTGGTGGTATTCCTAGTGGGTACTCGTAGTGGCTTGCGGTGGTTTTTGTCCGTCGAATCTAATTGGTTATCGGTGAGTGCTTTATTTTATTTACCATCTTTTTTCTTTCCTTTCTTTACTATCTTCCAAAGCGTAACTTATTGATTGAGGTAAATTTAACTAACCCCTCTTAGAAATTTTAGCGTAGCGTATACAAGTTAGCTTTTGTTGGGAACTCGTTTGTTATTTAAGATGGCTTCATCTAGGTCCCCTGTTGCCATGCTCGAAGGCACTGGCGAATGCGCGGCTTTAAGGACCCGTATTGTCATGCTGGAGAGAATGGTGCGGGAGCTTCGATCGGAGATCGCTGGCCGGAGGACTCCCCTCAGGAGAAATGGTGCTCGGGGTGGGAATACGAAAACCCGCCACGCCCATATGGGTGCACGGATTCGTCCGAATGCAACACGTGGCTGGGCGATTAGAGACCTACCCCGTGTCCCATCTCCCAACGAGGGAGTGTCTCACGTCCGTAGGTCGGACGATTGGAGGGTCGTCTCTCGGGGCAGGGGGAAGGTAACGCTGCGGCGTGGATTGGACTCTGCGGAGGCAGATACCATCCCCGTCTCCAACAGGTACCAGGTGCTGTCGGATGACAGCACCACCGTACCTGCAGCCCCTATCCCTACTCCGAGGGCACTGCCTAGGGTAAGACGTCAGGGAACGGGAAGGGAGGGAGTTGTAGTAATAGGTAGCTCGAATGTCCGTCGTGTAATGGTTCCATTGAGGGAAAGGGCGCGCCGCGTAGGCGCCGATCACCGGGTGACCGCCTGGTGTATACCAGGCGGAGGAGTCCCTCAGGTGACGAAGGCAATCGAGGCGGCGGTCAAAGGCACGAAGTGCTCTAGGCTGCAGGTCGTGGCCCATGTGGGCACCAACGACGTCACGGACCGTGGATCCGAGGAGGTCCTCCGTTCCCTTAGGGAACTGAGCTCCGAGGTGAAGCGCGTCCAGGGCGTCGAGGGGGTTCGGCTGGGACTAACGGTCTGCAGCATCGTTCCGAGGGAGGATCGCGGGTCTCTGGTTTGGAGCCGAGTGGAAGGCATAAACCAGAGACTATCGAGATTCTGCTCGGACATAGGAGCCTCCTTCGTCGACCTGAGACCAACCCTCCGATCTTGCAGGACTCCCCTTAACCGATCTGGGGTCCATTACACGGCGGAAGCGGCGAGTAAGGTGGCGGATAGGATACTCGACCACTGTAGGCCTTTTTTAGGATAGAGGGCAGGTCACTTAGTGGGTCAGTAACATCTGGGGATAGCGCGTATAATATTATTAATAAAAATATAAAAGTCACCGACAACACTGGCATTGATTTAGAAAGACATGTGACACGCACTTCCCCACAAAGGCGTCCTAAACTACAGTCAGGCACAAACAAGGACGTTATTCAACATCAAAATAATTTAACTATACTTGTTATAAATTGCAGAAGCCTCAAGAACAAATCAGCGGATCTAGAACACATAATCAAAACTCATTCCGCTGATATAGTATTAGGCACAGAGAGTTGGCTGTGCAATGACATAAACGACCAAGAAATTTTCCCAATAGATTTCAAAGTTTACCGACACGATAGAGATACAAGACCCGGAGGAGGGGTTTTCGTGGCAGTTAAAAGTCATTTTGAAAGCAGGCAAGTTTCATTTGAAAATAATAACATAGAAAGTGTTTGGTGCACCTTAATACGGACCAATCAACCCAACATAAATTTATGCTCTTTCTACAGACCTCCAGACTCAGATTTGAAAACACTTCACACCCTCAACGATCAAATTTACAATTTTACACGTAAATATAATAACAGCATAAACATAATTGGTGGCGACTTTAACCTCCCTAGTATAGATTGGGACAACAATATCGTTAAATCTGGGACCCGCGATCGCGAATTTTGCAATTCCATGATAAAATTGGTTCAAAGAAACTCCCTCCATCAAGCAGTACGCATGCCCACCCGTGGAAAGAACATATTGGATCTATTTCTTACAAACACGCCTGAACGTATTATTAGTGTATCAACTGATGAGGGCTTGAGTGACCATAAAGCAATTAATGTCCACTTGGACATGATTGTTAAACCAAAAAGAAAAATTTATAATTACCATAAAGCAGACTTTGAATCTTTTGCCAATCAATTAAACTCTTCACTACCCGACTTCAAAACCCGCTTAAGTCATGTCAACGTGGAAGAAACTTGGACAGAATTTGTCAATATCATGCAAAAAGGAATCGTAGATTTCATACCTATAAAATACGTTAAAGCAAATCGCGACCCCAGGTGGTACAATAAAGACGTTAGAAAAGCCCTTCGAAAGCAGAGAATGCTACACTCTAGGGTAAAGAGGGCAGGCGTGAACACATCATCCCCTGAGAATAAACAATTATGGGACACATATAGATCCTCTAAAATTGAAACAAAAAAACGACTACGTAGCGCCTTACTGGACTTCAAACGCAAATTACTTTGCGAGCACTTGGACACTGACCCCAAAGCTTTCTGGTCATATGTTAGGGAAGTAAATGGGAGTAAACAAACCGTGGCTTGCTTAAGGGACTGTAGCAATATAATTCATACAGACAGTGAGGGTAAAGCTAACATCCTAAATTCATTCTTCCAAAGCGTTTTCTCGAATGATGTTGCCACTGCATATCTCCAAGAAACAATACATACTCCACCCATGGAAAAAATAACAGTGGACCAACAAGGAATTCTAAAATTGCTTAACGAGATTAAACCCAACAAATCCCCGGGTCCCGAAAATATACCAGCTAGGGTGATAAAACATTTAGCTCCAAACATTGCCCCGTACCTTGAGTTTATATTTAAAAAATCCCTCACAGAGTGCAAAGTACCTAAGATTTGGAAAACCGCGCAAATAACGCCTATTTTTAAAGGTGGTGACAGGGAGGATCCCAGTAATTACAGACCTATATCTCTCACTTCTATCTGTTGCAAAATCTTAGAGCATATAATTGTCAGTTCAATAATGAGACACCTTGACAATATTAACTTTTTAAGTGACAATCAACACGGATTCAGGAAAACCCGCTCCTGCGAGACCCAATTAGGATTATTTACACATGATTTACTTTTATCGGGTGAGAGAGGTAGGCAAGTGGATGCCATCTTCTTAGATTTTCAAAAGGCATTTGATAAGGTCCCACATGGTAAACTCATTCATAAATTAAAGGTCGCGGGTATAAACAAGGGCGCCATTAGCTGGGTTAAAGATTTTCTTTCAGAGCGGGAACAGAGGGTAGTCCTTGATGGCGCTAGTTCCGACAGCGTTCGAGTCACGTCGGGGGTACCTCAGGGAAGTGTGATCGGGCCGTTGCTTTTCTTGATTTTTGTTAACGATTTGAACCGCGAAGTGAAAAGTAAAATTAGGATGTTCGCGGATGACACGGTGATCTATCGGGAGATATCTGGGGATGAGGATCGTTTTATTCTAGAGCAGGATTTAGATTGCATTACTAAATGGTGTTCTAACTGGGGATTGACTCTAAATTATCATAAATGTTCAGTGGTAAATTTCTTTAAAAGATCAACGGGATTTGCTTACAAATTAGCTGGAGGTGACCTAGCAGTAGTTGATACGGTAAAATACCTAGGTGTCACATTCACAAAAGACTTAACTTGGGGGACTCACATACGTAAAGTCTGTGGTCAACCATATAAAAAATTGGGATTTATTAGACGCATTGTCGGCAAAAGTGACTCGAAGGTCAAGGAACGTTGTTACCACGCTCTTGTAAGGCCTCATTTAGAATACGCATGCAGCGTGTGGGATCCGAGTGAAAAAGGTCTCATTCGGGAAATTGAGAAGGTTCAACGCCGGGCAGCCCGTTTTGTAAAAAATTCCTACGATAAAACGCAAAGCGTCACCGAAATGCTCATGGATTTGGGGTGGGAATCATTGGCTGAGAAACGATTCAATGCAAGATTGAAATTATTAAATAAATTTAGATCCGCATGTTTCAGCACCGAGGTCTCGCAAATTATTCGTACTCCTACATACATTGGTCGCTTGGATCATGCATATAAAATTCGGGAAATAGATGCCAGAACTAGCAGACTCAAGGACTCCTTCTTCCCACGGACAATACGGGATAGCAACTGTAGGGTTATAGATAGCAAAAATTCCACTTGCCACCCTCAGCGTCTAAAAAATAATTAGTTGTATTTAAAAGCATGCTCTTCCACTAACCTTATGTGTTTTGCTGTAACAACCCATTCTTTCCGAATGACCTCATTTGTGTTCTGTTTATCTGTTTTTAAGTTTCCCTTTCAATCCCTCGTCCCTCTCCGCGGGGGCAAATTCCTGCTACCTGCAACGTTGGGTCGCATTCCCGGCCTTTTAGAGACTCTTTGGGGGTGGAGTGTTTCGTGGTGCATTTTCATGTGGTAGTGATGTTTCAATTTCTTGCTTGTTGTGTCCTGGCTTCCGTGTTGTGGGATGGCTTTCGTGCTGCATCGTGGGGTGCAGTTTTTTAGTTGTTTTGCGGTACATGTGTTTGCATGAGTATTGGATGAAGGGATTTTTGCATGAGTGTGTGCGCTGCTGTGGGTGTAATTTTCCGTGTTGTTTTTTTGCATGTAGTATTTTTCTTTTTTACGGTTGGTGACCTAACACCCCCCGCCACACGCCCTTGCGGCGGCTTGCGGGGTATTATGTAGATGTAGATGTAGATGTACCGTAGATTACGATGGGGCTTATAATACATTTTTAACATCATTGCCAAAGAGACCTCCTTCCAATGTATGCAAGAGATTCAATCTGTGATTTAATCTTCGCTCGATTAAGTGATTCCTAACCTTGCTCTTCTAATATTTGGATACGCTACTAAATTAATCAAGGCAAAGTTTTAGAAATCTAGCTCCTCTACGCTTCACGTCATCCAATTTCGTAAGGATCCCATTTATGTACTATGTGCATATTCTAAATGAGACCTAACCAGCGAAAGATGACATTTTTCTTTGCCCTTTTCATCACATTGATAGGTTGAACAAGTACGTACGATACAATTTCCAACTCCCTCGTCCTTGTGAAAAGTGGCGATCGGTGAGGGAAATAAAGGTGTTGATGATGCCTGAAATTGAAACCACGGTCGAGAGACAATCAAGTATCACGTTCATCTCCTGTGTTTATATTCTTTGTCGTAAAAACACCACGGGTAATTTACGACGTCTTCTTTCAAGCAATCGATGAATAATAATGCCAAGGTCATTTTCATCACCCATAATCACATATTAAAATATTAGAGATGGGTGAAATAGTGAGTCAGTTTTCCGGTCTTGGTTTATTTTATGTGAATTATGATGTCCACTCAATAAAAAAAATTCGCAAATAATCCATTTCCGGAGCGCGGGATAGTTCGGTTACCGGAAAAAGGTTTCTCAATGGCCTCCCATACATGACGCCATATCTCCAACTACTGCGAACGGTTGGAATCAATCACGTTTTTACTCTGCTCTTACGAGTTATAATATGAGCACTGCCCGGGAGTCGACTGCAAGGGCAATTTTAACTTTTTCATAATAAGTGGTACAATATCGAGAGTGTGCAGTGTCGGCGAGGAGGTCCGATGGCACCGACCTCGACCGGAGTATCAGGGGTAACCTCCCGCGTGAGCGCCGCTGCGTCGCGGACACGTCACACGTAGACGTCCGAAAGTGTGTCCACTCACTGTCTTCTGCCCTCGGCCGTCGGTCCACCGAGGAAGAACCAGTCGACGGGCCTTATCCGGAGGCCACCAAACCCCGGCGGGAGGGGCGTCTCATTCACTTCTCTACCTCCACCTGTCGCGCCACCCTTTCCCACCCTCTCGATGAAGTAACCCACAGGGGCGGCCCCCCATCCCCGAACCATCACTCACCCCCCCCCCTCCCACCCGCTTACTCTCCCCATCGGTTCCTCTGCCGATGCAGCCCGCGGGCGCGCCACCTACCCGTCCGAATCCATGTCGGAAACTTCATCCTAGGCGATCCCAAAACACCCACCCACACATTCAATCTGCAAGGCACCACTTCGGTGCTCGGTCCACGCCGCGTATTACGCATCAAAATGGAATGCTGTTTCAATGTTAGATATTAATATAAATACTAAATAATGCAATTGATGGCAAATAAGTTTTGACCACAACATGCATACACTTAGGTATCCTAGTTCGAAATAATTCTTCTCTACGAATGAAAGACGAACTGTTGGCAAAGAGAAAAATAAAATAAGGGCTGGATAACATCATAACCACACTCGAGGATTCTTACGTTGGCATTAAAAAGATTACTTCCCCAGCGCAGTTTCCGCTCTCTATCTCTCCAAACTTAATATCACAATTCGTCTCTCGTGGGTCTGATAATACTCAGAACGCCAGCGACACAAAATGGAACAAAAGAACGCGTGCTCACGCATTCGGAGGGGGGAAGTACTTATGGCGCGAGATAGGATATCGGAGAAGAATGGAACAGGGAAATATATTAAGTAAAAACCTATCAAATAATCTCCAAATTTTTATGCGTGCTGGAGGAAGATATAATTCAAAAACAAGGGTCACCTTATCATTGAACTCGTTCCCGTTGAATGACTGGTGAATTGCGATAAATTATAATCAAACGGAAGAGAGACCCGTGACTTGACATGTTCCGTAAAATTTGTGATTTTACTTGGCAAATGGCGCCGAGAGTTGTGACCGCGTGGGGTGAACTTACACCCCCCGCCGCTTCCCACGGGCACCCTCCCCCCCCAGCCACTTGGACACCACGGCACTGGCGCTGACACTCGTGCACTAGTCTGCTGATTACCATGACGGGCCACATGTGAGGGGACGAATCCGCATGCCTTGGTTGGAGAGCACGTCGCACAAAAAAACCAGGAATTCTCACGCGGAGGGAACAATTTTTCATAGAGATGAAAATGTAACAGTAGATAGCTGAGCATCTTTCCACTCCCAGGTGAATCAATCACTCCAAATCTGTTCAAACACTTCAAAATGGCCAAGATCACTCACTTATCTCGCATTAAAGCTGCAGGAATCTTGCACGTTCACTTGGCATTCTTCCAGACAAAATAACGGAATTATTAAACATTTATTTTAAAAACTCTCGATATCGGGGGTAATTTTCCTTCTGTCGCGTTCACGCTACAAGCTACGGTCGCTCACGGATGAATCCACAAGGGGGATCGAAATCGTGCGGTGGCTAACGTACAGGCTTCCTACCCAGAAGACCCGGGTTCGAATCTTGGAGACAAATAGTTTTCAATGGTACCTCGATCCCTAATTAAGGTGCTTCGTGGAGAGCACTTTGAGTGAGTACGCCATCCGTCGGATGGGACGTTAAGCTGCGAACCCCTTGGCGCCTTTCGTTATTAGAATAGGTGAATGCCGACGCCGGGTTTCTCTCCGCCCTTCATCCTTTCCTGTCCATCCCTAATGGCCAAAATGACCTCAGCTGTCGATCGCCCAACCTACATACCTGTACTACTACCACTACTGCGGACGATTCACGTGGGCAACAGTTGTGGGGGGTTTGGAACCGTGGCCGAAACAATATTGGGAATAAATCCTCCCGTGATAGCAGTATTTCCCATCGGTTTTAAGTGCGAGGGTCCAGCACTCACGAGTGTGTCGGCCCGACCCTCTATGCATGGCCACCCGCCCACCCACCCGAAATCCATCGCTCATCTCCCCACACACACTTCTGACACCTTACACTCCGAAACCCCCCCCACCCACCCCCTCCCGCGTCGAAGTCCCACCCCCGCCGACCCCACTCCCTCCCCCCGTGTTGGGCCCGTCGAATTCCTTACCCCGGTCCTCCCTCGGAAGACAGCAGGCGGACGGACGGACGGATGGATGGACCCCCACGCCGCACACAATGACACCCCCATCGACTCTCCCCCCCATCACCCCCAAGGCCGCGCGAGGGGGCCGGAGGTCCATCCTGGCAATCCCATGCGTCACCCCCGAACGATCCCCCACCTCCCGGAGAAGGGGGCCGGAGGGAGGACGTCGTCATTCGGGGGCACCTGGATCAGACGCGCGGAGGGAAATCAAGGCAGTGAGGCCATTCCTTCCTGACGGACACTGCTCGCTCTCCCACTAACATACGAATCACTTCAACTTCGGGAAACGATTGGGTGAATATTTATAAAATGGAGGAGGCCTGATTTCGTTTTGAATCACCACCAAAACATGGCCGCTGGCATCCAATTAAAGAAGTATTTCTAGCAATACAATTAAATTCTCACATTCATGCAAAAATAAATATTTTGCAAGAGTCTAGAAGTGCGATTCCTGTATAAATATGAATTTTTTATGCAATTATTTTGGATAACATTAGAATCTTAATCTCAATCACCGAACGAGATGTAGTATTATAATTCAATGAAACTTGAGATAATGGTGTCCTCGTCGGAATAAACATTTTCGTTTTGGATCCTAAGTTTATTTTATTCATTGCTATTATCGCCCAGAGAGGGGGAGCGAATCGTACGGAGAAAGAACGTCAAACACTTTAGTTAAAGTGCAATATCAGTAGCATATAAATGTATTATACAATTATACATTATACGTGTGTGTATATATATATATATATATATATATATATATATATATATATATATATATATATACATATATATATACACACATAATGTTTAACACATAGCACTCAAAAACACACAAAAAAGAGACTCACCATTTTGTGTGTTTCTGTGCGTTGTTGTCTCTGTCCACTAGTGCTAAATGTTATACCATTATTATTCACGTCCGTGAGACTTTCAAAAAGTGTTATACATATATATATATATATATTAATGGGGGATTTTTTTGATGTTATTATTATTAGGAAATAACCGAGATATCTGGATAACATGTATATACTGCATGCATTAACTGAAAAACACTTCCGAAAAATTCTGTTTCTTTGTTTAATTTATGGAATCAGAGTTATTTCTCCATCAATAACACCTTTCGTTTCTCACTTGCTTGTTATTTCTCCCAGTTATATCTACATGGTAACAGCGTCAACAAATATGGGATTCTAAATAAACAATATGGTGTGTTTCAGGGACGGCATTTTCTATACACACGTGACCCTTGGCACGCCATCGCTCCGAGTCCCCCCTTGGCACGACCCGAGCGAGAGCGCCGCGCAATCAGTGGTTCTCCCCGTTCGAGACACGCGGGAGCGTCGGACGGACACGCGCGGGCGTGCGTGCGTTTCGTGAATGTCTCGACTGACGTAGGGTGCACGCCCTAGGGCCACGCGGAGAGGGAGGGAACTACTTCCCAATGCGTGCACCGCAGAGACTGCTTGGGGAGGGAGCGGAGAGCTGGAAAACTCTTCCTTGGGATTCCTTTTGGGCCAATTATTTATTCCTCCAACAAACGTAATTATTACAGAGTAATTTGAATATGACGTCGGCTCGCAAACCTATTTTTCTTTCGTTTCAAATACAGCATTGATTGCAACAATATTGTGGCATTTATCAACTGCATTGTAGTCAAAGTTTTCGGTGATTGGATAGAACGCACATCCAGAAAACGCAATCTAAGTATAGGCGATTGGATATTTTATCGCTTTTGCAAATAATTGTGAATATTAAAATAAAATGCCGCCAGCTTAACACGACCCTAACTTAAAAGGACGATCAACAAATTATTTCAATGTAGCCATTTAACATTATTCGAGAGAAGACTGAGGTGACGTTAATTTCCATTTGCTTGCTTGCTGAAGCCAAGGAAATGCGTGACCCTCATTCACCAATATCAATGAATTC
This sequence comes from Hetaerina americana, assembly GCF_022747635.1. NCBI lineage: Eukaryota > Metazoa > Arthropoda > Insecta > Odonata > Calopterygidae > Hetaerina > Hetaerina americana. Next base: position 2,589,394 of record NW_027286952.1, on the reverse strand, counting down.
CCTCTAATCCGCCGTCCCTGTGGCAGCATTGACTCAGCATCCCCTGCCCTCCTCCTTCCACATCTCCCCTCAAGGGGGCGCTGGATGGGGTGTGGGGGGGGGGAAGGGTAATCGAGAGGGTGTGATTAAAACCTTGCTTCAAGATTATGTCGAAGCGGTGTCAATAAAATAGTTCTATAATTTATTATTTATTATAAGTAATGATTTGAAAAGTCAACGCTAAATTCATACGTTCCCTATTCTGCGTTATACTAGGCGGGCATGCAGGAGTTTTAAGTTTTAATTGTCATGGTTAAGAAAACAAAAGTATGTCTGCAACCTTTTTGATTAAGTTTCATTCCAAGATTGAGTGGACTCTCAAAGATGACACGTGTAATAAAAAGTACTGAGCATAGTATAACGTAAAAATTGTTTTGCATTTTTATGGAACAGATTTGTGCCTCTAGTCTTTTGCTTCCCGCTGTATTTTGCGCTCTTTTTGTGCTTGGTGTTATCGCTGGAATACGTTTTCGTTTTCCCAGGGCACATCCTCGGATGCTGCAAAAGATGTGTTTAGTTCGACAACGCGGCATCGCAACGTCGCGGCATCTCCCGCAATACTTTGAATAGTGCGACATGTCCCGAGTCTCCAAATGCAAGTGCAATCATAGATGGAGAGGAGAAAGGCGGGTACGCTGATAATTAAAGTGCTCAGGCAGCATGAGCTACCCTTTTGCACGTACTATTTCCCGATGGCCACAAAGAGCAAGCACGGGAGGATGCTGATCCTCTCGGATAGCTCGGTAGATGCGGAACTAGCCCAGGGTCTCTTCTCTTCCGTGGCCAGAAACCAGACGGGATGCAACGTACCTACATCTACATAAATACTCTGTGAACCATCAAAACGGTATTTGGCATGGGGTGCAAACACTAGGTGGAATAGATTAAGGATAAGGGAGAGGAAGGGAAAAACATTCACTAAAAAACCGAGTCAACACTTTCTACACTACTCGATGCATCAACCCTTACAATGTACACTACTTGATTGCAAAAATGAGGTCATCAGGAAGGTAAACATTACAAATGGAAATCATTGTTAATTTTGTGTTTCTGGACTTATTATGTCCCCCACACTTGACTATGAAAAATATCCTAAAGTCACATCGATTCAATGGCTTGAACTGCTCTTGAAGGCTTCGTATTCAATTTTCTGGCGACTGAAACTTCAAAATTCACAATTTTTTCATATCAACCTGCACCAAAACCTACCAAAGCAGAGATAAAAGTTACAGTGTTATACACCTCAAAGGTCGGTTTTGAGAAATAGATAAGATCTGAGAATGAGGCCTCCGAAGAGGCACTGCCCACATCTGGGACGCCTTAATAAATTTCACTGCGCGATTCATCTGAATTGAGATGCACGGGTGTAGACATTCCTCGGGGTGGGTCGAGGGGCGCCTAATCCCCCTTGCCCATCGCCAGATGCCGCTGGTGCTGGGTGGCCGCGGGGCGAGGGTGGGGAAGTGAGCGGGCGGGGGGGAGGCCTGGGTCCCACGCATCAGCCCCTCCCCCCCTTCCCTCTGAGAGGCGGCGCAGAATTTCCGAGAGTCATCGAGGGTGGCGGCGGGTAGGAGGGGGTCCGACGGGAGTGTGGGGGCCGCGTCCACCCCCCCCCCCCGCCTCTCTCTCCCTCCCCCCGAGTGTGCGTGCGTGCGTGTGTGTGTGCGCGCGTTGGAGATTTCAATGCTTGCCCTTCTGTGTCCGATGGACGTGGAGGAGGAAGGGGGTGGGGTTGGATTTTTGACTGATGGACGGTGGAGGGCGGGGTTGTTGTCCTCGTCCCCCCCTCTACTCTGTGCAACCCCCTCCCCCCAGGGGGGTCGTCGAGGGGTGTGGTACGGTCCACTCGCGAGTGGTGCGGCCACCGTCGGCGGGTTGGTACCGTCGTCTATTCACCAGGGGAAGGGGCGCTCGGCACCACCGCGGAATTCCCCCTCCCCCATCAAGGGTGTAGAAGGAATCCCCGGCTGCCGTGAATGGCGTGCGCGAGCGGACGTCCAGTGGAACGAGCGCCATAGTCTCGACTCCTCGGTTGCTCCGTCATCCTCCGTGATTTCAAATTCCTCCGCAGAGAAAAGGTAGGATTCGAGGCTCTCGCATGAAAGTGATCACGAAGACCGAATACATTTATGCGGAATAAAACGGAAAAAAAAACATATTTTCGAGTAAATAGAAGAATTACGGACAATGACGGGTGACCATATAAATTAATTTTCTGGATAAGTAACTTTATGTTTATATTTTTGGAGATTGGATGCATTTCTTTCGTAATAAATGTTCCTAATTCTATTATTGAGACTTGTAATTGACTTTTTTTCTTGTATCATATTCTGTAAATTGATTGATCGGAATGAAAAACGGGAATTACCATTGATGTGAGCAAAATTGAAGGAACACAAGATTAAATATTGAAAGATACTCTGCGTATTTTTTCAATCCAGGCATAGGTAAACCTGGTCGTTGAAAAGGGAAATATTGTTTACTTTTAAACTGGCCATTTGTAATTACCGGCATAGATGTTAGAACGTGTGGGCACTTTTATGCACGGCCCCAAAATAGAAAACCTCGCCAGGAGAGAGCCAAAATCGCACCATTCAAGTGATCGGCGCAATACGAGTAATCGGACTTGCATTCCAAATGAATTAGCATACAAGCAACTCAATGTATGCATTCCAACCCACCACTGACTCAAGTTCAACCAATAAGGCCGACAATGATCTTCAGGGTGGTTGCTGATTTTCATTAAACTGATATTTATAAAAATCATAGGTTTCTTTCTTCTTAGGCTGCTTCAAAAGAAGTCTTTGATTTCGGTTAACTAAAGGTGGATAACATAATATTACACAGTCAGAATAATTTAACACTTTAGAAGATCTAGGACCATATAACATTTATTGATTATTTTTCGTTTCATCCCTTTCCCATGAGCAGTCGTCGTGGCAAACGTCCGAGATTATTTGCAGCATTATTCAGAGCCCACTCAGCGGCCACTCTCCTCAAGGTCGCGGTGACCAACCAGCCATGTGAAGTCAGCTGAGTGGCACGTCCAGTCATCGACCAACCTCCACTGCAATCGATGGTCAATCAATCCGAAGATTGCCGCAGCGTAGCCCTCCACTTCGCTCTCATCTCATCATCCCATCTCCATTTCTAACTTTCGGTTTCTACGTCTCCCCATTATTTGTCCACGAAGCTTATTCTATTCGTGAGCGTCCACCGCTGACGTCCCTCTCATTTTTCGCCTTCATCTGCTGCAGACATTCTGTAAAACGATACGCTTTGGAGTGTGCTCGCTGACATTTTCAACAAGTACCTCCCTTCCAGTGCCCTCTCGTCGCTGGTGACTCCATCCTCACCATTCCAGCTCCGCAATTCCAGCCTCCCCTCCTTTCCCTCTTGCTTACCGTTACCACCCGTGTCTCATGACCACCCACTCGCAAATTTCTTCATCGAGTGCTTCCATGCATCCAGGTTGGCGGTACTAGCTGCCAGCACACTTTCCTTCGTGTGGAATTCCTATTTAGACAGAGCAGCTACTTTTCTCACATTATTTCCCTTGCTACGTTAATCATCCCCGATCCTATTTTTTTTATTGTAACACACATTCGCCTTTTTTTGCTGAAACCTAGTTTGAAATTGGATACCAAAACTGTTTTATTTTCTTAGTGCCGGCATTGGAAAAATTCAGGAGCCAAAAGAATAGCAACCCAATTTTTTTGGGCCAATTATAGAGTTAGTTTCGCCAGTTTGTCATTGATAATATGTACGTACGCTCGATAATCAAACCGTCTTTACCTAAAGAGGTTTATGGTATGTAAGATATGGAGGCAGACTTGAGATAGGAGAGTAAGTTGTTGCTGTACATTGCGAAATTGCCCTGTAGTAATATTAAAACCACATCGTCCTCCACTCTTCGAAAATACCTCACTTTGAAAGTAAATCACAAAGCGAAAGTTGCTCAAAACTGACAATATGAAGAATCTGGCGCCATTAAATAAAATAAAAAGTCCTAACATGAAATTCCACGAATGTAAATATCTTCAAAGCAGTATTATTTAGATCATAACTTCCACTTTTGCAAATCGAAATTGCAGACAATGTAAACAAATATTTTCTATAGGAAATAGAGAGAGAACATTGTGACGGCAATGAGGGCAACTTGCGCATTTTTTAAACCAGGGTGTTTAATTTTCAATGCGGAATCAGATCGACAAAAACTTAAGAGACAAGGTCAACACCATATACGACAGCGAAAGGGACTGCGAGAACGGACATTTCTATATCGCCAAGAAAACTCGCATGAAAAGAGAAAGAAAAGATTGCTGCAATGCAGATATGCATTGGAAGGTCAATGATCATTGATGAATAACAGCACTTGCAACTTAAAATATTATTTTAGGATCACCACGTGAGCATGGCGGTAGGGACCTTCGGTCTTCCCACCCAGGGCCTCTACCGCCCTTCCCAGCCCCCCCTAGAAACCACACCTTCAATATTTTGAGCCCAAAATTACGTACATAGTTTTTCAAAGCTTTATATTTGTATTCTATCCATCAATTTAACTTTCAAATGCTCGCATGCCTCCCTTGCCATTCTCTTAAAGCGATGAGGATTGTTCCTACGGGATAAAGTATTGATATAATCAGTGCATGGAAATCTTATGAATATAAATATCCCGAAGACACAGATTTTAATTGGGGTTCTACGTATTCCTCAAACTTCTGGAACCGGGATTCGACGTGGTACCCTCGGCGTGTGTGTCTGGACGAAGGCCGAGTGGCTCTCGGGTGCCCACCGAAAATAGGAGCGCGGAAGACGGTCGAAACGTGTAAAGCACCGTAGCCGGCAATTTATTATCCAATCTCTCGCACTTTCCCGCAAATGGAAGCCATAGGCCGTGGATCGACCTTCGAGGGGTCTGGACGAGTGGCGGGTGGCGCTCATTGGGCCAACTGGCGCCACCTCCTCCCTGGCTCCACTCCCCAGTAAGGCGAGAGAAAACGCGCCGCGGCCGGGGAATCGGAGGGGTGGAGATTAAGGCTCTTTGGGCCGGGGGGAAGGGGATGTTTATTTTTCCCCTTCGCCCGAGATCCTTTCTCTCCCTCCCGCCCCTACCTCCATTGCCCTCCACAGGAAAATACCGGAATGAGAAAGGGGCCTTTGCCGTGGCCCTCCCGCCGCACGGGAGTTGTTTTTGTTATCGTCTGCCTACGCGCGGGCGTCATTGCTGTCACTGCCGCCCCTCTCCCGCCCCCAGCCAGATCCTGGAATGCCGGTCGATAGGTGTCCCAGCCGACTGGTGGGTTTTTTTCGCGTCTTTGGAGACGGAGAGCACCAAAAACAACACCCAGGCTCCGTGCACCCGTCGACCTGAACGCTTCAAGCTCTAATTCGCCCTGCATCATTACTTAATCCAACCTCTCTCTCTCTAAACCCCGATTCCGTGCGGATTGCCATCGCAAAGGGACGATTCCGCAGCACATAAATCAAACGCTGGTTAACGGCTGGATACCAATAAACATATGAAATAGTTTTCCATATAATGGAGATAATGCTAACAGCAATATGCGAGGGTACTCACTCTATGCTCTCAAAGCAAAAATATTTCTGGACGCGTGCGATATGAGCGAGACTAGTGAAAGGGCAATAGAATATAGCTTTGATAAGTCAAAGATAATATATCAGGCTGCATAGAATATAAAAAATACTACTTGCGTGGTTATTCCGGCCACTTGTCGTACCCCGTAGACTACAACCTACGTAGTCGAAGAGCTTTTGCGAACTTACGACCTCTATGTATAGTTATTCTGGCAGAAAAAATAATCATTGTTTATGTGAGAGCCACCCATACCAGATAGGTCGAAGGTTAGGAGTGAGACGAAAGGTAGTCCATCCTGCGTGTGTTCCTCAGTGAGGCGGCTGCAAAAGCGTCTGGGGTGGCCATTTCATTGAAGATGTCAATTTAAAAACCATAATAAGGAATGCAACGGGAAGCCATCTCAATTATTTAACCTAAGAATCCACGATGGGCACGAGAATGGATAGGAGTCCTGGAAACTACGGAGCAAGGCTCACCGGGTTGTGTTTCTTGACCGACAGCGAGAGAGACTAAGTTTCGGCGACCGCAATTGCAAGAAATCGATAATGTATGACAGAAGATAAGACTTTGATTTATTTAAATAATCTAAACCTGGCTAATTTCTCAAATTCTATGGAAAAAATCGACAATAATGAAATCGTCACATAGAATTGAGTTTAATGGTGATTGCCCTTTTTAAATGCGGGTTAAACGGGTGTTTTTAATAGCATGAAGATAAATATCAATGGCAAGGCAATTCAATCAAAGACAAGTGAGAGTATAGCGTCATTAATAGTATTTATTACTGCATTAAAGTGTTATTCACCTGTCATTTTCAGTTACTTTGCTCCGAGAAAACCGTTTAATCAACCTGATTATTTCAATGGGAGAGGTGGATTTGAACTGAAAGTTGGCTTTAAATGTTTCACCATCGAAATCGTTAACATTCTTTTACCATTGGATTCGTATCGATCAAATTCACTGAAAAGGTAATCATTATACTTCAATGTGTACCTCTGTCTTCTTCCAATGTGGATTTTATCAGGTCCATGACCTCATCCATCACAGAGTTTATTAAATATATTCTTTTGTTCCTTATAACTACCCAAGAATTTTTTCAAATATCGCATACAATTATTATTAGGAGCAGTTCCAAGTTTCCTTATCAAGCTGTTCCTTGTACTTGATGAATACGATTGCCAAACCCGCGTTGGATCGGTGACTTTCACATTTGTGAAGTAAAACAATTTTGACAATATGTTTCAGCAATTCATCCGCTGACTTCGCTTTTTCTTCAGAGCTTGAGTATTTAGTAAACAACAATTATTAAGTTTGTTATATATTTTAAGTAGATAAACCTTTTGAAATCATATTTAATTTATGAGTGACAGAAAATGCCTTGCAAGCATTAAGTTCACTCACAAATATGGCCCATCCTTTTTCAGATACTAAATATTTAAAAAAAACCTTTATACTCGCAACTGATTTTGAATTATTTCATCCCTATGATTAATCCCAGTTGAAATTAATATTGCCTTAGTTGTGAGAGAGAAAACTGGTTTGGAGTGACCTGTAATTGAGACTTGTAATAGAGCAGCAAGACTTTTACAATTGTAGGAGCTGTAACATAATTTGAAAACAAATAATAAATACCAGTGGATGGGGGGCCCGGTACTCTGGTTCGAATGCCAATTGGAGTGGTTAAAACAACGGAGCACGAGACGTTCACATAAGTCCCATGCGATGAAACAAGAGTTTTTGTTTGCATTCATGTAGCTTATCATGATGGAATAGGTTTTTTGAGAGATCTCGGTATATGTAGTCTCAAATCCACACCGTGAATGCATACCTATTAAATCAAAACCCTTAAGAGAGACTGAGCAAATTAAGTTCAAATGCGAAGCATTCAGCGTTCAGCAGAATAGTCAAACAGTTTTTAATTCCAATTAATCGTATTTTTGGCGTAAACAGTAACGCCTCCAACACGACTGCTTTCACATTACGGAGCAAATGAATTGTGCCTTGATATCTCGTGAAAGTCTAATTCATGTCCGTAAACACAAAATTTGAGGCAATACGAGAACATACGGTAAATGGAAGAGGCCGTGCAGAAGCGTTATAAATACACAATTCAATAATTACTCGCAATGATTGGAATATTTCGATGGATAATTGAGAATTAATTCGAATAATTACTTATGATTCGACGAGGAAACCGACATGCTAAATTATAAAAGACATCGTCCGCCTATGTGAGTACAAATCCTAGTTCTTTTTCGGCCTTTCTCACTAGGATTTTGCCTCCACGAACTCACGGGCATTCGCGAGCAGTCTTCTGTTCGCTGCGTTCTCCCCCTCCGGGCACAAATATCGTCGTTGTAGTGGAGGGGTGGGCTGAGGGGTGGGGGGGGCTGAAGGGGAGGGAGGGGGAAACGGGAATCCAAACGATCGTCGGAGGGATCTTCTTTCTTCGCTCTTCTTCCCGCTCGTCCTTTCGGAGAAATTTCAACCGACTACCACCCGCCCTCCTTCTGCGATAGGTTCTAAACGATAGTATCACATTCGAAAACGTTTCCGTTCACTTTAACTTGCCCCCTATCATTATAAAACACAACGGCCGTCGAATTTTCATTTCGTTTGGATTTGAATGCGTTTCAATAGAATGAGAAAGCAAAACGTAGCTTTCATAATCTTTGCACTTCTTACTTTAAATGCTTATTTGCTTTCTCAGCAAAATATTTGCACACCTACAAAGAACCCATTTGTGCAGAGAGCTCACCCTATCTCTCGCATTGCAATGGAATAACTATGGAAAAAATCATCTTATCTATCGCAAAACTTATCCATGAACGTCATCATCAGGTGATCATACCTGATGATGACGTTCAACGTCGAAACCTGGGTCGTGTTTTTAAATAAAGTGTGTGTGGAATTACAAAGTCAATTATTTCATTACATTTCAAGTCGTTCGATATGTCAAATTGGGTAGAAATAATGAATCTGTTGCAACGTGAGAAGAAGGAGGGAAACATAAAAGTGTGTCCAAAACCGAAACCATATTTCAAACAGCACATAAGCGACTAGCGAATGGATAGTGGAGATTTCTACGCATGTTGTCAGACAACCTGCCTAGGATGCCAAGGCAGAAGGGATGTCCATTGCCAACCGTGCTTTCCAACACTCCTTCCAATCGGACTAAATAGCAAGAGAGGGAAGAGACGTGCTTTGGTGGGAGTCTCTTCAATTTAGATTTGCGAATACTTTAGTCGGTCAGTCAGCGAAATGAATGCAGCCATTGCATAACGCATACCGGAATCGGTGAGGTAGGTGTGAGTTGAAAATCAAAGTGAATACAACGAAGGCAAAGAAGGTCTCAGGGAATACGAATCATTTAAATTGAGAGTTATACCTATATAAAAGAGTAGTTTGACGAGTTCATGTTGAGAAGAAGTATTGAAATAGGTAAACAATATTTTTTGCGGAAAAGGAATTAATGACGGAGAGTGTATTAAGAAATACTAAACCACAGTAATCAACCCGGAGGTCCGTTTCATAGGCAAGGACCCATCATGCATTAAGCCAAACGGCGCGTGAAATTCAGGATTATAGCAGGGTTATACGAGAGAGAGAGCCCTCATTAGAGAGGCCAGGACCTTACCCTGTGCCATCTGTGGTTTCTCTGGAAGTTCTGGTCCCTGAAAAATCACACGGGTTGGGCTGGGGGTGCCCAGAGAGGCCTCCCCGGGAATCGAACACCCCATGCCCTCCCGTCAGTAGTCCAACCCTCTAACCCACCCCCCCTCCCGGACTACCACGCTCCTAAGCCAACAATTAGTGGCAAAATCAATAAACTGGCCGATGTCCGTACTGCTGCCCCAGAGTAAAAACTCTCGGAAGAGTCTTAACGGAATAAGAGCGAATAGATGATTTGAAGGCATTGCGAGGAATGAAATTATTTGACACATTCCACCATCTCAAACAGAATATTAAGCGTCAAGATAACACATGTTGGTTATTAATATCCCATTAAATTTCAATCTATGGAAATAAATTGGAAAATATCAATTTCTTATTTGCCTGGTTAACATTTCCATGCGATTGACTGCATCGTCCCATGTATATTTTAGCTATTAAAAAAAAATAAGACAAAGGAGTTATTTAATTGAGACATCTGCCGCGGCGTCCCTAATTGTTTTCCTTACTCTAGAGGCACCTGCCTGCCTATCTATCTTCCCTTCTCCCGGAGGAAATGGATCGGCCATCGATCCGCAACCACGGGAGGAAGTCATCAGTTGGCCCGTGCGTGTTTTCCTTGGCCCAAATCCAAATCGAGGGAAAACCCCTTGATGATGAGGGTGTTCGAGAGTCACTCAGGGGGACGCAGATATGCGGCGGAGGCCTCCTCCTTCCGCCCCTGCACACATACCCCCAATCTCCATCCCCCTTTCGATTGGGGGGGGGGAAGGATTGAGGGTGGCGCGCGCCCCTTCGCGCGATTAGGTATGCCAGTGGGGGGGGGGGGAATGTATTCCAAGGGCGAATGAATCGAAACGTTTTGATGCAAAACATAAGGAATGATGCAAGCACAAGTATGCATACTTGTATCTTGGTTTACTTGAAACGGGAGGGGAAACCCAGCGATTCCTTAGCAACATTCTCCTCTCACAAGCAAATGACGAGGAGGAAAAGAATGAACTGTCTAAAGGTTAACTCTATTTTCGCAATTGAATTAAAAATGCTCTCAATATATTTACAAAAGTACATCGCCAGATAATTCATCATTCCCAAAATAATTCAATCAATGCATTTTTGTGTCCTAATATCCCTTGCCATTTAAAATGCCATTGAGAACACATACAATTTAAAATGTAAAGCGGGTAAGGGAGACAAGAGCTGTGCACGATATTTGAGAGCTTTGCGAGGTGAGGTGGAGGCATAGCGAGGACAGTTGAAGTTATCAATCTCGGAGCACATGTGTGTACTACAGGGTTCGTCCGGAAAATAAGTGTACTGAGCTCAGGAAAAAAAATTTATTACACTTTTACATATCTTAAGCTAATATTCCTCAAAATAGGACCCTTGTGATTCGATACACTTTTTCCAGCGGCGTTCCCATTCCTGGAACGCTCCCGCGAAGGCACCATCGGGAACCTCTCGAAGACACGTCGTCACGGCCTCTTTGACGGCTTCCAAAGTCCCGTATCGCGTTCCTTTCAAACTCCTCTGTATCTTCGGGAACAGAAAGAAGTCCGGTGGTGCCAAGTCCGGGCTGTAGGGCGGGTGCGGCAGCGTTGCCACGCCGTGCTTGGCCAAGAAGTCCGACACGACAAGCGCGGTGTGAGACGGCGCATTGTCGTGATGCCGCCGCCAGATGTTTTTGATCGCTCGCCAGATGTTTTTAATCTCGTGCACTATTGTTTTTGGCACATTAAACTGCTCTGCTATCATCCGAACACTAAGACGACGATCAGAGTTCAGTACATTGCGAACTTTTCGCACATTTTCGTCGGTGAGTGTCGTTGATGGGCGTCCAGGCCGTGGTTCGTCGTCGACCTCTTCTCTGCCCTCCACGAACATCTTGTGCCACCGAAAGATCATGTTTCTGGACATGGCTGACTCCCCGTAAGCATGGTTAATCAGACCGACAGTTTCGGTAGACGATTTCCCAAGCTTTACCGCAAATTTGATGGAATAACGCTGCTCCAAAAACTTCGGCATCGCGTTCCGTGACGTGGGTCGAGCGTGGAGGTTCGCGTTAACAGAGCTCCTCACTACACCACAGCTCAGAGCCGACTGCCTTTTTCAGCGTCGCTTGCCACCATCCCCCCCTCCAATCGCAGCCCGTCAGAGCGGTGCTGGGCGCGCCTGGAGCGGCGGGAAAAAATCAGTACACTTATTTTCCGGACGAACCCTGTACACTACAGGTGGGAGAGGAAGGGAGTCACGGTGAGGTGGCGGTAAATTGAAGGAAGGGTTGACATGGTGGAGATTAGTATTGAACATTCTGATTGGAGAAAAATGGACAAACAAACTAACTTTAAATTATTAATTTTTTTAAATAGAACCATTAAATATGCCATTAAATAGGATATTAAATAGGCCATTAAATAGGAAGAAATACAAAAGGCACACAGGGTGCGTTCCGAAAATAATGCAATAATTTTTTGAAAGTAATTTATTGAAAATATTTGTAGAAACACTTAAAATTCTTCAAAGGACTCTCCTTGGGCCTCTACATATGTTTTTCAGCGACTCTGCCATGACCGGTACGCGCCCTGGAAGGCGTCCTCTTGCAAAGGCCTTCGTCACGGCTGGGTGGAACTCTTCTTTGGACGAAAAACAGGTTCCTTTCAGGGCTGCCTTAATCCGAGGGAACAAAAAGAAGTCTGCTAGGTTAACTTCAGGACTATAAGGAGGTGGAACAGCGTTGGGACTTGGTGTTTGGCCAGGAACTCGCGGACTCGTAGCGAGTTGTGGCAAGGCGCGTTGTCGTGATGGAGTTGCCAAGCAGTGGAAATGTCTTTTCTCGTCCTGATGACCCATTTTCTGAGTCTTTCCAGCGCATCCACATAGTAGACCGCGTTAATTGTCTATCCTTGAGGAACAAAGTCCTTATTGACCACTCCTTTACGATAGATTAGAGGAAATATTTGAGCGTATCCTTGGTGTAAAATATTAAATAATAAGGGAATCTGAATACGGTGGCGGGTGAGGGTAGATATAGGAGTGAGAGAGGGTCCTATGTACGCTTAAGGAGCAATCAATGACTGCGGCGAAACATTCAAGAGTTCTGCGGAAGAGAGGGTTTAATCACAACGAACAAGTGGTATAAATATCCCAATGGACGTGAATATACGACGGGGCAAAACTCCCGGAAACTCGGAGATATATCCGTCAGACAAGGTCATAGTTAGTCAGAGATTGATGACTAGCGTATTCATTTCGAAAAGTTTCATGAGAACTCATACGGATTCAGATCACGATTTAGTTTTAAAGAGGCGTCAAGTGAGAGACAAGAGGATGAAACAGGAATGACGGGTGAGAAAAAGGAATGAAGAAGCATCATTTGAGGGAAAAGGAAAGGGCATCATGCCAGAAGGCAGTGAAGAAAGTAATGAATGAAGAAAGGGAATTGGTATAATATAATAGAGGTGGGAATGTCTCAAAATATGGATATCGAAGGCCGAAAAAAAGAGCGGTGACTGTATGCGAGACCTATAGCGCAATGACTTGATTTCAAAAGCAGCTAAATAGTCATTAGGATGGAGAGTAGGGCAAATGATTGCTTAGGGGATGATCAGTTTGGGTTTAGGAATGGGAGAGGTACGCGTGATGCCATTGCAGTAATCGAGCCGATCGAGACTAATCGAGAGGATCATAGAATACAATCAGAAGTTGCTGTCTCATAAATTACGAGATGGCATTTCATTAAGTAAATTGAGTATGATTAAAGAGTATATTGCAGGAAACAGGAATAGATTGGAGGGACAGGAGGCTAATCCGCAACATGTACGTCTCAGACTGCTGAGGTGCGACTGGGGAACGGGGAGTACGGAAGGGCAGTGTTAGGAAGAGAAGTAAGGCAGGGATTCCCACTGTCACCTCTTCTCTTCAATATATGGTGCATATGCTCAGATAACGGCTAGAGAGATAAGGTTTGGAGGAAGAAGTGAAATGGGTGGGATCCATAAAATAAGAGCTTTTCATATTCCGAAGATTTAGTTAGCCAGTCAGCCAGGATTAGATGTTACGGTTAGATATTATGAGTAATAGGTCCTCGTATTTGATTAGGATCAAGTTAGATATTACAGTATAAATCTTAGTAGACGATTACAGGACTAAAGATTCATTTCGTGTGCAGCAAAAGCATTAATTAGGGCCATCAACGAAAGGATGGAGACGAGAGCGAATGAGTGAGTACTCGCTGTCGGCGCTGAAACAATGTCATACTGAAATTAGACTATACATCCCCGAGTCCATGTGAAAGCTTATAACACATAATATTCATCATCTTAATGCTACCTTCATTTTTATTAGTAATTTGCTCCTTTTGATATAATTACGAAAATTTTTACGCGACAATGCCCAAATTAAATCCGCGCACTCTAAAATTTTACGCTTTTCTCGACATACAAGATTTAGGGCTCAATATAGGAAAAAAATATGATATCTACGATACTAATTCTTTGCCCAAAGTTGCAAGGATGAATAAGGATGCGTAAACATATTTCTAAATCGCATTGCTTTTTCGAAAAGGTTTTAAAATTATCTAGCTCGAATTGTTGAAAAATTGAAATAAGGCAAGAGGTCAAATTAAAAAAATGATATTATATACGAGGGTCATCCGGAAAGTAGTACCCGTTCGTGCCGCATGAAGTGCTGACGACGCGAGTAGCCGCTGGACGAGGTCAGATAGCTTCAGTGGCTTGTCTGCCTTCTCTGAGCCAAGTTGCGTGACGCTAGCATTGCCTGTGTTGTTTCTGTGATTGTTTACAATGTTTAAAAAAATTGAGAACGCCGCCAGTTGTGAAGTGAGGGCAGTGATTAAATTCCTCAATGCAAGAAACGTTCGCCCATGTGATATTCATCGCCAATTAAAGGAGGTGTATGGAGACAATGTAATGGACGAGTCGTCTGTTCGGCGGTGGTGTCGCAACTTCAACATGGGGAGGGGGAACACACACGACGATGAGCGTTCGGGGAGACCGTCTGTCATTACAGACCAACTGGTGAGCTCAGTTGACGAATTCGTGAGGAACGATCGGCGCGTCACAATTGATGACATCTGTGAGCATTTTCCCAATGTTTCTCGAACAATTGTTCATGAAATTGTTAAACACCATCTGCATTATGCAAAAATTTGTGCAAGATGGGTCCCTCGCGTATCTCAATGAGCTGGCGGCGAAGGACTATGCAGCAGGAATACAGAAACTTGTCACACGTTATGACAAATGCCTTAATTTGCTTGGAGATTATGTTGAGAAGTAGTTTAAAGTATCCTCTTTCAAATAAAATTTTTTATGTTTGTTAATATTTACTTTTGTGTCTTTATTTCACGAACGGGTACTACTTTCCGGATGACCCTCGTATATAACCTGCAAATATGAGTACATGTTAATAATATTGATGGATTCCGTGTTGCCAGATGTTGACGGACGGCTTTGGATGTTGGAGGGCGGTGCCGGGCGAGTCGGCCGTTGGCGCATGGCGGACAGACGGCGCCCTACGACGCTACTCCGCGTCACGGGGGGATCGAGATGGTGCGGGGGCTAACGTACTGGCTTCCCACCCTGAGGGCGCGGGTTCAAATCCCGGCGGTGTTGAATATTTTTCAGAGGTATCTCGATCCCTACTTGAGGTGCTTTGTGGAGGGCACTTTGAGGGAGTACGCCGTCCGTCGGGTGGGACGTTAAACTGCGGACCCCTTGGCGCCTTTCGTAAAGAGTAGGCTAATGCCGACGCCGGGTTTCTCTCCACCCTTCATCCTTTCCTGTCCATCCCCTATGGCGCAAATGACCTTAGCTGTCGGTCGCCTCCCCTCAAAACTACTACTACTCCGCGTCACGGACGCCCATTTCGTGCAGTGTGCACATTCCTAGCAAAGGCTCTTGCACGTAATTATGATGGCAAAGTCGTTTCGAACGAGGTGAAACACTTCTTCAACGTCATATTTTAGTTGATTATTCAATGTTTCCAACCCTTATTCACTTGCTAAGATAACTGATCAAACATACAAACCCGTAGAATCTTGAAAAAAAAATAATCATGCGCCGTATGTATTGTGGCACTGACTACTTAAATAAGAGCATTAATATGTGAATGTTATGAATAATATGCGTATGGTAAAAATAATTAAGTATCTTAATTTTAATTCATTGGTCATGAAGAAATCTAGTGTGCACTGTTTGGGGCGAAACGGGAGAATGAGAGAGATACAGGGTCGCACCCAAAAGTGGTAGGACTGATTTTTTTACAAGAATTTTATTGACGATATACTTACATCGACTTAATAATCTTCAAAGTATGCTCCTTGAGCTGCTACACACTTAGTATAACGTTGATCCCATTCCCCGTACGCCCGCTGGAAATTTTCTTTGGGGATGCCGTTGATGACCATTGTCGAAGCCTCTTGAACGGCCTTTATCGAGTCAAAACGTCGTCCCTTGAGCTGTCTTTTCATCAGGGGGAACAAGAAGTCCGGTAGTGCCAGATCGGGAGAATAGGGCGGGTGCGGCAACGTGGCAACGCCGTATTTGGCCAGGAGCTGTCTGACGAAGAGCGCGCCATGGCACGGCGGGTTGTCATGATGAAGCACCCAGCAGTTTGCGATGGCCGGTCGGACTCTTTTCACGCGTTCTCGGAGGTGGGTGAGCACCTGCGCGTTAAGCGTCGGTCGGTGTTCTGCAGTGTCCTCACTCTGTCCACATTCGTGTCGGTTCTTGCCGTCGACGGCCGTCCGGAGCGATGGTCGTCTACAACGAGCTCCCTACCCTCTTTAAACAACTTGTGCCACTCAAATACTGTGGAACGGCTTAAGGCAGTGTCCCCATAAGCCTGTTTGATCATATCGAGGGTCTCAGTTGCCGTCTTCCCGAGTTTCGCACAAAATTTCACGGGATAACGTTGCTCTAAATTCAGATTCATTTTGTTTTCAGACGCGGACAAAAAACTTGTTTCGCTAAAAACGGTGTCCTCATTCAACGACAGCCCGCAGGCGACTGAGGTTGGTGTCGGTCTGTTGCTAAGAGCCCCCTCCACCTTACCCTGCCAGGAAGGCCCCCCTCCACCGCTCCATTCGCGCCAGAGAAAGTCAGTCCTACCACTTTTGGGTGCGACCCTGTAGATGGATAGTCGTCTTCATTTTGGGGCGCGATTGAGGCAATGGAGTCTCTTCTCCCACCTAACCCCCGCGTCATACATTTTTAACATTAAACCTATAAATAAATAACAAAAATTGCACATAAATAGCAATTAAATTAATACATGTAATATTTTAGGAATAACAAATGCAACACAATTAGTTGCCTAGTTCAATTACTGGCTATAGCACAAAATATACATCATTTACACATGCAGTGCATAGAAATACACATACCAATGCATGCAAACAATACTTGTAAAAAATAGAGGGAGGACTTTTTTTCCTTAGTGCGTGCAATTTTTAAGCCGATAGACGGGGAACCTTTGCCAAATATGTGGCCATGCACCATTTGAGTACTTCAGATCGGTATACTTGACATTTGAAATAAAGCGAATGTCATCAGTACTCCAAAGCTAGTTGCAGAATGATTCACATACGGTGCCGAAAGGGTGTCTCGAGTCGCGTATTAAGAGCGGCAGTGCTCCAAGCACCCACGCCTGCGCATCCATAGAGCACCAAAATGTTATTCGTATTAATCGTACTACTTTCCTGTCGTAGAAAAAATAAAAACAACTTTATTCCAATTACTTTAATTCTTCAATTTTTGACAAATTTTAAGGTCAGATAATGTTTAAACATTTACATTGATGCTCAAAAAACAATCAGCTGGAAAAATGTGTAGAGGTCCAAGGACAGTACTTTGAATAATTTTAAGTGTTTGTGAAAATCTGTTCAATATATTGCTTTAAAAAAATAATTGCATTACTTTGGGAACGCACCCTGTATCCTGCATATGTATCATTGACCATCATTGTAACTTTCGATAAAAATGTATTGTTGAAATAGATTTTTATAGCTTTCCCTGGGATGAGTCACAAAGCTCATAAAAATTGAGAAAAACGCTAATGTTAAAGATTCGAGGAGCTGATTCGTGTCATAATTTTATAATTGAAACATATTTCAAACTGTATACAATGGCAATAGAAATACATTTTCAACGACGCATAACACACTTTTAAAACACAAAATTAACATTATGGAGGACTTCATTTGACCTTTGTCATAAAGGTGCATCGCTTCGACGCCGACAGAAGAGCGAATTGTATTTAAAAAGGCGATGGGTGCGCGTGATGCCATGGCAACAATGAGGTCAACAGAGGTAAGGGACATAGAGAATATATATATATATATATATATATATATATATATATATATATATATATATATATATATATATATATATATATATACATTTGGTTTAATTTGTTTGCCCCGTGGTTTTCGAGAGAGCAGTCGACAGAATTGATTCTGAACAATGAGCGAACATTTTGCAGAAGATGCAAGTAGCGTGTATGGACAAACGACTTATCAAGAGGCAGTACATACATGAGTACATATCTCAGAGTTCAGAGGCTTGCGAATTGAAAATAGAAGATAGAATATTTGAAATGTGCAGTGCAGGGCAGGAAGAAGCGGATGACCATTATCAGATGCTGCTTTAAATACATATGCAGGAGGGTAGGGGTGGGAAGGGATGGAGGCTGGATTGAATGTAGGAAAATGCGTGATCCATTAAAATCTGTTAGATTTGTGGATTATAAGTCACTAGTTATCAAGCCAGCCAAAGGGTTGCAATCCTTAGAGAATAGAGCTTTAAAGAACCAGTGTGATAGGTATGGGGTGAGATTTAATCATAAGAAAACGAAAGTAGAGAGTAATTAAAAATTGGCAATTTTCCACAAATATATTTTGTTGGAAAATTGCCAATTTTCAATTAATTATGATATTCCACCATATCACGCCTGAAATGTCTCTTTTTTGTTTGAGTGTATAGAGATTCTCAAGAAGGAATAAATGCCAATATAAACATTAAACTTGAGGAACAGATACAAAAACACTTTGCTCATTTCTTCTGGCATGAATAATTGCGATGGGTAAGTAGAAGTTTATAAAAAGAGGGGGTGGGTCAATGACAGTCACATTTTTCAAAGATTTACACAAAAGAGACTGAAGAAAACTTCAACATTGAGAGTAACTTTGTGTGATTTAGAAACTTGGGTGCTGGTACAGGAGGATAGAACTAGATTGAAAGGCTTACGAGAGATTTGTAGAGGAACGGGGAAAATGAAATGGGCGGAGAGGAAAAGCAAAGGTGAAGCTCCAGACATGGAGACCGGGGAGGAGAGAGAGCTGTTGGGTGGGAGGCCAAGAGGGGTGG
Organism: Hetaerina americana; assembly: GCF_022747635.1. Taxonomy (NCBI): domain Eukaryota; kingdom Metazoa; phylum Arthropoda; class Insecta; order Odonata; family Calopterygidae; genus Hetaerina; species Hetaerina americana. Next base: position 2,570,698 of record NW_027286952.1, on the reverse strand, counting down.
ACGAGCGGACGCGGGAGATACAGAGAGAGGCGTTAATACATGAGGGGAGGATTCTCTAAGGAGAGATGCAGGAGGAGGGAAATAATGAGCATTTCAAAGGTAGAAAATGGGAGGTAGAGAGTGCGCAGAGCTAAAAAAAATAGTCATTGTAATATGCAGAATGCGGTTTAAGGATATTTTGGGCCATGTTACGTCAGGGATTAAGAGTACAGCACAGCGTTTAAGGTCCATCACGGACCTACCCTACTCATTCGGGAGATAGCTGAAAATGATAACTGGATTACAAATTGGTGAAAACATGTTGAAGCGGACCTGAGAAACTCGTATTGTACATCATTCGCAGAGGTCAGAGAGAGTTTACAAAGGGACTACAGGGTCCGTACAATGAGTATCGTGTCTGGTTCCAAAAATCAATATTAATTGCAGTTATCATGAATTAAATAAGAAACTTAATAATCTTCAGAATACATTCCTCCTGCATCGGTACACCTGTAGTTCGGCGCGTCTGCCGCTCGTCGAAAAGCCCGCTGGAAGTCGGTTTCCGGAATACTGTTGAGAGCCTTTGTCGTCGCCACTTGAACCGCCTCGATGGAGTCGAACCGATATCCTTTGAGCTCCTTTTGAGCTATCCTTTGAGGTAATGACGCTGCCGAGAAAATCTTAATCTTCCTGAACGCAGTCAAATATTTCTTGCGACATTTCCACCCGCGACAGTTTTTGTTCCTCGCTCAAGGCTTTCGCCACCAGCTTCGCGCACACTTTCCTCATCGCAAGATCCTCTGATACAATGGTGTGAACGGTTCCGATTTGACGGCCGGTCTCATCACTGATAAGGGCAATGGTTGAACGCGTGTCAGAGTCCAAAACGTTTTTCACTTTGGTCACCTGAGCATCGGTCGGGCGTCCGACGCGGTGCTCGCCTTCGACGAGCTCCCGGCCTTCCTCAAACATTTTGTGCTGCGGCTTAAGGAATCATCCGTAAAAGGCCTGTTTAATGAGTTCAAGGGTCTCCGACGCGGATTTCCCGATTTTAACGTAAAACTTCACAGCGTAGCGTTGCTCGACGGTGCGCCCCATGATGGTGCGACGACACCACAAACAATCACACGTCACAAAAATACACCTCCTGTCCCAAAGCATGCTCGGAGGCGAGTGAACTAAAGTGTACCTGAGTGGTGGTGGACCCCTCTACCGAGCCGACCGGTCGGATCCACCTTTGTTGAGGCTACAGCGAACCAGTCACGATACTTATTGTACGGACCCTGCACAATCCATTAATTCTTATTCTTTCCTCCGATTTATAATTATTGAGAGTATCCCCAAGTTCCATCAATCGGGAGAAAAGCACGCCACCGCTGTCTTCCGAATGGCCGCGTGGTGTTCGAAGGGGCGACGGGGAGCGGACTCCCCATCGCATTGCAGTGCCTGCCCGAAGCGACCCCTCGTGTGTGGAGCGGGAAGCAGTGGGAGAATATGATGCGACGGAAGACCAAGCGATATCCGGAGCCGCCATGAACACCCAAGTCTCCGCAATAATTTTCACTTACTTTCAACATGCCATGACTACAATTCATGTCCCAACTTATCAGCCAATGCAGAAATATCGACGGAGGCAGCGGAGCGAAAACCGTTTTTATAATTCATGGAAAGAATGTGAGCTTATAAAATATTTTCAAGGGTACATATTATTATTATTCTCATCCTACCGGTTAAGATAGGTTTTGAATGCTCACAGCCTATATTATGGCACAACTGATCAGTTACTTTTCTCTCCTAACAAAACACAACCAGACATCCGACACTACAAATACTACGTACATCCTTCCTGCCTTCATCCCGTCCAAAATCCCTATCTATTTCTTCGCCTTCCTCGTTTGCCCAACATTTTCCCTTCTATCACAGGGTTAAACATCGAATTCCAAATCAATCTACTCTGCATCCATTTTTTCTGCCTACTTATAATTTCTACCAACAATCCCCTCTCCTCGCCCGCCAAACCTAGCACTTCCTCGTTCGTTTCCCTTTCTGTCCACTTCACCTTCTTCCATCCTTCTCCCTGCCCACATTCCAAAAGTCTCCCATCTACGCATATTTTATGCTTCAACGACCACGTTTCCGCGCCGTGCATAACTGCTACGCTCCATATCAAAGTTTTGACGAGCGGTTTCTTGACCTCCTTACTTCAATGCCAGTTAACAATATTAAATCGTAGGCATGTTGCGATGAAGAATGTAAACGTATAATAAACGTTCAGTTTACGCCGATGTATGCTTCATAAATACTGCACACACAGGTACGTAAAATAAAAGTGTTAGGAGAATTTCGCGATAGCACAAACACAATTTTGACATTTTTTCAATGAATTCACTCATTAATTAGGGTAACGTAGTCCTATATCTACTACCTATCTATCTACTTAAAAAATCGCATACAACGCAATCGCATCGCAACGTAGTCCTATATCTATCTACCTATCTATCTACTTAAAAAATCGCATGCAAAAGCCACAAATGTATACAATCTACAAACAAAACATGGTATGCAATCATTCAAAACCCCTACACCCCATACACACGCAAACACCCAAACTACCAACTAATATACACATTCACCTACAAATATACGTGATGTATTTGCAACTTTTAATTTTGTTTTGACTTGTAAATAAAAAGTTTGTTAATATTTATAAAGAGATTTCGGTTTCTTATTATTATCATTTTTGAATGTTCGCGGAAAGAATGAGTATTTGTACCGATCTGTCCTGGAATCTATCTCCCTTATTTTATCTTTGTGGTCTGATCTATCTAAGTAGTGTGGGACCATTATAATTCCTTTAGTGTCATAGTTAAACTCGTTTGTTCTGAACCTTTATAAAAGTCTAAGCCTCGCTTGTTCTCTTCGTTCTTCAAGTGGCTCCCAGTCTAAATTCCCTAAGAGACCTGTCACATTTGTGTTCTCATTATAACAATTTTTAACGAATCTGGGGGATTTTCTCTGGACTTTATCTAATTCTTTTTGCCAAATTTTCTACCTGTAATACTACTCTACCCTATTGAATGCGAATGAATGAATCGCGGTCCTTCCATAGCCTATCCTAATCCATCGAATGAAAAGTTCGAAATTTGAATGTAGTCGAAGTTTCCTCCTCCGAGGTGGCACTGTCCTGCGAGTGCCGGCGGGAGGGGGGGCGGACACCCGTCCCGACTCCGCAATCGACCCGAGCGACCATGGGGCGCCTTCTGCCTTATAAATACCCGCTCCAACGGAAACAAAGCATAAAAAAGAAACCGGGCGGAATAATGGCCCCCGAAAATAAGTTAGAGAAAAAATTTTAGGAAATGAGGAGAAAACAAAAAACATGGCGACAGCGACATAATATATGGGAGAGCGAGCGGCCGTTTGCCATACGGTCTGGAGCACGAGCGCCTCCCACGACGATCCAGCGAAGCAGAACCTTTCTCCGTTGCAGGTAGAGGGGGGTGGGGGATGGCAGCCCGAGAGTGGAATAAATACGGTTCCTATGGCAGTCTAATTGTTTTACCCCAAAACATCATTGTCTCGGTTGTAAAGAAGGGCAATATAGAGAGCTATTAGTTGGGGGGTGCACAGGTGAACATGGACGCGCCCGCGGACAGAGGGAGCCGTCTCGGGGGCTTTTAATTCTCCCTTCCATGGATCCCATAAATGCATATTCACGGGCGAGAATTTTCTTTAAGGAAATCTTCTACTAGCCATTTACTCCGCTAAATTTGCTTTTATTCTTTCGGTGTTTTCTCTCTCCACTAATATTCTATATTTCATATATTATAGGGATACTCTAAAACACACGCACAAATATATATAGTATATGTGTATATATATTATTATAAGGTAATCTACCGGTTAAGGTAGGTTTTTGGATGTACTCAGCTAATAAATAAATATTTTGTGACTCCTAACAAAACACAAAATCCATTATTCTACTCTTCATCAGGTCCCTCTTCATCTCGGAGTACTTCCTTCCTCCCTTCATTCCGTCCAACACCCCTATCCTGTTCCTGCCCTTGCCTCCTTTGCCTAACATTATCCCCTCTATTACAGTCTTCAACATCCCACTGCCGATCAATACGCAATGCGTCTTTCGATATCCCTTTCATGATACATTCCCGTTTTTCTTCAATAGTACTCAGCTCTTTACCGCCATCCATGATTTCCCTATAGCCTACTGGTACTCTTTCCTTTTCAATCAATTTAATGCTTCTATATTCCATTTCCTAACCATCCGCCCGTGCATTTTATTATTGAAACGGATTCTACACTCCATAACAACTGAATTGCGGTCATAGTCCGCATCCGCTCCCGGGAAGCTGTGCAAATTGATCGGGTGAGTTGATCAAGGCTCTGGACTACCGTGAACCCCATATATATTATATATATATATATATATATATATATATATATATATATATATATAATATATGGGGTTCACGGTAGTCCAGAGCCTTGATCAACTCACCCGAGAGCCCGGGTTCGATTCCCAGGCACCCTCAGCTTCAAGCTTAATGATTTTTCGAGTACTAGATTTTCCTGAGAAACCATAATCGACACATGGAAAGGAACTGGCCCCCCACCAATGGTGTGTGAATTTCACACGTCGTCGTACTTAGTACTCGGTGAACTCTACCTTTAGAAGGGACCATTAGGACACAATTTTGCCCAAATTTGGGCCTCTATCAATCTATCTACTTATCTATCTAACTCTACCATCACCTACCAAACCGACCTTCGGGTTGATTACGCTGTCTTCAACATTCTATCCCATTTCCTGCCTCATGGATTCCCTCAGCAATCCCTTCTCAACATACCTAGCACTTCCTCAATTGTTTTCCTTTCTGTCCACAAAACAAGAAATTTAACAGAACTATATTCTAATTAAAAATTTAGGAAGGATTAATTTATTTCGCATGCTTTGTGTGTAGTCACCCCTGCCACACACCCTAGCGGTAGCGAGCAGTAAACCTGTAAACAGATAGAAGCTGAGAGTGCCCATCGCCGCCTCCCGGAACCGAACCCACGCCCTCCAGTCAGTAGTTTAGAGGTCTGTCCACAAGACTACAGTGCTCCGGAATTTAGGAAGTATTTTGAAAGTAATTATTGCATTTGTGCCTCAAAAACGCTGAGAAATTTATCCACCAATTTTCTCTCCGGGACATGGAGTCGAGGCACCCGACAGTGAAAATTCGAATTCACTACATTGATGATGTAAATAAATTAATAGATATGAACGACAAACTCGAACATAAGGGCTGCATCTCGACAGTCTTAAAACTTCAAAAATCTAAAACAACATAATCCGAGAAGCATTTCACATCGCCGGTGTTTAATTGTATTTTAATGTTTTGTAAATTATTAAAAACATTCAGACGAATGCGCCTGCTTTTAATTTGCATTGAACTGTGCTAGCGTTATTCGCAAAAGATTCCTTTTCGCTGGAAGATATCTCAAGTTCTTTCATGATAAAACAAAAACGAGAAAATAAGAAAACAAACACGTCTCCATCCTTCCGCTTCTCAGAATACTCTGGATGAATGTAACGACCTCAAACCTGCGCATGCGTGTTGAGGGGGAATGTTACTTCCACATGCCACTAGGAGTGCTTCTAAAGGTCATTTAATTTGTGGTCTACAAGCATGTGTGAGTATGTTAGTTTTCAGCCTAACCTCGTATGTTTTGGAGAAGAGATGAAACAAATATTAATTACTAAGCTAAGTGACGTGTGCGCAAATGACCTCAGCTGTCGGTCGCCTCCCCTAAAAACTACTGCTACTAAGTGGCATACCCTTCTAAAATTGACTACAACCTTGATGATTCGGAAGAGCTAGTGCATTTTTGTGCTCTAAGTTCTCACCCTGATACCGTAGTGCAAGTGCCTTTTATATAACATGATGTGTATTGTTTGAATTTTTTTTACAAAACTATATTGTAACTAAATATTGATACAAACTTAATTTTTGATGTTGCACACCTGATACGAAATCATCACCTGCCTAGTGAAGGCGCCTGAGAGCGAAGGTGGATAGATATATTTTTCCATGCACAATGAACACTGAATTCGAAAAAAACTGATGCGCATTAAAAGTTATCTCTTAAAGAAATCATGAGAGACTATAGAATTTCACAGAAGCAATTAGCCGTAAAAATATGAACCTTTAAAGTTAGCATTTTAAGAAATATTCTGATATCATCGAATTCCGCAGCAGCGCTTTGCAATTTACGCAGTAGCGTTTCTCCAGGTGTCGACACAAATCATAACATACGTTTGTAGAAGATATAATAGCTAGATAAAGGATTCGATAATTTTTACATGCCTCTCCTCATTAAAGTGAATAAATTGAAATCTCAATCCTCAGTGAAACATACGCTGACATCTGTGAATGAAAAAATGAATATATATATTTTTTTTATGGTTTTCCAATCTCAAAAATTTACAGAGAAGTACGTATATCCATATCGGACCACGTCCACCCTTTTTTGTGAATTTTTAGCCTATTTATGGAAACAATTAGAAGCCCTCAGTCCGTACCGCCTTGCCGTGATGGGTTCCCAAACAAAATAAACAAATAATTAATTTTCAGAATTTTATAGATGGTCAGGAACACCAGGTGGGTCGAAGGGTAGGAGCCAGACGAAGGGTAGTCAGCGCAGTGTCTGTATCCCAGTGATTGATGGCGTCGAATTTAAAATACTATGAAGAAGGCAACGGGAAACCAACGCAATTCTTCTCATGCATTAATTATGGAAATAATTATTTAAAAAATCTCCAGGCAAGTAATGGACGCGGCCGGTGTTGCTGAACCCGGCAGCGGGAGAGGCAAGACCTCGGCAAACTTCATCTCTCGATAGTTTGACGATACAGAATCGATACCAGCAGCAGCCCTGAAGACGCAGAAGGTGGCTGAATCAGGTATATATAGGGACTTGGAATGCTAGGACAATGTTAACATCAGGAAAATTAAAAGAATAAAAAGCGAGGGATGGGAAGAGGAAATGTAGACGCTCAAGAGATGTTGTAAAAGGTGAGATGGAAGGATAGCGGGGATTACTAGAGTGATAGTTCTAGAGTAATATACAGCGGAGGGAACGAGAGCCAATAAGGAGTTGCCATTATATTAAATAAATAGATAGAAAGTAGGGTAGTAAACATAGAGAAAGCAACGAAAAAAAAATTATTATTAGAAGTAAAAGCGGATCCGACAAACATGGTCATTGTTCATGTGTACCTACATACTACTAAGAAATCATAGAAAGGAAAAAGTGTATACGCAGTTATAATTAATGATCGATTAGAGGGCATAGTTGAGTGTGTCCCTGCAGGGAAACATTTAATAGCAATGGAGGATTACAAGAACATGACGATAGTGAAAGTTAAATTTGTTTATTAGGTGAGGGCCTACCCTCTAGGAAGGATGGAAAGACCGCGGGGGCAAAGCAATAGATTTCTGCTGGGTAGAATCATTACGATAGCTTGTTTAAACCCCAAAAAAGGGGTAGTTATACGTTGAAAATGTCCGATGTTCCTTGGAGAAATTATAAATCTATATAATACACCGCAAGTCGCCGCAAGGGCGTGTGGCGGGGGGTGTTAGGTCGTCACCCGTACTGTTTTTGCACTGTTTGTTATTATGATTATATGGTTATTGTGTGCATGAAGCAACTGCAAGCAAAAGTCTCATTTAACAGAATATAGTCTGGCAGACTAGACAATAATCATTGTGCAGACGAGATATTACGAGATAAAACAAATAAAACGGATGAGGAAATGGAATATGAGAACATTCACTGGAACAAAATTACGGAGTAGCAGAAGGTAGCGGAACAAACCGATGAGTCTGGTCACGGGGAAACTTCAAAAAATCGAAAGTGGCAAACAAAATTATAAGTAGAGTGAAATAGGAACATGAGAAGGAAAATTTGGATTGCAGATTGGGATGATTAATTAGGAGAGAGACCAGAGAGGGTATTGGGAGAAAGTAAACACAAAATTAGGAAGAATGAAGTTCAAAGAGGTGAACGGAAGACTTGGGTTGGGAAACTAAAGAGTTCAAAAGAAGCGTGGTGGAGGACACAGAGACCGAGGATGCGAACAGTTGGGACGGGTAGAATGGGAGGAGCACTGGACGGAAAGACGAAAGCGCAACATTGGGAGACAAGAATGGGAAATCCATGCTAGCAATATAAGATGATAAGATAGAAATATTATCAACTTTAACAAGAAAGATTCAAGAGCGATGGAAATAAAACAGGTATACATGAAGCTCTACAAAAATGTATATGTTAAGGTTAAAAGTCCGGAAAATTTAGATATAGAAAGAGATTGTGACGTAGATTGGGGGAATCTTAAGTCTAGGCAAACTACATGGATTGGGAGACAGAAAGGACGTGGAGAAAATTGAAATCAATAAGGGTGTATAGATAGATAACGTTATCGTAAAACTACTCTCGGACCTAGGAAAACGTGAAGATAGGAGTTTTTGTGGGTTGATTATTAGCATTTAGGAGTCGAAAATTCCGCAAAAATATTTTTCAGATCAGTGATACTTCTCATTTCGAAGAAAGATGAAGCGTTTGTTTGTGCCGTGGTTTTTGGGAAGGCATTCTACAGAATAAATGGGGAAGAAATAACGAATGTATTAGAGATTATAGGAGTAGATTGGATGGACCTGTACGAGAACCAAACTACTCAGGTGTGAGTGGACGATGAAGGGAGAGTGGGATAGGGATATTCACTACCACGCGTTCTCTTTCTACGCATGCACTATTCATGTGTGCATACATTATATGTGTGTGTGCGTGCGTGCTTGCGTGTATGCCGACATTTTCGGCATGAGTGAGAGGAATAGGTACCAACATAACGCTACAAAAAAATCGAAAATAAAATATACGAAAAATATACGGAAATTTAAAATTCACGATATTTTTGAACAGACCTCGTATTATATGTGGGTCGCGGTAGTCCGGGGATAGAGCGTTGGACTGCTGACAGAAGGGTCCCGGGTTCAATTCCCGGGCAAGTCTCTGGGCACCTGCAGGTCCACCCAAGCTATGAGATGCTATAAGATTTTTCGGGTATCAGATCTTGGGAAACCATAACCGGCACAGGGAAAGGAACTGGCCCCCATATTACCCTGCTAATGTGTGTATTTCACACGCCATCGGGCTTAGCACTGGGTGAACTCTAGCATCTCCTACTAAACCGGCCTACGGGTTGATTACTGTATTTATGGTTTATATGGTATGCAATGATACTCAATGCGAACATAGTAATAGTTATGAGTTAAACTGTTTAAGAGAAAGAAAAATGCGAAGTTCACCTATGAAATTGGAGTGCAAAAATCAAAGCTATTAAAACAGTTTACCAATCGTAGAAGTTTTTTTGGATCAAAATGGTCAAAGTAGTAAGGATACAAGGAGAAAAATTGCCCCAGGCAAAGAGGGGAGATATCAAAAGGAGACAGGAAAGATGGAAGAAAAGCATATTAATTGGCAATGGGACCTTGAGAACTGTGATAGAGGGACGAATGTTGGGCAAACGAGGAAGGGGTAGAAACAGGTTAGGGATGTTAGACGGATTGAAGGGAGGAGTGAGGAAGTTCCATGTTGAAATGAAGAAGGGTTGCAGTTTGTGGTCGGGTTGTGTTTTGGGGGAGGCTTCAAAGGTTTAGACAGGAAACACACTCATATGGGGTGTTAAGTTGGTGCCAATTCTAAACCTTCTCCAAATGATAGGCAACCAAGTTATAATAAAGGACATCGTTACCATTATATATGTACATATAATTGCGTGTTTATATGCACGCATATATTATGATGAGAACAAACACACGCCCTACTGCACATAAATATTTGGACCAATTTTCCTTTTAAGAATGGGCGAGGGGGTGGAAAAGGGGGGAATGGAGAGGGAGGGCAGGATGGGAGAGTGTGGGGGGGAAGGAGTGGTGAAAAGGGTTTAACGTTTATTCTATGCCTCTCATCCCACTCGCATTTATTTTTTAATTATTCCCAGTGGAACCGCGGCGGTGGCGGCCGAACAGAGGCGAAGGGGGAGGATATCTCATTTGCAATATAATATGTGGTGGAGTCGGGCGACGGGTAATAAAGGAGCAACCCTTCTAGCGTGTGCGTCTCCCTCCACCCCCGCCCCCGCCCCCCCCCACCACACCGGGTGGAAAGGGGGTGACGCCGAATGGAAGTTATGAAGACTGCGGCGGGGGCAGAGTTGGAATCCTCTTGTCCGGGGAAACGTGGGTTATCCCCCGGGCAGGGGGAGGCAACTCGCCGAGGATGGCGTGCCTGCCTGCCGCCTCAGTGCAGTCGGCATCGCATTGCGTCTATTTGTTCGTAAATTTTGAATGAATAACTAAGCGTTTGTCGACCCCATCCAGCCATCAAGGGTTACCAATATCACGAAGACGATATTAAATGGAGGGTTCCCGAGGAAATTGAAGTCCGTGTACGTCAATGAATCAGTGGACGCCGGCAGTAGGCTCGCAGGACTTGATTCTTCGCCCCTTTTCGGAGAAGCTAGCACTGGGGGCGAAGGGGCGGGGAGGGAGCCACTGCCTTCCCGACGCCACGACCCCCCCACCCCCCGACTCCCCGTCCCCCTTCGCTTTGCCGGTGGGCTCTCGATGCACAGCTAGATGCAGTCGGCGAATCCTTTTTTTCTGAGGATTTCCAGGAAATTTTCCGCGGTACACGCCCATTGCATTATAATTCGGAAATCATTGACCCAGACCGAGATTCGAACCCGAATTTCTTGGCCAATTCATTTGGAGCCAGAGGACCCACCATCATGTCCTCCTTCGCTGTATATGTTACCTCCTGGACAAGGCACCTCGTCGAATATCGAGGGGTTTGGGTTCGAATCTCCACCTTGGTGCCGAGAGGCTACACGAATCCGGAATGGGGAAGGCGGAGGCCACGTTGAGGAAGTCCTAAGGCTGGCTATTTGGGGCGAGAGGAGAATCGAAGGTAGTAGGTTTGGAAATGAGTCCGTGCGAGGAAGGACGGAAGAATGAAAGGATGGCAAGGAAGCAGAGCAAACGGCAGGGGGAGAGAAAAGGAAACATGTCTTCGGGGGGGGATGCCAGTGAATTGTATACGGGGCACACTGAGGTCACAGGTGATCTTTTCCGTGTCTAATGTCTACTGTACACTGAGGTCATAGATCTTTTCCGCACAATATTGCCTGGACATTTAGAATTTGTTGGCAATAGAATGCCGGAGATTATGAAGCATGTATAGTATAAATAGTGGAGAAAATGTTGGGTTGGCGAGATTGAGGGAGGACAGGAATGGACGTGTTTTACGGAAGGAAGAGTTTGTGGTGTTAAAAAATGCTTCATTACAATGCGTCTTCTTAAGGGAATTAGAATTGGAACAGTGATCGGTCCCTGGTCCCATCTAAATCCATCTTTGCCGCTTACGTTACCGCGTGCGTTCATATAGTAATGCAATTTAATTTCCCGAACCGCTCCTCTTGGTCGAAGTGGGATCGAACTACTTGGATTAGGTGGGGGGACGCTAAACTTTGCCGCGGAATCGGTCTCAGTGCTCTCCAAGCTGTGGAAGCGGCAGGGCGTCAGTTATTGTAAACCTCTGCGCGCCGACTCTGTCACGAAAAAATGGAAACGACGATCGAGCATTGTTACGCGATTACTAAGTTTTGTGCTAAACTGAAAACTGTCTTGAGGAGACTAAACAAAATGATTCGCGGGGTCAACGGGGACTGTTCTGTCCTACTCAAAAGTTTTGAGGTGGTTAAAGAACATTAAGGAGGGCCGGGAAGAGGTTCATGACGACCAACGCTCTGGGCGGCCGTCAACCACCAAAACCGACAACAATGTGGCTCGTGTTCGACAATTGTTGGACTCTGACCGTCGATTGAGTATCAAGATGGTTGCCAATGGACTGAACTTGCCGTCTAATGTTGTGTTTCGCATTGTTACTGAAGATTTAGCGATGAGGAAAGTGTGCGCCAAGTTCGTGCCCAAGGTGTTGTTTGTCCCTGGCCAAACAGCAGGTGCCAACGCTGCCCCCCCCCCTATACTCCTGACCTCACTCCAGCAGATTTCCTCTTGTTCCCATGGATTAAGTCAGCCCTGAAAGGAATCGTGTTTTTGTCCATAGAAGTTATCCAATCAGCCGTGGCCTTGCGAGAGGGCCCCGAAGACGCCTTCCAGGGCGCGTATTGGTCATAACAGAGTCGCTGGACAAAATATGTAGAAGCCCAAGGACAGTACTTTGAATAATTTTAAGTGCTTGTGCAAATTTGCTCAATAAATTATTTAAAAAGTTAAAAGCGTTACTTTTGGAGCGCAGCCTGTATATCTAAGGAAGCCAACCAAATCGATAGTATCATAATGAAATTATGATGAACTTCCACGACCTCAAGCCTGAATCTGTTGAACTTATTCGATAGTATCACTTGACTGTTTCACGAGTAATCTTCAATTCCGGGGATCTTCCTTTTCCAAAATCGAGAAACGCAAATAATTTGTTCCAGGCAAAAGTGGTTAGATTTTTGGAAAAATCAAATGAAATACTGAGGGGATCAACGAGAATGCGTCAGCAATACGTATTACAAGGCAAAACTGTCTTCGGGGCACAAATAATCATTCTCGTTATGCATAGTAAAAAGGTCTTCCTGTCCCATATTGACACTTTCCTAATAGCCACGAATAAAAAAAATTATACGGTCTGAATACTGACCATATTTCACCAGATCTGTTTTTCTAGCTGTTAGCCTCGTTTTTCCATAGTGAATTGAACTATTAAATCAGATAGAAATGCAGGTCTTTCGCCAACTAATTGCAATGTCATGTATCGCAATAAATATCGAAGAGGGAAAAATGAGTATAGTGACTCTCAAACAGATGGAAAAAGTAAGGCAGAGGGCCAGTTTTAAACTATAATGCCCACCCTCCGCCCAGACTCTCAGAGAGGGTCTTTCTTGCGATTGTTTCCAAACAACTTACACTTCAAGTATCGCTCAAGTATTCTCACCGCAGAGCACAGAGGTGGATGCGCAGAATGGTAATTGTTTCCCATGCGGGTTGCCACGCGACGTATGCTCTTTCCATAACCGAAATTCTTATGTGTGGCCAGCGCATTACTCTCTTCCTCTTTATGGAAAAAGATATGGACTTCGTCACTAGCTCACGGTTAACTTATGGCATTGCGTGTAATTACTATTGTACATGGCTAATATAAAAAGTATCGGGCAAAGTGTCGGGGGAGGGGGGATATTAATTTCAGTAGATATTGCTCTAACAATGCCTATAAAAACTCTTCAAATCACATCCCTTAAGCGTCAACCCATTATATCCTTGTGGCTTTTCCACGACTCGAAGGCTCCCTCGTAGGAGGATTCCGGAAGGTCCATTAAGGGTGCGTGTTCAAACTTCTTTGATGATTGGGAAGAACAGGAATGGATTGATAAGGAAGATAGTAGAAGGAAAAATATTGGGGAAAATTCCTCGAAGAAGACCAAAAGACATGTAGATAGGACAAATTGGGCAAATTAAGAATGACGTAAAATAGAGAAGGTATCAAGGATTGAAGGAATTGACACTGAATTGAATAGAATGGAGGGCTGCAGTAAACCAATCCTAGTAATGAAATACTGATGATGATGAGGGAATAGGAAATAGTCTATTGGGGCTAAAAAGGGGCCGTAAGGGGGTTGGGGAATCATCGCGATGTCGTTGCAGAAGGTCTTTTCGAGTAGACACATTCGACTCTCTGCTCTTGGTCGTCGGTCCAAACCATCGGGACGAGTCTAGCGTAGATCATCGCCGAATTTCATTAATATTGGTGTGTACACTGTCACTCAGCACCGGAAATACGATTTGCGATCAATGCGCTCACTTAACAATCGACGGTTTGAATCCCGCACTTCACGCACATGTCAACAAAACATTGCTACCGATACTTGCTATTCAAATCTTCCGTCCGTCGAATGGAATGTTAAGCTGCGGACCCCTTGGCGTCTTTCGTTTTGTATTTATTTATTTATTTATTTATTCAGTATAAGTCCGAAAACAGCCCATTTAGGCCTTTACATCGAACTATTAACAACGATAACAATGTCACATTTACAAACACCCAAGCCCTAGGTGGAGGGAAACTCACCCAGGCGGGAATCGAACCCGCGACCCTTGGAATGGCAGACGAGGACGTTACCCCGCCGCCACCGGGGCCGGCAAAAAAAGAGTAGGCTAATGCCGACGCCGGGTTTCTCTCCACCCTTCATCCTTTCCTGTCCATCTCGAATGGCGCAAATGACCTTATCTGTCGGTCGCCTCCCCTCAAAACTACTACTACTACTCAAACCTTGTAAATTATGCGCTCATTGCGCCATTAAAAGTTTGCTTCTGTGCCTCCGCACGACGAAGTAATCCCTTTGCTTCTGGATGAGTGGGTTCGACCCTCGCCGAATTCACACGACTATGGTTCACGAGGCCGATCGACAATCGGCCAGGGCCAACGCACGTCCAAGAATCGACGATTCATGGACTTCCATGCTTACAATATTTCCCGCGCTATTAACTCAATTCCTTCATATTCGTAATAAAATGGTGCTTAACGGAAATTCGTACGTTTTCATAGAAAAGGTTCTTAGATTCGGGCACCATATTTAAAAAATGTCTGCACGGATTATCCTCCGACGTTCCAGGCCGTGCTGCAGCAATTCCAGCTTGGGCCTGGAATTCCCCCGACGGGGGAAGCGCCCGCTCCAAGAAGATGGCGGCGATTGGGCGGGCGGTCCTTTGCCAGTAATCGCTATCCTTCCCCGCCCTTCGCGGTCCGCGAGCGGAGAACTTACCACCGCGGAACACCGAAGGTCGAGCTTCGGGGCAAAATCATCGATTTGCGAGATGTTAGGGAAATATGTACTTGCAAACGGAGCGGAACATCAATGAAAGTGGATTGCCGCAATGAAAAAGAGTCATTCTTAACATGAACGTAGAAACTCCAGATGTAAATGTATATATATGCATATGTATACATATGTGTGTATATACATATGCATATTATATATGTGTGTGTGTATATATATATATATATATATATATATATATATATATAAATCCAAGGGAACAAGAGGAAGTCTGCTGGACCGAGGTCAGGAGTATAGAGGGGGATGGGGCAGCGTTGGCACCTGGTGTATGGCGAGAAACTCGCGGATTCGTAGCGTGTTGTGACAAACATCTTGGGCACGAGATTGGCGCACACTTTTCTCATCGCTAAATCTTCAGTATTGATGCAAAACACAACAGTAGACGACAAGTTCAGTTCATTTGCAACTAACTTGATACTTAATGAGCAAGTTCATGGGTTCTGCTTTTATCTCTGTTAGTAATATTCTATCCGTTGCCAGTTCTATGTTGACTACGCTATCTCTTCATTTAATACTATGGCTACCCCTCGTTGGCTCTCGTCCCCGCCGCTGTATATTATTCTATTATTATCACTCCAGTTTTCCCCGCTATCCTTCCACTTCACCTCGCATAGACCTAAAATATCTATACTTTCCCTTTCCATCTCTCGCTTAATATTCTCCAAATTTCCTGTCCACAGCATAATTTCTCCATCGTATCTAATTACACAAAACATGGCGTATATAAATGAGCGCATGAATTAACATACAGGTTGTTTCAGGAGGGAATTCTATAATATCTGTAGACAAAAATAGATGTGATTTTGAATATTTTTTCATCTATATCTACATAATATCCCGCAAGCCGTTGCAAGGATGTGTGGCAGGGGGTGGTAGGTCACCAGTATGTGGAATATACAATCCCTCTACTTCCGCATGCACCTGTCACACCGAACCCGGGTGGAAAATGGGGATCGAGCACCAATCCTGCAACATTCCTACCAATATTACGAGTATTTACATGGTTAGCAGCTATTCCTGTTAATATTTGAACACATAATGCGGCGTAAATCTATTATTCCGTTTCAGGAATTGAGATTGGGTGAGAGAGAAAGAGAGGTTAAGGAGTGGTCAGAGGAGGGGCGAAAACCCCTCTAGTAAGACTGGTCAAATATGATTGATAAGGTGAGAAGGAAGGGGTCGGGTGCTGGGCGGGGGGGGGGAGGAATGGATGTGGTATTGCTGTGCACCCATCTTCCGTTTTGCGTAAGTGCTGCTCAATGTTGAAGGCGATATGAATCTCATGGCAGGCAGGAGGGGGCGATCGACGCTGCCCGCCGCCACCCCACCCGCTCCCCCAACGGCTTCCAATTCAGTGTTTTCTGAACTTCATTCGATTCACGAGAAGTTTTGAAATGCCGTGACTCTGAGGATAACCCCGAATCTCCTAGCACTACATTTGACAACATCCAACAGAGTAGTTCACGAGATCATTTTCCTCGGGTGCAAAACTTGACCAATTTACCTGTGCCTTCTTTCACTCGGCTACTATACAGGTCACCTTTCCTTCCTTCTTTACTTTGCCTTTTGTCATCTCAATCTGTAGGATTTTGCATTATTATAATTATCGATGGTTTTAATGTAATGATTCTCATTACCTTATATGTTTAATTAAAGTCATTATTTTTCATTTTTGTTTCTGTGACATGATAATATTTATATACTATGTGAAAAATAATCATTACGATGTATGTATATGTAATTTTCTTCTAATTAATAGGGTTTTTGCAGGTTTTTTCCGACCCCTTTTATCTAAGCGTGTGTTTTCCTGCGTGGGTTTTTTCTAGTTGAGCAACTCCACGCTCTCCCTAGCTTTTCCCACAAACTTCATTCTTTGCTTAGACTTTCTCTCTTTTAGCGTCCTTTATCTTCAATGTCATTTAATTTGTGCATATTAATTTATATATGTACATGTATGTATATATGGATGAATATATTTGGTCACCATATCCACCTCCCAACACCCATCATACTGATGCAGTTCACCATATTGATTTAACATTTGATTTAAACATTAGCAGTCCTTAACTAAGAGGAGTCTGTAACTTAATGATGAACGAATTTTGGACTTCGTTAAACTTTGACGAAGACTCCGCCATAGGAAGAGAAACGCCGGTGTTTTACCGAAGACGACTTTGCAAAAACTTACATTTCCAATAGATGATGATGATTCCACAGATTTTTTCCACCGCCCGCGATATGCAGGGTCGTACCCAAAAGTGGTTGGACTGATTTTTTTACAAGAATTTTATTGACGATATACTTACATCGACTTAATAATCTTCAAAGTATGCTCCTTGAGCTGCTACACACTTAGTACAACGTTGCTCCCATTCCCCGTACGCCCGCTGGAAATTTTCTTTGGGGATGACGTTGATGACCCTCGTCGAAGCCTCTTGAACGGCCTTTATCGAGTCAAAACGTCGTCCCTTGAGCTGTCTTTTCAACAGGGGGAAGAAGAAGAAGTCCGGTGATGCCAGATTGGGAGAATAGGGCGGGTGTGGCACCGTGGCAACGCCTTATTACACTTCTTCGGAAATGCGCACACGCGTTGCCTGTTGGTCGACACTCAGAATTTTCGGCACCATCTTGGCGCACACATTGCGCATGGCCAAATCCTGTGAAATAATGCGTTGGACGTTGAAAGCAGACAGACCCAACTGGTCTGCAATTTCTTCACTGGTTAAGCGTCGGTCTGTGTTCAGCAGTGTCCTCACTCTGTCCACATTCGTGTCGGTTCTTGCCGTCGACGGCCGTCCGGAGCGATGGTCGTCTTCAACGAGCTCCCTACCCTCTTTAAACAACTTGTGCCACTCAAATACTGTGGAACGGCTTAAGGTAGTGTCCCCATAAGCCTGCTTGATCATATCGAGGGTCTCAGTAGCCGTCTTCCCGAGTTTCGCACAAAACTTCACGGAATAACGTTGCTCTAAATTCAGATTCATTTTGTTTTTCGACGCGGACAAAAAACTTGCTGCACTAAAAACGGTGTCCTCACTCAACGACAGCCCTCAGGCGACTGAGGTTGATGTTGGTCTGTTGCTAAGAGCCCCCTCCACCTAACCCTGCCAAGCAAACCCCCCCTCCACCGCTCCGTTCGCGCCAGAGAAAATCAGTCCTACCATTTTTGGGTGCAACCCTGTATATCAAACTGAGTAAAAGGGAACAACGCGTACATTGGCTACTAACCGGTGACACGAAGAAACGAGATCACTCTAACCTTTGGCTAACTAATACAGCCAACAATTTCCTAAAAGCCGCATCGTCTATTCCCAATTGTTTCTATCCGGTGTCAGTATAATATGCAATAAACATGGTATATTATGAAATTAATGCGCATAATTATATTGTGACGCGACTATCCATGGCAGCGCGGTAAAACCGGTCGGGAAATATGGTGGTGGGTCTGCCTTTCCAATGCAGCCCGAGCAGTCTGAGTGGAAATACGTGCCTCCGCGGGAAGTATGTTTTTCGACTTTGTAACTTGGCGCCCAGCCACACGTCCTTCATTGTTACCAACTTCCTGGCCCAGACAGGCAGGCCCCTTGCTGTACCATTTTGGCTCCGTTCGACTTTTTTTCCTTCCCCGACTGAAGAGAGAGTTGAAAGGAAAGCATTGGGAGACCGTGGAAAACATCCAAAAGCATGTTACACATTCACGCGGAACTGCTTTAAGGTTTGGGAAAAAGTGGGAGGAAGAGGGTTTTTGGACTAACTTGTAAGGATGATTAGTTTGGATTTAGGAAGGGGAGAGGTACGCGTGATGCCATTGCAGTAAATAGATCAGAGAGGTAACCAAACTGGAAAATTTTAGTCATTTGTGGGAAAAGAGAAGATGGACCGGAGAAATCCAGAGGAGGCAGGAAAGATGGATGCAGAGTGTTTAGTTTGGCAATGGGGTGTTGAAGGATGTGAGAGAGGGGAGAATGTTGGGCAAACGAAGAAGGGATAGGAATAGGATAGGGATGTTGGATTGAATGAGGGGAGGAAGGAAGTACATATACAGACATAAAGAGGGGCTTACTGTAGCGTCCGATGTCAGGTTGTGTTCTGCAGGAGAGGCAAGGGAATTATCGTTGTATGGTTGTAGAGGCTGTGCTCATCCAAAACCTACTTTCACCCGTACAATACATTAAATATACATAAAAGTAAAAGCATAAATGTATATATATATATATATATATACCTTTTATATACATATACCTTCCTCCCGCACCCCTCACCTCTACAATTCCAGCAGTCATTACTTCTATATCTTCAGATGAAGACGGAGTGTTTCCGTCGAAATATCAAGAAATAACGTGTGAGTGTTCTTCTTCTTTTTTGTGTTTCTATATTGTGTGTTACTGTGTATTGCACTATTCGGCACTTCCGTGTTACGTCTACGAAGCATATATATATATATATATATATATATATATATATATATATATATATATATATACACACACACACAGCCACATCAAGATTCCATCAAGCATGCCTGCCTACCTATTACAATAATCTGTTGGTATTGAAAAATCAAAGAGGGGTGTCTCGACAGTAACCATTAAATAGGGAAGTTAATAATTGAAAGCAGTACATAGTAAACACACGATCCAATAGATCATCAACGACATTAGAATTGTTGAATTGGCTAGTGTTGTTTATCCAATAAATATATTCAACGGTAAAATATGCGCATAGCATCATTTGAAGTAAACAGGGTAGGGGATTCTT
The DNA here is from genome assembly GCF_022747635.1 of Hetaerina americana. Taxonomy (NCBI): domain Eukaryota; kingdom Metazoa; phylum Arthropoda; class Insecta; order Odonata; family Calopterygidae; genus Hetaerina; species Hetaerina americana. The sequence continues at coordinate 2,550,996 of NW_027286952.1, read as the reverse complement.
TCGCTTGCAAATATTTCTAAACCAATGCATCGTAGCTCCCAGAGTTGTACAAATATATTTCCAAAAATATTTCCCAAAATGGGGAGTACCTCGCGAGAAGTCAACGCCGAGAAGAAGCTGGATGAGGGCGATCCCATCATTGGCCTGTTAGTTCTTCAGCGAAGAGGAGAGAGCCGCAAATACATTCGATCCTCACCTCCGAGATGGTGGGAATCTTCTTCCCTATCTCCCAGTGGGAGTGGATCGTACCTTTCTCCTCGCCACTGGAGGCAGGTCGAGCGGCGAGCCCTCTTTATTCTCCGTCCGGGGCGTTTGCAAATCATCGTCCCGGCGGCCGCCTCCCCCAACCCCTTTCTCACACATCCCCTAAGCATCCAACTCACCGCTACTTACGGCGATCTCACGATTCTCCTGACACTCCCGGGGCGGTATTTCTGTTTTTCTTTTTGTTTCTCAATGTTTTTTCTGTCACAAAAGAAGCAACCGACAAACTGAATGACTGCCTTTCGCATTGCGTTCATTTTTAAAAGCGTTGCCGGATTTCATTTCACAAGAGAGAGAGGGAGATGAGGGTGAGAGGAGGTGGGAGGCCCGAGGGCGCCTCCTCGCTTCCCTTTCGGCTTCCCGCTCGTAAATAACGCGGAGACGCGTCGAGATTGGTGTGAGCGGGGGCGGAGGACGGTAGGAGGCGGGGATGAGTGGGCCCCGCCGCCGCCGTCGGTGCTGGTGGTGGCCGTCCGTCGTCGACCCCGCGCGGGCCCTTCCCATTCACGCGTTGAAGTCTCCGAGGATTATTCACGTTCCCATTGACGCATTTAAGAACCCCGCGCCACATACACTCGCTTCGGACACACTATATTATGTCCACTCCTGCACCTATGCTCATATATAGGTATGCATGATATTTTTTCCGTGTCTCTTCGGTGTGCTTCTCCTGCCGGAGGCCACACCCTCCCGGCCCTTTGGCCCCCGTTCATTAATTACTGACATAATGGAACAAAGGGCACGGAAACGACGGACGCGTTATGCGAGAGAGGTTTTAACGTTATATTAAAAAGTATTCATACAAATTGGAGCAAAAGAACCCGATCTTTTAGTGACAGTGGAACGCGAGTCCGATTACGACTTTAAAGAGAAATGAAGCAACGCCATTACGTGATTGGGGACTCCTTTCCGCTGACAAAAACCAGAGACTAGTGCTTTCGGTCCAACTTCTAGTTCAGTCTTCGGCAGGAATCATCACGTTTTCAAAAATATCAGTTTTACTTACCAACAGAAAAATACTAATAAACACTTTTTCAGATTAATAAAGTTAACTATGATAGCATTGCTCTTCTTCCATAAATAAAAATCACAGGAGAAATATGATTATGTTATCAGAGTGCCGATTCTCATTCTTAAATTAGGTTAGGTAAATGCAAAATATTCAGGAGGCGGCGCGGACAACAAATTAATTGTCAATAATGCATTGCATGAAACGCGTTCAATTTATGGGAAAGAGACATTTTCTCCGATATTTACAAGTTCAACGGCGATTTTCGAATTCCTTTATGAATAAAGAGATGGCCCATTAGCGCCACCGAAAGTTTATACGATGAATTTTAGACAAAACAAACAAGTTCAGTAAATAACTAGTCCAAGGGGGCAGGCAGGGTTAACTCTAAAGAATTAAATATGTCAGAAAAAATTAGCATTCAATAAAAATATCCCTTGAAATACCCCTTACTTTGGAATATATTGAAGAGCAACTTTGTAGAGTCACCTGAAGATGACATAAACTGTTGAAACCCGGGTCGTAAATAAATTTTTTAAATAGTGAAATTTTGCATAGTTTGTTCCTTTCCATGATGGATCAATTTCACATAATTATCCCTGAAACCGTTCGGTTTGTCACCCCTTGAAGTATTAGAAAATTTAAAAGGTTAAAGACTTTCAACGCAAGCAAACCCCGTCAAATAATAATTTTCCTTCCTGTCATTCGCCGTTAGTTTGCCTTACGTGTACTTATATTTATAAGATAGCAGAGGTTAAGCCGATTTTAAGAGAGAACACGAAAAGCAAGAGAACTTAATACGAGGTTGGATCACACGATTACATGAATGGAATTTCATAAATAAATTGCGCTTGATAGAAAAAAATGTCGTTGTAAATACGAATGTATTAGCAAAGTGGGAGATTCGGTTCGTACGATGGTCGTCGTTAATTGAGATAATGCTGATGGTTATTGTCATTGGAGGTTTGGGTTCATGAAAAAGAACATAATAAAATGTTCCATTCCTTCATCATCTTCCTCTCTTCATCTAAGATTTGGAGTTTTTCATTTATTCAATACTACTAGCCGTTAGAGCTCAATTCTCTCAATATCTAAGATGCTATCTAAGATTTACTGCAGCCCTCCGTTCGCCTCTTTCCACTGTGAATTCCATCACCCTCTGATAGCTTATCTGTTTTATGTCCTTCTCAATTTGTTCTAATCTTGTCTCTAGGTGTTCCTCGAGGGATCTTCCCTTCCTTATTTTCCTAACGCATCCGCTACGCCTATTTCTCATAAAAATGCCCATTGTTATGTCGCCGATTGCTCCGGTCGCTCACTGGAGTGCGGCGAACTAGAGGAAGTTCTCCCGAGACGTGTTCCAAACATTCCAGCGATTTTAAGCGTCCCCCTCCCCAGCGCGTCCAAGTAGACATACGATCATTTGAACGTGTGCAGATTTCCCAAACGGTCCTTGCTCACTTCGGCGCACCACAGTGTGTTGCAAGCCTAAGACTACTGGAGGGAGTGCCGGCGGTAAAATTACATGGCCATGCACGCCATCCACAGAATTTCGGTAACCCACCAATAATTGGCATTAGGAATTATATTTCTAAATTTTTGAACTAGATACGCACGAAAATTAGAAAAATGAAAAAATTCAATTCTTTATCCACTTTTAGTTTACTTGACAAATGAATACAGCGCCATTATTTCATATATATGGATTCGATCATTTTGATCCAGAAAACCCCTGAGATAGACAACCCGTTCCATCTGCTCGAATTAATGAACTCTGGTCATAAGTTAGGGAGGTAAAAAGGGGGTGATAAAACCGTGGCTTGGTCAAAGGATTGCAACAATGTCAGTCATACTGACAGTTACGGAAAAGCTAACATTCTAAGTAAATTCTTCCAAAGCGTTTTCACGAACTGAGTTGCCACTGCGTAACTCCAAGGAACAATACATACTGACGGATTGCCACGCTCTTGTAAGGCCTCATTTAGAAAGTACATGGTAGGGTATAGGATCCGAGTGAAAAAGGTCTCATTCGGGAAAGTGAGAAGGTTCAACGCCGGGCAGCCCGTTTCGTTAAAAACTTTTACGATAAAACGAAAAGCGTCACTGAAATGCCTATGTAGTTGGGGTGGGAATCATTAGAAGAGAGACGATTCAACGCAAGATTGAAATTACTACATAAATTCAAATCCGCATGTTTCAGCACCGAGGTCTCGCAAATTATTCGCACACCAACATAATTTGGTCACTTGAATCATGCATTGGTATAAAATTCGGGAAATAGATGCCAGGACTAGCAGACTCAAGGACTGCTTCTTCCCACGGACAATACGGGATAATACCAACAGGGTTATAGATAACAAAAATCCCACTTGCCACCCACAGTGTCTGGCGTCTAGGGAATAATTACTTATACTCAAATAGTTCATGCCCTTTCACTGATCCCGTGTGTTTTGTCGTCAAAAAATTTCGCGCACGACGGCATCAGAATGCCTTTAAATAATGTAGTGCTCTTTGCAGTATTCCTTGCTTCCCTTTGTTGTTTTTAAGCTTCCTCTTCCATCTCTCGTCTCTCTCTCTGTAAGGGGGGGACGCCGACGCTGCCTGAAGCGGAGTCGTCACTTTACCTACCTCAAGTGTCCTTGAGGGCGGAGACCAGGAGTTGCATGCACATGTAGCATTAGAATTTCCCATTCTTACTTTAAAACTCTGCATGATCTGTCTGGTTATGGCGGAGGCCCGTCGTATGAATGGTTTTGGTTCATTTACATTTCCTTTTTTTGTATAGTAAATGTATAGTATAGTATGTTTGTATAGTAATTTTGTTCGGTGAATTAACCCTTGTTTTGAACTTAGTTTTACCCCAGCACATATACACAAATGCACATAATTGAATATTTTTCCCTTTTCCCTTCCTCTACTTTATCACTTACCCTTCCCACCTGGTTCTTGCACCCCCTACCACAACATTTTTGGTAGATCGCGGGGTTTTGATGTCGATGTTTAACTTCTATTTTAATATTTAACTTAACTGTCTTCTTTCGAAAACACCATCGACTATGTCATGCTTGTATTGATTCACATACGCACCTACGATGCAAAATCTTTTAATGTCTACGATGCTAACCTCGGCTGACTGACAAATTAGAGCTTGGTCATCAGCAAACCTAATTGATTTTACGAATTCCCCGCCCATTTTCATTCCTACCTCCAGTTCTTCCCATGCCTCTTTAATCATTTCCTCTGCATACAGGTTGAACAGCAACAGTGATAATGGGCAACCCTGCCTTACACCTCTTCCTAACACTGCCCATCCGCAATCCCCGTTCCCCACTCGCAATTGTGCAGTCTGAGACATGTACAAGTTGCGGATTTGCCTCCTATCCCTCCAATCTATTCCTATTTTCTGCAATATCCTAATTAGTTTTGCCCTATACACTCTATCAAACGCTTTTCCGAAATCTACAAAATATGCGTATGCATCCCCATTATATTTCATGATCCTCTCTCTCTCCTCTTCCTGAACCAACTAACCATCCCCTGATTAATCATTTGCCTTGCTCTCCATCCTTTTGCTGATGATCCTGAGAGCCACTTTAGCTGCGTACGATATCAAACTTATTGTTCTGTGGTCCTCACATGATGTAGGCTTTCCTCTTTTGCTATAGGGACTAACACTGATCTCGCAAAATATTCCCACCAAATTCCTCCCTTATAAATGCTATGATATAGCCAGTAAAAACGCTTCCTCCCACGTTTTCCTATGGTTTTGTACAGCTCGGAAACATGGCCTTAAAAGCAAGAAGGTAATGGGTGTTGGAGAAGAATGGAATTACTCATATGGACAGATAGGAAATCAAGCGAATAAATACTAAGCATGGAGGTGGAGAAGAAAGGATTGTTTGGAGAAGTTTACGGGAGGAAAGTAATATGTTGGCATTGCATTTTGAAATAGATTGCTGAATACTGTGATATAGGGGAGAGGGATATGCAAGTGAGGTAGATGGAGATACAGGACAGGCATATGGAGATTAGGGGTGAAGAATTGAAGAACAGTTCATTGTAGTGTGGGGGGTCAGGTTTTATTTTATAGGCGAGGCTATGAAATATAGGGGTGGGTAGTCCTTGCCCATCGAAAAAATTAGTTTAAGACGTTGGGCTACGAAAGAATAATAGCTCTGACATACAAGCCTAACTGCGTGCAATACGAGACCTTTTTTCTTTCCCTTCTTTTGGCAAATTAATTCTGAGCATTACAATACTATTTTCAAAACAGTTCCACCTTTAATTTTCTGAACTATTCTGTACTAATTTATTGTAAATATTTGGTTTGCGAAAGCAATGTTTCCAATAATTTCTTTCAAAGCACCTGTGCTCACGAGAAAAACGAATCCAGTGAAGGCCCAATCAGACCCATAACAAGGAATAATGGCATCATGATGACGCGAAAAGGAATAACCAAGCAGTCTCTCCCTTTATTGAAATAAACAGATCCCCCGGACCAAAGGATATTCCCGCTGGAGCACTGAAAGGACTTGCGTCCCAAATAACGTCTTTCTTGGAGTACATACATGTTTAAGAAATCGACTTTGGAAGGCTTGGTTCTCTTGTTTGGAAAATACTTAATGTCACATTTACCTTTAAAATCAGAAATAAGCAAGACTCCTGGATATACCAATTTACTTAACCTCCCTCTCCTGTAATATGCAACAACTTATCATGGTTAAAAACTTTATGTAATACAGGTTTCTCGATACTCTCAGCCTTCTATCCAGCAAACAACACGGATTTAGAAAGGAAAAATTCAGAAAAACCTGGATTCAGGACTTTCTTAATAACCCCAGAAGAAAAGTAGTAATAGATAACTCAAGCTCTAATTATGTAAAAGTGATATCCATCGTCCCTCAAAGTCAAATAGACTCTTCAACCTTTCCTATTTAGATTAGTGATATCACCTCAGAAATAAAAAGGAACATAAGAATGTCGAAAACACTGCAATGTACTGGGTAATCGAGCGAACGACCGTCAAATACTAAATAAAGACTTGAACAACATTAAAAAATGGTTTTCAAAACAAACCGCTCAGGCAAATGCTTTGCAAACTTACACCGTCGGAAGTGTTCGGATGAACGTTGCAGACCATGTAAAATACATGTTGGTTCCACCATCGCATCGGGTTTTAGGTGGTAAAAGCACGTCCGCACTAATTGCGGAAGACCCTGTCATTCATAGAAAGTTGAAAAATGTAGTGTTGATACAACGCGGTCTGGGATGAGAACCTTTAGACGTGCGAGGACTCAGCGCAATATTGCAAATATTCCAATCATGTAGTTTTGCATCCAACACCGAAGATATGATCCATCGCCTCGATTGTTCGGTAGGAGAGACAATTATTTCCAAATAAGATTGAGCGTACAGATTCAAGCATTCTTTTTTCCCGCTTACTATTCACGACAGCAACTCAAGGAGGAATACTTAGAAATATATGTGCAGGCACTGGCGAAAGTATTCTGGAAAATGGAAGTTACATTCCCCCTTCACTCACTTCTTGGATGGCGGCGTCCGAAAGGCCCCACGCCGCTTTGAGTGAAATTAGTTGGGAAGTTATCCCTTCAATTCCCTTAAGTATGACCAGAAAGCCTTCAGTCCATTCTCCAAGAAATTGCACAGATTTATTTTAAGAAAAGCACTTCGCATCATTCTTTTTGTTTCCTTACGATGTTTTAATTATTTTTCCCATGTATTTTCGAAAGATGTTTCCTCCGCCGGTTTTAAATGTGTTTTTGTGCTTCGGAAGCAAGTTATTTTGTTGCCCTAAAGCTCTTCCAACTCACGGTTGTACCATCGTGGCTCGTTGCTTTCCAGCACCGAAATTCTACATCTACTTAATACCCCGCAAGCCTCCACAAGGGCGTGTGGCGGGAGGTGTTAGGCCACCAACCGTAATTATGAAAAAAACTGCATGCAAAAGCCACAAATTTATACAATCCATTAACAAAACATCGTAGGAATTCATGCAAAAGCCCTTACAACCCACACACAGGCAAACACACAAACTACCGACTAACAAACACATGCACCTACAAATACACCTAATATCCTTGCAATGTCTAATTTTTTCCGAATTGTAAATAAAATGTTTTTAATATTTCTAAAGTGACTTCGGTTTCTTACTATTATCATTTCTGATTGTTCGGGGAAAGAATGAGTACTTGTAACTATCTGTACAGGAATCTATCTCCCTTATTTTATCTTTCTGGTCTGATGTACTTAGGTAGTGTGGGGCCATTATAGTAATTCCTTTAGTTTCATCGTTAAACTCATTTGTTCAGAACCATTTTAAGCCTCGCTTGTTCTGTCCGCACTTCAAGTGGTTCCCAGCCTAATTCCCCTAGGAGACCTGTCACACTTGTGTCCTTATCATAACAATTTATAACGAATCTGGCGTATTATCTCTGGACTTTATCCAATTCTTTTTGCCAAATTTTCTCCAAATGAGAGTCCCAAACACTACCTTTCCGATCACTTTTCAACAACTTGAGCACCAAACGCTCTTCATCCGGTGGCCGAATTTGCGGGGATGGAATTAAATGCGTTTTCTCGCGGCAATGAATACTCCTCCTCCCTTCCCGTTACCCTGCTTCGTCTCAAACCTAAAGGGAACACTTCGGGTTACATGCACTACTTCAGTTCTTTTGATGCAGTTTTCTCGGGTCTTCCTTTTTGGTCAGGGATTCCATATTGGCCGACGTTTCGACGCCCGACTCGTGCATCGTCCTCGGGGTAGATGAGCGTCACTCTGCATTTGGTCGCCTTATATACATGAGCCCACGTGTCTGGTGGCTCGTGATTGGTCCGCGGTCAGTGGAGGAGCCTCCCGGTCTACCCCGAGGACGATGCACGAGTCGAGCATCGAAACGTCGGCCAATACGGAAACCCCAGACGAAAAAGGAAGACCCGAGACTGCTTCATCAAGCGAATACGCCGGGAAAGCACCAGCTCTTCTTCAGCTCCTTTCTTTTTAATACTACGACACATTGGTATTGCAATGGGATAATCCGTACGAAAGGATGCAATTCGTCGCAAATTTGTGACCAGATCCGGGTTTGGGAAAAATTTAGATATCCAAGGACTCAGCGTAAGATCAAAAATATGCCAACCGCGAGGTTTTGCATCCGACATAGAATTACAGCGAACCCTTAACAACACCGGCGGGACAGAAAATAGCCATTAACATATGTACAAGCTCCATCCCCACTCACCGGTTGACTGGCGTCATGACGCCCCACCCACCATCTCTCCCCCTCGGGTCGGGTGCTGTGTAGAAATAGTTGCACATCTATTATATTGGTCAAGGATCTAAAGGGATTCTTTACTCGTCTTCTAAGCGTAGTCGGCGGAGTAATTACAAACAACATGACCTTCGTAACGTGTATGTCGGATGTTGCATGGGTCGGGCATTGCATTTATCCCCCCTCCTTCCCAGGGCTATTTTGATTGATCGAGGGGTGCCGTATGGAAGTAATGCAGTACGATGTGTGACTGGACATCCCCTGCCACACGTCCGTGCGACGGCTTGCAGGGTAATGTAAGGATGGATGTAGACTAATGCATCGACCTCGGGTGAAACTGAGCCTCATCAGCATCGATGATGCCGTGACCCCGTGCCCTCCGTCGCCCCGGAAGAGTGATCGGGATGTGCTTCCCGCTCCCAGAGGCGCGGTCCCGACTTCCCGCGCGCCACTCCCCTCCTCCGGGGTGACAACACACCCCCGCCAGGGGCCGAGGACTCCGGCGCACCAGCGGCGAGGGCCGGCGCTCTCCGTTCCCACTCACCGCCGAGAGCGCGAGGGAGGAGGGGAGTGCGGCGTCGTCCGACGAGACCGGTTTCCCGGCGAGTGGGCGAGAGCCGGGGTCGGTTATCAGGAGGGGTGCGGCGGAGGCGTTATGGGGAGGGGTGTTGCGTCGGGGGTTCGGCGGGACAGCGGTCGGTGCCCGGCCGTTTATCATCGAGAGGGCGACCGGATGGACCGGCGTGGTTCCTTTATTCTTCTTCCCCTCCGCATTATGGACCCCTCCATCTCTCCATCCTCTCTCCCATACGGAGCACCTGCGCCTTTCGCCTCTTCTTCGCCCTCCTTGGGGGGTGGGGGGTTGAAGAAGAGTGAGAGCAGAAGAAAGGAGATTCTTTCGCCCGTCGTCTCCTGCCCTCCCACCCGGTGCGCCATTACGCATATATTACGGTCGCCGGGGGGAGGAGCGGGCATCGAGCACACCACTGTCGAGGGGGGTAGATGATGAAGGGAAGGGGGGGGGGCACTCCCCACAGCACGCGTCGGGAATTACCACGGCTCCTAAACGTGGTCATCGAACCCCGGACGGTTTGTTTGATGGCCGTTACAAGTTTAGACACCTCGGCGCGGGGCCGCATCCCTTTCGGAGTGAGGCACATCGCTCGGTGGCCTCCCACGTGTTTCCCTCGCACGAGCGACAGGAAACGTAACATTTAGGTAATTTTCACTCCACCACTAGTACCGCCAATCAATGCACCAAGGTGACCTGAGTGCATACGTCGAACGAATTGTGGGCTCCTAAATTACTTCAAGGAGCGAATGAATTAGTTGAGGTGAGAGGTGCTTGTGATGTTGAGCTCCTCTTCGACCTCCGCTTGATCGTGCCTCGAATGACCGTCCGCAGGGTTCCAAATCAAACGGCTGCATAGAATTGAATTCTGCATCACGAAGATCATCTCCTAAAACAACATAAAGTCTTGATGAGGGTAGAAGTGGAAACTTTGCATTTCCACATAAGGACTTAATACTTCACATGACGATGGTTTCCATGCTGCGTATCATCATCGAGTGACATGCATAAAAATTATTTCAACTTATATAGCCTGGCTCCAGGAGGGGAGGAATGTAGGGTGAGCAAGGGAGAGGGGGTAAGTTGAGTACTGTTGCAGCAACCTATTAGTAGGTTAGGGGAGGGTATGTATTCGATGGTTTCTGGCTGAAATTTGTGGAAATTTATGCTCATGAATTGAAGAACACACTGTATCCCTCCACCGTTCTTAGAAAGAACGGCAGAAATACACATTGTTCTTTCTAAAAACATAAAAAACCGCCATTCTTTCTAAGAACGGTGGAGGGATACGTTGCGTTCTTCATTGAATGAATATTCGAAACTCGTAAACTTCCAAAAATTTGATCCAGAAACAATCGAATTCATACACTTCCCCTCTCCCAGGCCACTAATAGGTTGCTGCACCAGTGCTCAACTTACACCCTCTTCAACCCTTACTCCCCCTATCTTCCTCCCCTCCTGGAGCCAGGCTATATACGACGTTGAAAAATATGTCATGCATGTCATGTGATGATGATGTGCAGCAACGAAACCATGGTCGTGTGAAGTATTAAATCTTTATAAGGAAATGCAAAGTTTCTACTTCTACTATCATCATGAAGGAATTTCACAAAGTTGAGCCTGAAACTGTTATGCTTAGGAATTCTTGATTTGATGAAACTGGATGGGCTGATACTTAGCGCACCGTTCAATCGGTGAGACAAACACAAATCTCAATTCGAGTTCGACGCTGGCAAATAAAGGTTGACCCTGTGCATATTCAAGGGGGTTAACCAGAGGTGGTAATCAGAACGCAAGGGTGCTAAACAAGGCTCTTCATTCAAGCCATAGCGTTTCATCTCGGATCCGCGATTGTAAATCTTGTAATTCCTTAATAAAATTGGTTTAAAGAAACTCCCTCCATCAAGCAGTACGCAAGCCCACCCGTGGAAAGAACGTATTGGAGTTATACCTGACGAACACAACGGAACGTATTATGAATGTGTCAACTGACGAGGGCTTGAGTCACCATGAATCCGTCAATGTCAACTTTGACGTTGAAATATAAAAGAATATTAAACTAAAAAGAAAAAATCATAATTACCATTAAGAAGAATTTGGAACTTTCGCGAGTCAATTAAACTCTTCACTACCCGAATTTAAAACGTGCTTAAGTCATGCCAACGTGGAAGATACTTGGACACAATTCGTCAATACTATGCAAAAAGGCATCTCAGATTTCATCCCTATACAGTAAGTTAAAGAAAATCGCGGGGGGCGGGATGGTGAAGTGGCTAACGCACAGGCGCCGAGAGGGCCCGGGTTCAACTCCTGGGGGCAACAAATATTTTTCTGTGGTATCCCGATCCCTACTTGAGGTGCCTGGTCGAGAGAACTTTAAGTGAGTACGACGTACATCGGATTGTTCCCGCCTGATTTCTTTACTCTAGGGCGTAACATTCTCTGCTTTCGAATGGCTTTTCCAACGCCTTTACTGTACCACCTGGGGTCGCGATTTGCTAGTAGTAGTAGTTTTTATGGGAGGCGACCATCATCATGCGAAGGTCATTTGCGCCATTACGAATGGTTGGGAAAGAATGAAGTGTGGAGAGACACCCGGGGTCAGCATTAGCCTACTACTGTCGAAAGGCGCCAAGGGGTCCGCGGTCAAACGTTCAATCCGATGAAGCGAGTTTCTTTGCACATATGTCAATGAGAAATCACAGGATTTGTGTTCACGGGTGCGGTTAATGTTGGGTTAATTAGTTCGTAGTAAGGTGCAATAAACACTTTTATTATTTTCAAATACACATTGCCTGCTTTCAAAATTACTTTTCACTGCCTCGGAAACTCCTCCTCCGGGGCTTGTACCTCTATCGTGTCGATAAACTGTGAAATCTATTGGGAAAATTTCTTGGTCATTTATATCATTAAACAGCTAACTCTATGTGCCTAATGCTATATCAGCGGAATGACTTTGGATTATTTGCTCAAAATCCGTTGTTTCAGTTTCTGAGATTTCCGCAATCTAGTACGGCGACCAAGGTGGCTTGGTGCACGAGAGCGAATTAGAAGAGGTAACGGATGTGAGAACGTGTGCTTAGCTCACCGGTCAAACATACAATGATCACAACATCAACGAGATCCAATATCGCAGCAAGGAAAGCTATCAAAGGATTTCAAGTCTAAGGTATGAAATCACTAATCCCTCTGGATTTCTGGAGAATAGTGTTTTGGATCCATCGGATCATTGACTAGATCCCCTGAAACTTTAAGCACTGACACAAATTTCACACTTTGCAAACTAGAGAAGGACACCTTGAAGAAACGATACGATATTTAACATTAGGAATGATGTTTAATTCTACACAATAAAAGGCACAATTTGATTTTCATTGAGCATTCAAGCATTCTTCACAATGCGTTTGTATTTTTTTTTACTTTGAACATGGCTTTTGCCTTCCGAATGTTTCTCTTGCGGCAGCTACTAATTGAAGACATTTGGATTTTTATGCCACCACAAAGCTGTTTCCAAACCAATAAGGGTGAACACAGACGATATTGAAAGTGACGAGAGTCACAGCCTCGCAAATTATACAGGATTTCCCCAAATCTCGAGTAAAGATTAAGTATGATTTCCACAAGTAAAAATGAAATTGCCGCCCCAGCATCATAATAAAAGTAATTAAAAATAAACAAAACGGATGTGACATAGTTCCATCTCTAGGTCCATTTTCGGATCCTTAGAAAAAACATGCTAAATTTAGATTTAAGGAAATTTCTGATATTTTCCGAAATTGTTGTAAGTTTTGCAAAATTAGATCCTCCCATCACAAAAGAAAACATTGCCGATTTGTAAATGGCGAACTACATGGCTGGCGAAGGTAAATATAACATGTAATGAATCAATTCTTTGTCCGAATTTTCCATCTTTAATTTTTTGAAAGTTTATTTGCTCCAAAACTAATTTACCTATACTGCACACCACAGCAGAGGAAACAGCCAGGGATCCATAGTCTGACCCGCACCTCGAGCAGAATTACAACTATATAAGTACATGGTACTCTGGAAACCACCGCTACGGCGTGTGGCAGGGGATGATTAACCACCGGACTACTATTCAGACAATATATTCCCCCCCTGGCGCGGTCAGATAGTTTTTCTGATCCTTAATCGTTTCTGGGAAGAATGGCATCTTAAATCTAATTGTTCAACACTATATTTTACTGGCGTGATCTCTCCTAACCCTAGTACGATGGGGTCAATAATGCATTTTCAAATATCACTTCTTAATATTCATCCTTCCCATTTATGCAAGAGATTCAATCTGTAATTTAACCTTCGCTTCATGAGTAATTCCCAGCCTGGCCCCTCTAATGTTTTGGATACGCTTCTCAGTTTATCATAACGGCAGCGAAAAATTCTCGCCACTACTGCCTTAGGGATGATTCGTTTCAGTGTTCCCCTTGGAGCAGTTCTAGAATATTTAAAACCCTTAACACAGGGTCGTTCATTATTCATGAAATGGCGCTCGAATGATTCCTGCCCACGTGCTTATGGTTGGGGAGGACAGTTCTCCGTCTTCTGCTCTTCCTCCCAGAATCCAACCTGGATTACGCACCAAATTGCACGCTCGACTCATCCCAGGACACTCTTCTATTCCAGTGTGTCACCATATGATGAGAAGGGCAGGGCATTGCGCCACCTATCCCCACAACCCTCGGGCACAAGGTGTTTACGCTCAACTCGACCAAGTACAGAGTGCGCATATGCAGTTAGGCTTGGTTTTTATGCTCGCGTGATCCATGCTTAAATGCCACCAACGCGTTGACTCTCTTGCCAATATCTTCTCTGCCAAAACCCTCTTTGGGCGATTGATCTGCCCCCAAATATTCTATTTATCCCCATGGCCATAGTAATTATCATCCTTATTACTTTTCACCCAGCGTTGCATAAAGCAAAGGACTTTGCCAATTCCCCTCTCGTCTACCTATGTTTTAAATCCATGGTGTCGTAATTCTGCTGTTTTGTGCTATAGCAATGGCATTTTTATTCTGCAATGGAGACTTTGCTCTTTGAGTTGCGTGTGTCTGCCCAAATAAGTGCTCTCCAAACGTGTGGATTAACAGGAAATGTGACTCTCGTGCCATTCTACAAATATTAATGCCGTCATCGCACAGTAGTTACTGCAAAATACTTTTAGGGCCAGTTCCACGAATATTCAATAGTTATTTTTGGAAACCACAAAATATGCTGAAAGTTAACCAACATGTAACCATTTATTATTTTACCATTCCCATAATCAATTTCGAAATACATAATTAAATGTTTAGTCGTGAGATTTAATGGATTTCATCTTTTTTTTATTACAGACTTTAAATGTCGTAAATATTGTGTGTCGCCTGAATAGAAGTGCGAGCACATTCCGTTGTACTTGCATTAAGGACCGAAAATATGAATTTGTTTGGAATAACGTCAATTTTAATTGTTCAATCTCTGCATACCCTGCTCAATGGAGGAACTCTTTTGCATGTTTATTATTTCAGCTCTAGCAACCAATCACGCCAATGCTTCCCATGCGTGCGATAACAAAGAATTTTCGCGAGATACAGCTGCAAAACAGCCACTAGAGAAGTTAAACATACTGGAATGTCACTCTAAACTTTACGCATCGTTTGTCTTGAGTTTCCACAATTCTGGGTGACCGGCTGGCGTGCGTGACCTCAACGACGTATCCCGCCATCCGGTCTATTATCTAATCTCATGTACATAAAATGTAAACTCTGCCTAAAGGTAAAGTCGCCGGTAATTTTAGTGCCACTTCTCTCCATAGAAGGCGCAATCTCTAAGGAGGCGCTCACCAGCAAATTAAAACACAGAGACACTAGAATTATTCCATTTCTCTTCCACAGAATCAATGGTATGTATTCCTCCGATAGTTTTACTCGTGCCCTTGATCTACCGGCTGCAAGTCTCTCAATACGCGGGTCTAATATTTCCACGCTCCCCGATCATTAATGGCGATTCTTCGTCTTCATTCACCCGAGAGGAGTCATTCAACTCATTCTGAATGCATTGGTGCAGCATGGAATCACACGGAGGACGCGCGAGATGGTCCATCCTTCCCCCCGCGCCCATCCCCTCGCTGAGACCACCGCGTGGGAATCGAGACGAGAGGCAAGGAACCGCGTTGCCTCGAGTCTGATTTCCTCCAAAAACAATATGTGAGATGAACATTAGCCACCGACATTAATTTGTAAACCTCGTTTCTGCGGGCATCATATTTTCTCACCCTTAATTTACTGTTCCCCTTCTCACATCGGAAGGGAAATATTTTTAACTTGGATATCCTAATGCAAGCATGCTATTGTGCACATTAGTTCTATTATTTTCACTATTCTAAAGCTCTACTGGTAACTTACATGAAAAACCATTCAATTTCGAGGCCGGGTGTCTGGCATGGAATCCCCCACCCGCGATCCCCGACGTTGGCCTCGAGCACCAATCAAACGACCTTCTTATATCATGGCTCTCTACTGCTCTCCTGACCTGTAGATTGTGAAATGGATTGAAAGGGAAGCAAGGGATTCAGACCTAAAGTGCGAAATTGGTGAAGTTGTTTCATTAGCGCAGCACTGTTGCGCCTACACCGATGTTATTCCTCCTCACTCAATGGTTGAACTCCCGACGCTATTGTTGTCATATTATTATTACTATCATCATCTTTACTTGATTTCAACAATGAATATGATTACTGAATTTCAGCACTCACATTTCTCGTTGATTGGCGAAGAATAGTCATTGTCATCGTTTAAATGTGCGTGGTTTCATGCATTCCACTTTTGCCGACTTGTATTCCTGCCTCTAGTTCTTCCAATACCTCATTTACGATATCATTCCCTCCGTATATACGACCTCGCACATTGGAAATTACGGATGATGATGATGGGTAAACTTTCTGACTCCCGTTCCAACCGCTGCCCATCCCATCTCTCCATCCACCACACGCGCCCGAGCAGTCTGAGGTATGTGAAATATGGCGGATAAGTCACCTATCACATCTACATCTACATAACACCCCGCAAGCCGCCGCAAGGGCGTGGGGCGGGGGGAGATCACTCCGCTCTACTCCTTTCTATTGTAACATATTCAATGATGCTATCCAAGTCACTCTATTAATAATCATTACTGATCTGACGCATTCTTCCGGCCTAATTCCGCCCTTGTAGATGCTACGGATAAACCCATTCAAATTGTCTCTCTCTCTGCGTTTTCCTAAATCCTTAAATATTTTTGCAGAGATATCTATCGCCGCAGCATTGATTGATTTAATTTTCCTTAATTCACTCTCAATCGCAGAATTATGTGTGCCTCGAATTGAAGCATCCTCATCTATTTCATATAATTTCCTATCTTTAAATACTCTGGCCTCGGGTGTGCGTGAAGTGCTGAATTCAGACCGTCGGTTAAGTGAGCTCGTGATTGCAGATCGTAAGGACATTGATAAGATGACAGTGCACACACCATTTACATCACTCAAAATTTGCGATACGACAGATCCCGGCTAAACTCGTCATCCGGAAGGTCTTCGGACGGACGACGACCAATAGATCAGAGAGTCGAGTGTCTACTAGTGAAGACCTTCTCCAACGTCATCGCGACGATTCCCCAACCCCCTTACAGTCCCTGCTTCACACAAGTAGACTCTTTCCTATTCCAAAAAGTGCAATCCTCCCTCAAAGGACCACCATGGGACCCTAAGTGCCGTCAAAGAAGCTTGCAAGCGCACCCTAAAGGCCTTCCCGAATCTGCCTGACAAGGAGTCTAAAGAGTCGTGGACAAAGCCGCAAAGGCAAAGGTTTGCCCATGATCAAGAGAAGAAGTACTATGAAGAATTTTGCGGCATTCAAACAATATGTGAAATACATCTATTTACCCGAAACGTTTCATACGATCCATGTGCGCAAATATGACTTTAGCGTATGCTTAAGAGTAAATTGCTCTTTGGTTTCAATTCAATACCCATGCTTGTGGATGGCGTACGATCGTCCAACGGCCTGGAGGGATCCACCGCCAATGGCAATTTAAGCAGGGAGTTAGCAAATTTGTCATTAATGGATTTCCGTGCAGTCAAGTCGCAAAGAGAGTACAATATATGAGTAATACATATTTTTCGATCGAATCATTCAAACGGGGAAGAATAATGAAGTGGGAAGCATCACTTAATCTTACGCCAACTTGACTCTCGTCTCATCCCCAGGACCTCATCCCAAACTCTTCGCCGCGAGACCTTTCACTCTTTGAGAGGGGAAATTTGAATCAAAATAAAAGTGAAATTGCAATCAAATAAAACCGTACGGGTAGAAAACATTTTCACGGAACTATTGAAACGTTTAGGCAAATGTGGGAGGAAGAGGCTATTTGGGCTGATTCGTAGTACCTATGAGGAAGGAATCTGGCCGGAAGACTTTGTGAGATCAGTTTTAGTTCCTATTCCGAAAAAGGTGAAGGCTACATCATATGAGGACTACAGGACAATAAATTTCATATCACACGCAGCTAAAGTTGTTCTCAGGATCATCAACAAAAGGATAGAGAGTAGGGCAAATGATTACTTAGGGGATTATCAGTTTGGGTTTAGGAAGGGGAGAAGTACACGTGATGCCATTGCAGTAATGAGATTATTAATTGAGAGGAATATAGAATACAACCTGGAGGTATTTGCCTGTTTCGTAGATTTCGAAAAAGCGTTTGATAGAGTGAATTGGGAAAAAACTAATGAGTATATTGAATAAAATAGGAATAGATTGGAGGAAAAGGAGGCTAATCCGCAACCTGTACATGTCTCAGACTGCTCAGGTGCGAGTGGGGAACGGGGAGTCCGGATGGGCAGTGTTAGGAAGAGGTGTAAGGCAGGGTTGTCCATTATCACCGTTGCTGTTCAACCTGTATGCAGAGGAAATGATTAAAGAGGCATGGGAAGAACTGGAGGAAGGAATGAAAGTGGGCGGGGAATTCGCAAAATCAATTAGGTTTACTGATGACAAAGCTTTAGTTTGTCAGTCAGCCAAGCGGTTGCAAGCTGGGTGAATTTTAAATAAAGTGCATAGATATGGGGTTAGAATAAATACAAATAAAACAATTGCTATGCAATTTTATGATAGTAAAAAAGCCAAAGTTCACATTAAAATAGGTGGGCAAAAACTGGAGCAGGTGGAACAGTTTACGTATCTCGGAAGTGTTTTGGAACAACACGGTCAAAGTAGTAGGGACGTAAGGAGAAGTATTGCTTTAGGCAAAGAGGCTTTCACAAGGAGGAGGGAGTTGATGACAGGGACTTTGAGTAAGGATGTTAAGAAAAGACTCGTAAAAACTTTGATATGGAGCGTAGCTATGTACGGTGCGGAAACGTGGTCATTGAAGCAGGAGGATAGACGTAGACTGGAGGCTTTTAAAATGTGGGTGTGGAGAAGAATGGAGAAGGTGAAATGGACAGAGAAGAAAACAAATGAGGAAGTACTTGGTATGGTGGGCGAAGAGAGGGGTTTGTTGGGAGAAATCCTAAGGAGGCAGGAAAAGTGGATGAAGGGGGTATTGACCGGCAGCGGGATGTTGAAGACTGTAATTGAGGGGAGAATGTTAGGCGAACGAGGAAACGGAAGGAGCAGGATAGGGATGTTGGACGGGATGAAGGGAGGAAGAAAGTACTCAGAGATGAAGAGGGACCTGATGTAGGGCAGGATGCTGGATTTTATGTTTTGTTAGGAGTCACAAAATATTTATTTGGTAGTTGTGTCCATCCAAAAACTAACTTAACCCGTATATTAATTAATAAATATATATATATATATATATACATACACACACATATGGAGGAGATTTTTGGATGTGCACTCATAATAAGAACCATGTATAGTTTAACGTATCAAAGTAAAGAAAATTGAAAAATATATAGAATATCTTGAAATAACAAGTTTATATTAACAAAAGAAGATAAATATTAGTTGTATGGTAAAATATTACCTAAAAGCACAAGTACTTCAAAATAAATATAAAGAAAAAGAGAAAAGATGAGCTGAAAGGAGATTGTGTTGAAAAATAAATACATTTTTTTCCAAAATGTTGGTGTTTTCTTTCATGGGTCGGGTACTTCTGGGACCACCCTCGTATTATATCAAACTCTTACGAACATGTAAGCGACATATGCATTTATCAGAAATAATTCTTGGAAAACTTAAAATATGTCCAAAATTAAATTTTAAAGTATTAGCTGAACTAATATTCGTAAAAACCAAGTGTACTATATATTCTTCATTTATTTTCATTATCGACTAAATTATGAAATCAGTCACGATTTTGGTCACGCGTGACAACTCCTCCTATAGACTCGAACGTTTAGGACGGATTGGAAAGTCTCCGGCACTCGAGGTCACGCATTCGTCATGATGCTTCCGCGGAGTTCGGAGCGGCCTGCCTTCAATCCGTGAGCCTGTAAATTGTGGGCCGCACCCGAGACGGACGTCCCAATGGTGTAGGGAGGGGCACGAGGCACGGCCTCTCGGCCGGGAGACGACCACGCGTCTCCCGGCACATCGACATCCAACCCACGGCACCTCCCTTCCCTTGAGCTGAAGGGGAGACTTAGTAGTTCGCAGCATCCCATTGGACATTCGCCTCCCCCCACACTGATGGAAGAGTCAAATAATGTTGCCTTTGAATCGCTTCCAAATTTGGACCCCAATGTTTTTAGCCTCCTCATGGCGAGAGTTAGCAACCCCCCCCTCCCCTCGGCCTCCCCGCCCCCACCCCCCTCAGGAGTGACGCGGCGACAGAGACTCCCACGCCAAGAGGGGAGGATGTGTCTAAAGGCATGGGTTCTCCCGGGGGAGGGGGACGAGGGGGGCTGCAGTGGTGGGGGGAGGGAGGAAATGGAGGGCGAGTGAAAGTTATCAGCGCCCCCCCTTGATTCAATGAACCCCGGTCGGTGTGTGTGTGTGTGTGTGTGTGTCTCATTCATTGGCCGAATATATTCTCGTGGCGGTCGGTCGCGGACGGGCTCCCAAGTTTCAGGGTTCGCGTCCCCCTTCCTCCCGTGCGGGGACATCATCGACCCGTAGGGGCCCTCGCTGGTCCGGCAGTGCGATCCCGCTCGCGAGAGTGCACGCGTACACCCGAACCACGCGTGAATCCGACCGTGCCATGGAAATAATAGGTGAAAGATTTTCTTCCGTATTTAGGAGAGCCAGAAACATGAGCGTTTAGGCAAGAGGGCCGTGGGGGATGATGGACAAATAGAAAATAAATGAAGTGTAGACAGAAGAATGATGGGTGAAAGGAGAGAAAGGTTTCATATTCGCAGAAATCCATAGAAGACAGCAAAAGTAGCTGCGGGGCATTTTGAAAACTTTGATGGAAGGGTGAATTTTAGGAAATCGAGAAAAAAAAATTTGCATTTTGGACGGAATTAAAGGAGTCTAGCATAATGTGGAGCTAACTAATGGTTTTAGTGCATTAGGTGTGTCCGAATATTTAAATCGCACGCCTTGGCTGAAGGTCTCCATCCTTTGAATGATGGGGGCGTCCAGGCGGAGTGGCCGTTCCCTCGACAGGCGCCGATCGCAGGCCGGGAGGGGATGCCGAGGTGTCCGATGGCCACTATCTCTCCTCCTCGGGAAGTTTACGCCGGGATATGACGGTCATCGGAGCCCTTAAAAAATTAATGGCGCCTCTTTACATGCCATATTAATATCATTCGCCGTTAATAGTTAAAAGACAAATACAGACGATGGAAAGTATTACAATTATTCTGTCATCACCCGTGCAAACAAAAGAATGGTTCGACAATTTGGGGAGTTTTAGGACACCACCTGTAAAACAGAATAAACCACAAGTCATAACTAAGAAAAACATGCAAATTCACACCCGCGCCGTGTATATCCATGAAAACCCCATTTTAGTGAAGTTGCAGCTAACGTCGAGGTGGGGGAAGAAAATCGACTCAGCGCAGAGGATGAAGTGGGTTGAGTAGTCAATTATGAAGCTGTAATCACCTAAGGAGAAGTAACCGATTTTTTCGTCTACATTAAGGAGAATGAAACACCTGGGAAATATCAAAATAAAGGAGTAACCTTATTAAATGATAGAATATACAAGTGCAAAAACTTAAATGAACTGTGATGTGAACTGGCGAACAAGTTAAACTATTAGAAATAAATGACCTCCGTACCAAAGTAAAATAAGAAAATCTGTTGCTGACAATAGGAGAATCATCTAGAGAAGCATTGCAGGCATAAAAGCACACACAACAAAGACATACTGCCAAAGTTGAGTTTAATAGAAATAAAGACGTGTGCTAGAGAAGAAGGAAGTAGAAGGTTTGTCATAGTTACTTAGGTGTAACCCGAAGATTGACGGAACACTTACTCTGCTTAAGAAGAAGATTAGGGACCCGAGAAGAAAGAATATGCCTTTCTTCAAGGAACTATAAATGTACATAGAAGTAAATTAAGATAGTTTTGAGGATTATGATTTATTTTTTTTTTATTTTATTAATAACTATTACATGATTTGAAGATTATTATTTACATAGGCCAACTATATGTAATTAAAAAAGAAGACAAGGGATTGGCAACATGTTTGCGTGTGTGTGTATGGTGGCACATAAAGAGAGCTCGCCACCCGCGCGGAGACAAATCCGCCTCGCTCCACTAGAGTAGGTTACTCCTTTGAGGGGACCGCATTAGAAAAAATTATACGCGTTGAATCACCCATTGTAATAAGATTATCTTTTTCTCCCACTAGTTCAATTGATTTTTCTACGTTCGAACGCTTATTCTGGTTCTTAAACTTTGCTGTTTGTTGTTGGGAGGCAATGCGTTGTAATATGCGAGGATAGGCTGAAAAATAATGCACCAACTGGTTGTAGACCACAAACAAAATGACTTTCAATGAAATATCCCTGATAAAATGCGGAAGTAACATTCTCCCTAAACACGCATGCGTAAGTTTGAGGTCGTTACATTCATCCCGAGAATTTCGAGAAGCGGAAGTATAGAGTCGTGTTCTAGTGCTATGTCAACGCGAGTTAAGCGGCGTGCTGCTCTCGAAATTTTAACATCGTCGTTCAAAGGCTCCTTGTGGTGACGATACTGTTGATAGGTCTACTGTAAATCGACGGGTAGTAAAACTTCGTGGTTGTGAGCCTGGAAAAGCCATAATTGTTGATGGAACATGCAGCGACGTCCGATCACTGCCACAGACGGAAAACATCGCAAACTCGTCGAAGATTTGATTCAAAATGACTGGCGAATCACTCAAAAGCGTATCGCAAACTATATTGGACTATTCAAGGAAGAATTTTGTCGTGTTAAAGGTAGCTTTGCGCCAATAATCTTGCAACATGGCGACGCTCGTCCACACGCCTCGGGCGCAACTGGAGAGGCTCTGCGAAACCTGAAATTTGATTCCACACACCCTCCTTATTCCCCCGATGTTGTGCTTTGCGATTTTAAATTTTTTCCTCAACTCAAGAGACACTTCATGGGTAATCATTACACCTCGGACGATGAGGTGAAGGCAGCTGTCAAGTCCTGGATTCGAGAAAAGTCGGAAGAGTTTTTCAGTGACGGAATGAAACAACTTGTTGGGAGAAATGTGTGAGCCTGTTGAAATGGGTTACCATGTTGAAAAATAAATATACGCATGATTTTGAAACTTAAGAATTGTTCTTTAATTTTTACCCGATCTTGCTATTTGTTTTTGTTTGTGGTCTACAAGGATGTGTGCATTACTCTTCAGTCTACCCTAGTACAAGTCTACTGGGTAGTATTTGAGTATCGTCTAATCATAATAATTATGCTAGTGAGGTATTTTAGTAACATTATTTTTCCTTTCACTCAATATCTTCCTCTTCTTTTATTCTCGCAATGGACAAATCTTAATTTTTCATAAAACCTGTTTCACAAACGCCTAGGATATCGCAAGAAATAAGCTGATGAGCTCTACGGCATCTCAGTTAAAATAAGAGAGGGGTGAGAAGAAACTACAATGGCCGTGATAATTAATACGGCCATTGGATTTTCTCCCTCCCCCTCTTATTTTTACCTATGATGTCATTTTGGATGTCATTTTCAACCATTTTCCTGGTTTCAAGAGGGATTTTACAGCTCAAGATCATATGTGTATTTAAGATTTTCTTCTCTGATTCTTTGTTGTCCACAGCTTAATGCAAAACATTGTTTCCCCGCTCCCCGCGGAGATCCGATTTGGTGAAGATTGAAACCCTGGAATATTTTAAGGCAGTGCCTAATTGAGCTTATGATATCCTGAGATATTTAATGTAGAAGTTTCCCGTAGCCTTCCGCAACCTCATGCCGTTGACCTTTGACTTGGGTTCACCCGCCAAGGAAACAATTGGAGGAGTATATTGGAAAATGATAAGGAAAGTGTTAGAGAAGAGATAATTAAGAAGATAAACGAGAGGAGGGAATGGAAGGATACGGGAAGGTAATGTCACGGAGACGAATAATAAATTGAGACGATTAAAAAAGGACGGAAGAAACGTGATGAATGAGAGAGAAAGTGCGAGGATGTACTATTTAGAGAGTTGATCTTTGAGAAATGTTGAAATGGGAGGGTTCTACAGAAAGGGGAAGCCTTGCGGGGAGAAATTCAAAGGAAGTGAGAAAAGTGGGTGCCGGGCATCCTTCTGAATGGCGATGGAGGGTTGGGGTCTCCGCGAGAGAGGGGAGCATGTCAGGCAAACGAGGAAGGGTGAGTTGATGGGAGTTGGTCGGACTGCAAGGGTGTGGGGTTGAAGAAGAGTCTATTGCAGCGCACGGCGTGTTGTCACGATGGCTTAAGGAATGCAGCCATGTCCATGCAAAGCCTCTCTCAAACTGAAGACTACCAATTATAATAGTAGGGAAACTATCGATAAATATTGCGGATTGACACGAAGAATTTAAAAAAGCGTCCATTGTAATTATGAGAGCATTAAAAAATCTAAGAAAACGCTGCTTTCTGAAGGATTTTTGAAGAGGAATTCGGTTTGCGTTCAATCATACTTACAGGGTATACTATAAAAGTAATACGCATTCTCCGGGAAAAATAGATGTTTTGATCTTGCTTCTACAAATGCTTCAAAGTCTTCAAAATACTCTCCCCCCGCATGAATAGCACACTTGCGGAGACGTGTGTGCCATGCCTGGAAGGCCCCCTGAGACTCCTCCACGGAAATGTCTCTTAGGAACGTTGTAACATGCTTTTAGCTGTTTTCCAGGGTCTCCCAATGCTTTCCCTTCAGCTCTCTCTTCAGTCGGGGAAACAAAAGAAGTCGCACGGAGCCAAGTCGGGACTGTAAGGGGGCTGGGGGACCACCGGGGGTGGTGTTGCTCAGGACCAGGAAGTTGGTAACGATGAAGGACGTGTGGCTAGGAGCATTGTCAAGGTGGAGCTTGACCGTGTCTTTGATAACAGCCCTCACTCGCGAACCAGCATTTCAATCCCTTGAGCACCTCCAGGTAAACGTGGACATGTGTGGGGTGTCAGCAATTTGTTGGATACTCAATCAACGGTCGGCACACAAAACTTCGCGCCCACGATTCATGTCTTCGTCGGTTCATGGCCGTTGTTGGGCGTCCAGAACGGGGTTCGTCGGCGATTTCCTTCCGGCCCTTCTTCGACGCCTTGTGCCTCTTCCCGGACTGTGACCTTTAAATGCAGCCATTTTCAAAGACCTCTTGAAGCATCTGGAATGTTTCGGTTGTATTCTTTTCAAGCTGCACGCTAAACTTGATGGCGTATCGCTGTTCATGCGAGCGCTCCATTGCGCCGTGTTGCAAAGTCGAAAAACACACTTCGCGCGGAGGCGCGTTTCCGTTCGGACTGCTCGGAGCAAAATGGCAACCGGCTGTATTGGAAGGGCACCACATTTCCCGACCAGTGTTACCGCGCTACCATGGATAGTCGCGTCACAATTAAATCATGCACATTGCTTTCATAATGAACCATGTATTGATATAAATACGTTGTGATCAGCTGTACTGGGAAAGGAATTAGCTAAAAGAGACACAAATAAGAGGGTGGTCTGAAAAATTTCCGACCTAACAAAGATACAAGACATTTTTTCTGAAATTTTCTGAGGTCGGAAACTTTTCTAGCTCAGAGTAAGTCGCTGATATTAAAGTCGTAAACCTAGACGCGTATGAAAATTATCCATCCCTTCTGCTATAAAGGTTATGCCCGTAAACACATCTTTCTCTACAAATCACTCCTAATCCTTGCCATGTTAAACGTTAGAAATACCTGCTTCGCCATGTCGTTTCTCGATAAGTTTGTTTGCTTCTATTCCATTTACAAAAGTTTCATCGCATCATCAAACATTTTCGACATGAAACTTACCGAAAAATACACGGAAACGAGAATGATAACGTGAGACATAAAGCAATAGTTAACATAATTTTATGTTTCCCGTTAACGACAGTATAGGTATTTATTGAACGACTTAATCCTAAAAACAGTTCCACGCAAACTAAACTCACGCTGCTCAAGAGGGCGGAAGGTTGGTTTTCAAAAGGACGACCGAGACCTGAAAATTGAAGGAAAGTAATCGAAGGCAATTATCGCAAGTGAAAAGTTCCTTATCGCCACTCGGAGAGTCCTTGTCTCCGTTATGCCCAGAGAACGCTATCTCTACGGTATTACATGCGTAGGATTCGCTATCTGCAATATTTAACAGTGAATTACGAATAAATGGTGACCTTACGATGGAAAATATAAACCGTGAAATTTCAAAATATTTACCTTAACAGCAGCAAAGGAACACGAAAATCAACATCGTTTGGTATGGTAACCAAAGCAATACTTTTCGCCACTTGTAGGCCTGAAATTGTCTTGCGGCCGTTGGCCACTGCTTCTGATGTTCAACCGTATCTTCGTTTGAAATACCCGCCGATTTTATTTTTCCGAAGCCACAAGAGACAATCGCGAAGCTACAACAATAGCTGCCAGTTAAGGAGTCGAATTTCAGAATAAAATTAATTGTACGAGGCTAGGCTGAAAACTAATGCACTCGTGCTTGTAGACCACA
Source organism: Hetaerina americana (assembly GCF_022747635.1). NCBI lineage: Eukaryota > Metazoa > Arthropoda > Insecta > Odonata > Calopterygidae > Hetaerina > Hetaerina americana. Next base: position 2,524,795 of record NW_027286952.1, on the reverse strand, counting down.
GGGAAAATGACGATGAGGGTTGCTCGCGGCATTCCAAATTGACACTGTTTGTTCTCGACGGTGAGACGGCGTGGTACCCTACGTGCACAGATTTTACGGGGTCACAATTGTTCAATAATGAAGCCGACACGTTCCTTGGATATTCTAATATGGTTTGAGATACGCTTTTGGGTGATTCGCCCGTCATTTTGAATCGAATCTCCGGCGAGTTTGCGATGTTTATCGCCTGTGGCAGTGATCGGACGTCCGCTGCGTGTTTCATCAACAATTATGGCTCGCAACCACGAAGTTTTACCACCCATCGATTTAAACGACGATGAATCTCAGTAGGAGTCACTTTTTCAGCAGTTAAAAATTCCATAACAGCACGTTGTATAACTCGCGTTGACATAGCAATAGAACACGTCAACATACTTCCGCTTCTCAAAATACGTACACTAGATGAATGAAACGACCTCAAACTTACGCATGCGTGTTTAGGGGGGAATGCAATGCCATCAGGAGTGCTTCTGAAGGTCATTTTGTTGGTGATCTACAAGCACATGAGCAATAGTTTTCAGCTTAGCCTCGTACGTATTACATCTGCAAGCCTCTACGAGGTTGTGTGTCAACGGATGCAGAATACTCAGCCAATAGTAATTAGAGTTTCCGCAACAATAGTCAAGAGTGGCCATTAGCATTCCGTAAAAAATTAACTTCCACTGATTCGCGATGATTCCTAGATTCCTATTGTCACAAGGTGTGGGAAGAAATAACCCCATATAAGTATCAACATGTCCGACATTTCTCGGTTTCTCGTTCTGGGGGCTCTTACTTATCAACGTAACCCCGAACGGATAGAATCATTTTCTCTCTGCGTCTGCGCTTAACTCGTAAGAATTCGATTTGAGTATTTGGCTATTCCGTGACACTGACCCAGGTCGACCAAATACCTCATTAGGAGTCAGCTGACGACGAATCGGCGACTGCCACCACTGACTTTGTCTCCCAGCACCCGTCTTCGTCGATCTTAGAAGTAGTAAGTTTGCGGGTGCAGTCCCTTTGTTAATCCATTTTAAAGGTGGCGATCTATAGGCCTGTCTGGAATTATATGAAATGTCTGGAATCTCCAGCAAGCAACGCAGCGACTCCCACCATCACAACATCCTCGCCACTATTTATCTGTAGATGCTCTGAATAAAAGGCTAACCATTGCTATTTTAAGACAAAGAGAAATATGAAAAAGCTTTCCACAGATAAGAAAACTGTTGAGAATACATAATACAACTGGTAGATTGCGATAAGAACAGTGTAATTCAAAAAGTCAAACAGCGTAGTCTGATTAAGTGAAAGTCAGCCAACAAATATTTTAGTTCTGTTACTGAAACGTCGGGGATCTCGTCGAATGGAGGCGTCCCCGTACATTTTAAGTGTGAAGTGAATTGGTCGATAAGTTGGATAAAAGAAAATGTATCCAATTGGTAACATACAAAAGAGTGAAATAAATATTTTAAAAATGCACCCCCGATATTTTCTACGGGTAAAAATTGCACTTTTATTCCCTGGCGGCAAGCCTTGTGCGATGTTAGAAGGATGTACCCCGGATTAAGGAGTTAACAAACTCCATAAAAATCCTCAGAGCCATTTACTGTTTTGACGGTAGAATTTAGCTTCTAATGCTCACAAAAATAAATACACGAATTCATCACTCTGCAAAAATTAAATTACAATCAATAGAAACATTATTATTTTGTGATATTTGACGTCTCTAAGCGACATTACTTAACGATAAAAGTTGTTGGCCCCTATGAGATAATCCTAGCTCCAGGGGTGATTTCACGTAATAGTATCTAAAAATCATTTGCCTATATTTTTAACTTGCACTATAATGAACTATACGATATGGAAAACTTCTTGTAAATAATTCCCTTCAATTTACTAAAATAATACTGTCGGATGGGATGTGCATATGAGTGGGGACATTGCTATTGCTCCTTTTAACTATTTTGGCAGAAAAATGCTATGAATTGAGATTTCATTCACATAAAATTAATTCTTATAAGAAGTACTTGCAGTTTTATGATAACTTTTAAATCTTACTGTAGGGTTAGTTTTAATTATTTGTTGAAATAAATTGCGTTAGTTATGCTTTTCTGACCATGTTTGGAACTACAGTTCATTGTTTGCGTGCGAAGTTTGTATATATTTGCGTATCAACATCAGTCAGTTGGTGTCAGTCAGTCATTCATCTACATCTACATCTACTCAATACCCCGCAAGCCGCCGCAAGGGCGTGTGGCGGGGGGTGCTAGGACACCACCCATAATTTAGAAAAGAAAAATTAAAAAAAAAAAAAATCGCATGCAATAACGAGAAAATCATATATAAAAAAAAACATTGCATACATTCATGCATGAACACTTACACCCCACACACATGCAAACACTCAAACTACCAACTAACATACACATGCACCTGAAAGTATACCTAACATCTCTATAGTGTTTAATTTTGTTCCGACTTGTAAATTCAAAGTTTTTAATATTTCTAAAGTGACTTCGGTTTCTTGCTATTATGATTACTGATTGTTCGGGGAAAGAATGAGTATTTGTACCTATCTGTCTTGGAATCTATCTCCCTTAGTTTATCTTTGTGGTCTGATCTACCTAACTAGTGTGGGGCCATTATAATTCCTTCAGTGTCATATTTAAACTCGTTTGTTCTGAACCTTTCTAAAAGTCTAAGCCTCGCTTGTTCTCTCCGCACTTCAAGTGGTTCCCAGCCTAAATCCCCTAAGAGACCTGTCACACTTGTGTTTTTATCATAACAATTTTTAACGAATCTAGCGGATTTTCTCTGGACTTTATCTAATTCTTTTTGCCAAATTTTCTCCCACGGATCCCAAATACTTGCGGCATATTCCAAATGAGGTCTAACTAGAGCAAAATAACACCTCTCTTTAACTTTTTCATTACATTTCCCCACCACCCGTTTTATGAAGCCAAGTTTCTTTAAAGCTGATCCGCATATTGTCCTGATATGTGCTCCCCATGAAAGGCGTGGTGTTAGAACAACCCCCAAATATTTAACTTGATTTGCCGTAGTCAATACTGAACCCTCTATTTTGTAGTTTATATCCTGTTCCTCGCTTCCTTTATTCCAAAATTTCAAAACTGCACATTTATCTATATTAAGTGTTAATCCCCATTTATTGCACCATCCCGAGATATTGTCTAAGTCTCTAGAGAGTAGCTCGCGATCTAGTTGGCTCCTTATTTCCCTGTATATCACCGTGTCGTCAGCAAATAACCTTAGATTGCTACTAACGTGTGTGCTTAAGTCATTTATGTATATTAAGAACAGAAGAGGCCCTATTACACTTCCCTGGGGGACGCCCGAAGTAACATCTCTCTCCGTTGAGCACAACCCATCTATGACTACTAGTCATTGATTATTTAGAATATGCCATTCATTCCTAAAAAAGATTAAAGTGATATGCTGTAACTTTTCTGAATACATTCAACAGATTTAGGCGAGATGTAGTGGAAGTTCGTCATTATAAGAAAAACACATTTGCACCTTTCCACAGGTTTTAATTTAATCTCAAATCTGTGGAAAAGTGCAAATTTGTTACTTTCTATATTCACTACCCAGTTTCATACTCAGTATTACGACCACTCCACGTTCATTCCACTGCAAATGGCTCTTTAGCTATCGATCCAATAAACTCTGCCATCCACCCATCTCATCTCACACAGATCCAACATATCTACATATACCTCCATTCTCGATTTTCCTCTTAATTTTTTACAGCTCTCCTGTTCTCATAACGTCCTAACATACCATGCACGTATCCCAACCATTGCGGTCTTTTGTTGTCTTATTTTTGTTTGCTCTCAGTTACGCTGAGCAAGGGTTTCGTGCAATGGCGACCGAAACCGGACAAGACAACCGCTCTATTGTCTACTCCAGATTAATTTTCCTTTTTTCCTGGGACGATAATTGAGAAGGTTTCCTTTACCAATAGTGTATTAAACATGAAACCATAACTTAAACGATCGATCCATTATGGTCCAGATGCCTGACTGAGGGTGAACAGATGCTGCGCAGACTATGTTTTGTCTGGCTATTAGCCTTCGGCCTATCTGGAACGGGCACAGTTTTCTGAAGATGTTACGCTGGAACGAAACCTAGGTTGTCATAAAAAAATTCGATGTGGAAAATCAAAGTGTCTTCTTTCAGCGTATTTGGAACAGGTTGACAAATCAGAACAATTATTATTGTCTCCTGCCAGTACATCTTTAAGGGTCAACGGAATGCACAGTCCCTTCTACCACAAGCCCGCAGTACAAGTGACAACCATAAAATAGTAAAACGAATTATACAATGATTAACACATTCATACAAACGCATTTAGATCAATATTAATGGGAAACATTAGACCCATTATGTGAGTTTTATTTGTTTTTATTAACGAAAATACTTAAGTACTAAAATAACGACACTCACGCGGGTCGTGCTTTCTCGCTAAAATAAGATGTTACGCCAATCCTAAAGGATGTCCCTTGCAAGTTATTTCAGGGTTATAAAGTTGCCTCTTGAAGGATTTCTTGATTCCACAACAAGCTGAGAGCGCTGTGATTTCTGCGTGGTGAAGATTAGGTGTGTACTCTAGCTTTCTCTCTCTCTGTATTTGTGGTTCACATCCATTAAAAGTTGAAATGTAATGATCAGCGTAGAGCAAAGGAGAAATGAGGGGGGCGCTTTCTATTCTTCACTCGAGTTAGACATGATATCTATACCTAACCTAATAGTCTTGGAAAAATCTCGTGAGAATCATGATAAGACGAATGCATTTCTATGACAACTGCAGAGTAATTTCGCACACACATCAAATTCACCCGGGCGAATATTCCGTACAAAAAATCGAGGTTTATTCCAGAAGGAAAAAGGTCCGCTGAGAATGGAACGGTCGCCCCCCTAACCACGTCCGAATGAGGCCGCAATCACGAGGGCATTAAAATTTCCCCCCTCCCATCGCCGCCACTTGCACCCACCTCCCCCCTTCACCCCCAACCACCACTCGGAGCCTTTCTTCCCACAGTCGTGCCTCGATCGTCGACGCCTTCACCGCAAAATTCCTGGAGCAATATTACCCACGTCAGTATGAAATTGGCCCAAGTTATATCCTTTTATACGACGGGTCTCGACAAATTGCGCCGATGAGAGTGCATGGAGGATCGACTCGAGCGGAAGGCCGGCTCACCCGCCGCTCCCTTCCCCCCGCCCTCCCGCGTAGGACCCCATTCCCGCCAGGCGCCGGGGTGTGGCAACGATCGTAAGTCTCCCGGGCCGCACGCCCGCCCCCAGACGGAAAGGGGACCCCCCCACGGCCAATGGGTGACGCCTCCAATGGGGATGGCCGAGGAAGGGAGAGAGAGAGAGAAGGCCGCCTTTCCTCGGAGGCACGAGACCCACCCACCCCTAAGTGGGCCGCGACTTGAGATGGGGCGGGCAGCCCGACCGCCTTCCCGCAATGATGATGCGTGCCTTCGGAATATGAAGGTATTCGCCCCCCCACATCCCAACTCCCCCTATCGCCCTTCGGAGACTTGAACGCCCGCGGTGAGTGGAGACTGGAAGCCCCCGAGGGGAGAAAGGGCGGGGAAGGGAGGAGGGGATGTATCCTCGTGCTGTGGTTTGACGGGAGAGGTACAGTGGGGGGAGTTGGGTGGGGGGGGGGAGGTTAGGAGGAGTCGCAGACGGTGCTCCGCTTTGAGGAGCAGAGCGGTTAAAGGGACGATTCGCGGAGTGATTGCGGCGAAGATGATTTTTATAGAGGGAGGAAGGCATGATTTGTCGGCGGGGGGAGGCCCGCCCATTCCGCGGCTGAGGGGAAGGAAAGAATTTCCAGGAAGATGAGAAGATGGCCCGAGATTTACGAGACACAGGGTGATGGCGATGCGAGGAGTGAGCCATTAAAACGAAGCGGAGAATTGAAGAGAGGGTGACTAATGAAGCCTCCCGCGGCAGAGAGGAGCAGGGGATAAGGGGTGGGCCAGAGGCGCCACTCTTCGAGTCCGCCCCTTGCCGAGTGGGCGCGCCGCGAGAATGCGCCCTCGACTGGTGATGATGTCCTTTCCCGCCACTCTCCCCCGGCGGGTGCACGCATTTTCATCGGCGGGCGGCATCCCCGAAGAGACCAGGAGGGGAAGGAAGGCATATCCGAGATTCTCGAAACTGGCAGGTGGGGATATGTGTTCCTGACGCCGCGAATGACATGCTACTGGAATACTTCCTCGGAATTAGTGGTTCCAAACTCAAAAGTTATCAATGCAACCATTAATACGTACTTTTAAATGAGTACCATTTCCTCTGCCTTTACAATCGACGATAGCTCGAGGGAATCAGGCTTCCTATCTGTATCTCACAGTTGAACTGGCTGATTCTGGGTCTAACCTGTGGCTCTAGCTTGGGAGCCTGGGCTTGGCTCTGACTGGGTTCAGGGTGGCCAAACGAAGTGCGCAGAATATTTTCTGATTTCAGTAAAACTTAGACGCGACGCCCACGTGGGAGATATATGAGGGTAATCCCAGGAAAACGAGAAAAGAAAGCGCTAATTGATTGGATCGTACAGCGAAATGGATGGGACACGTGAGGGCTCCGTATGGATATTTTTAGGTGGGAGATTAGGTTCTTATGAGTGTGGTGATGCAGGTAGGAAGTGGTAATAGAGAAGAAAGAAAAAATATAGGGGAAAGAGTAGAGAGAGAGAGAGAGAGAGAAAGGGAGATTGGGGAAAGATATTGGGTGAAACAGAGAGCAGTAGAGGCGGTGTAACTCGTGTAACACCGTGTTAATCAATAAACTGGAGCGAGTGCGCAGATTAGCTAAGATTATGGCTGGAAACATAGGAATTTAAGCGATAATATCATCAAATTTCCAATTTATTTTCGCATCGAAGAAAATGTTGACTCTTACAGAACGTTTAAATGATACTAAGCCCTCTTTTATGCTGCTTTCCGGTTCGCGTTACCGGATGGGCAAAATGTGAATGGCGTTCGATTTGAGATAAGTGGCTGTAAAGAGCAACAGCCTTCTTCGGCGCAGGACGAGAAGAGAATATTGGGGCAGAGAAGAGTGCCTACCTCCAGTGGTTTTGGCTTTAGCAAGGAGTATGAGACGATTATTTAAATAGAGATTTAATAACTTGTATCACTCTTCAAAAGTTATACGAGTTTTAAAGGAATATAAGAGGACGAAAGCATATGTAATTGATATAATATTATGAATTTTAACATTATGGTGTAAAAATGTCGATCAATAATTTCGCTTACAATGTGATACCAACGGTTCCAAAATAAATACCTACAAGCAGAGCCGAACAACTGCCAATGAGTTAAATAATATTGACTAAAATGGCGATGTTCGAAATTCTAAAATGCGTCGTGCAGTGCGAGAAAATCGAGTAATAGCTGGCCAAAGTCCAAAGGAGCATGTCCTTAGTCCGCTATATGCATGAAACTTCGAATGGTAGTTCTTCACTTACTTGATTGGCGCTGCACTGTTCGTCTTTAATCAGTTTCCTCCTTCATCGTTTCTTACTCCTCAAAAATGTACTAGTGCCTGTGTTGACCAGATTTCGTGAAAACCAAACGCTTTCACATTTTCTCAAAAATCCTAACGAACCAGCTGATGCAAGTACTACTAGTATTAGTGTTACTCGCATTAAAATAAAATATGTCATTCAACGTTTTCCATTTTCTAAAATAAAAAATGGCGGAAGCTATTTTTTGGCAACGTATTGCCTAAATTAGTAAAACTGATTATTTTGGCCGCAAGTTTCTACAAGAGTGATCAATATTACCTCCTTTTTAGAATCATTTTAAAATGCGACTCTGAAAAGGAAAGTTGGGACAGAGATATTAACATCGAATTTTTGAAAAATGAAATGAGAGGAGTATTGAAACAAGAATGCATAGCTTCGGAGGGAAGATTTGGTAAATGCCTGCGACATTAACTAAAACTGCAAGAAGGAGAATTATAACAACGATTCACAGTAAAATATAAACGTGGTCTAGCAATCTAAGGGAGGACTAAGTCGACTGGCTATACGAGTAGTAGAGGATATAATTTGTGATTGTTCCTGCAAGGATATATTTGATAGTGATGGGGGATTGGAATGCGACAATAGGCGAAGGAAGAGATGGTGATGAGGTGGGGTGAGACTACGGTTTAGGTGCGAAGAATGACCGCGGGGAGAAATCAATAGATTTCTGTAGAAGAGAGGGGTTAGTCATCACCAACACTTGGTTTAGACTCCACAAAAGGCGTAGGTATGTTTGTAAAATGCCAGGTGACGCAGAGAGGTATTAGTTGGATTATATTACGGTTAGGCACAGTTTCAGGTACAGTGTGATCAATTCGTACAGCTTCCCGGGAGCGGATGCGGACTCTGACCACAATTTAGTTGCTATGAAGTGTAGCGTCCTTTTCAAAAAGATAAGGCAGTGACAGCGGGTTAATCATTATGACGTTCTGGATGGACACAAGATACAAGACGGTACCAAGACAATTCCCTCTGTTAGTGACCTCATTCCTGCATTGGCTTCACGCGTGCCTCTCCCCTTCCTGAACTCAAGCTGATCATCCCCTAAGTAATAATTTGCCCTGTTCTCCATCCTCTTGTTGATGATCCTGAGGACCACTTGAGCTGTGTATAAAATCAAACTTATTGTTCTGTAGTTATCTCAAATGGCTGCTGTCTATCCCTTATTTGGAATGGCAACTACCACTGATCTGACAAAGTCTCCGGGCCAAATTTCCCCCTCATAATTAATCCATAAACACTCTTCCTCCCACATTTTCCTAAAACTTTAAATAGTTCCGCGGGAATGTTTTCAACCCTACGTCCTTATTGATTTTACTTCCCTTTAGGCCGTTTCTATCTCGCCATCGAGTACGCCTGGACCTAAGCTATCCTCGCGTATATCATATTCTCTTCCTATGTCTGAAATTGCTGGCCTACTATTTTTATCATATAGTTCATCAAGAAATTCCTACAATTTCTCTTAAATGGTTCTAGTTCAATTAATATTTTTCCTGACTTATCTTTGATCGTTTGCAATAATTTTCCCTTCTCATATCCTGATAGCGTTTTAACCTTCCTGTTAAGCGTACAGATTCCAACCTCCTTTTGTATAAACTTATAAATGAATGCCCTGTAGAAAATAAGAATGGATGAGAATAACTGTTGGAAGAAATCATAAGGAGACAGGAAAAATGGATGAAAAGCATATTGATTGGCAGTGGGTTGGATGTTGAAGACTAGATTGAAGATAGATAGGAGAATGTCATGCAAACTAGGAAGGAGTAGGAATAGGACTGGTATATTGGATTGAATGAAGGGAACTAGGAAGTTGCTGAATTAACGATGGACTTCAATGCAACAATTTAATTTAACGACGGACTATTTGTAGCTTTGGATCTTGAGCTATTTATAGCTATTATGGGGTGGTGGGGGGCTATTTGTAGCCTTGGGGCTCTTAAAGGCTAGTGAGGGGCTATTTGCAGCGTTAGAACGTTGTGTTTTGTTGGGAGAGGCAAGGGAATTCTCGTTGTATCGTGAACTAGTATGTGTCCATGAAAAACCTAACCTAACTGGTAAAATACCAATAATAACAATAATCTAAATGGTCATGGCGTAAGACGCCACTGATGGCTTTGAGCAAATTTCCCTCAACCGAAGCATAAATTTTCTCCTGACGCCAATAATGATACCGATGTCACCTCGTTAAATAACATTTGATGCCTATTTATGAGAATTGCTTTAGTCCCAAGAGAAGCAATTTCCAGTAGAAGCCTTAAATTTGTGAAATTTAACTTTTTCGGAGACAATTAAAATACTGACTAAAATGTTTCAAAATTTATTTATGAGCATGGCACGTACGTATTTCGACGGATCAACACCATTTTCCAGTCGAGATACGTTTTGTGTTCACAAATAAATTATGAAATGTTCACCAGTCATTTTAATTCAGTCTACATACAGAATCATTACTAGCTAAACCTTAAAATTAAGGTAAAAAATGTAAGACTTTTACAAGAGTATCCCTAAAATCACAATTTCAACATAAACACAATGATTGGCTTAGAAATAATTTTAGCAAATAAATTTGTTTATTCATTAACCTTTTTTGTTAACGCTTGTTAAATCCTGATGACATAAATTTATTCTCAAATCATCTAAACTCGTAGTAGGAATAGAGCAGCAGTGAATAAAATGTTAAGGAAAATGAGGGCGATTGAAACTCCGATGGTGGAGACATCGATAGCACGATGTTCCTGTCCTTCCAGAGCACTCAGTAAACGGTTCATTAAAAGTCGATCACCGACTGCAAATCACTCAAAAAAACATACAATTGATCATTCGCTGTCAGCCGCATAGTTCTGGAAATCCCCTCGGAGCCTCTTCGCGCCACGTGCTCGTAAGTAAGGTTCCCACGGCATACGTTGCCGTATGGGAAGGGACTTTTTCATGAGCCAAGGAGGGTCATCTGGCGGGGAAATGCTCAACTGCCTAGGCCTGGTGAAGGGCTTCGGTCACAACAAATCAAGGGGAAGCTGTCGAAATTCTAAATATTTGAGGACGGCATCGTTAACTGCTTGACCAAATAATTTGGACATTCACCCTTAATTGGATTCATATTTCTCAGGTTGTACTTTTAATGACGTCCGACGTTTTATCATTAATTGGATGCTACAATTGGTGTTCAATTAAGAGTGCTCGTACGTATTTTATTTACTTTATTAGTCGTGAAAAAAATTGACTTACATGCAATACATACGAATATATGGGATAAACATACATGACTATGTCCATACCTGGAGAAAGCCTTCGACAATGTGGAATGGAATGGAACAATATGTTCGGACTGCTGGAAAAATTCGGAATAGATTACAGGGACAGAAGAATATTCTATCATCTATACAAGAGGATGCTGCAGGTCGTGGCCCATGTGGGCACCAACGACGCCGCGGAACGTAGATCCGAGAGGGACCTCCGTTCCCTTAAGGAACTGAGCTCCAAGGTGAAGCGTGGTCGGGGCGTCGAGGGTGTACGGCTGGGTTTAACAGTCTGCAGCATTGTTCCGAGGGAGCATCGCGGGTCTCTGGTTTGGAGCCGAGTGGAAGGCATAAACCAAAGACTTCGGCGATTCTGCTTAAATCCTTCTTCGTCGACCTAAGGCCAACCCTCCGATCGTGCAGGACTCCCCTGAACCGATCTGGGCCCCATTGCATGGCGAGTAAGGTAGCGGATAGCATAGTCGACCATTGTAGGCCTTTTATAGGATAGAGGGCAGGTCATTCAGTGGGTCGGTAGCATCTGGGGCTAAAACAGATAATATGATTAATAAACATATAAAAGTAACCGACAACACTGGCATTGATGTAGAAAGACATTTGACACGCACTTCTCTACAAACAAGTCCAAAATTACAGTCAGACACAAATATGGCGTTATTCAAAATAAAAATAATATACCTATCCGTGTAACAAATTGCAGAAGCCTCAGAAATTGAAACAGCGGATTTTGAGCACATAATCCAAAGTCATTCCGCTGATATAGTATTAGGCACATAGAGTTAGCTGTTTAATGATATAAATGACCAAGAAATTTTCCCAAATAGATTTCACAGTTTATCGACACGATTGAGGTACAAGCCCCGGAGGAGGAGTTTCCGAGGCAGTGAAAAGTAATTTTGAAAGCAGGCAATGTGTATTTGAAAATAATAACGTGGAAAGTGTTTATTGCACCTTACTGTGATCTAATCAACCCAACATTAATTTATGCCCTTTCTACAGACATTCAGACTCAGATTTGAGAACACTTCATACCCTCAATGAAATAATTTACAATTTTACACGCAAACATAATAAAAGCATCAACATGATTGGTGGTGACTTTCTCCTCCCTGGTATCGATTGGGACAGCCATAGCGTTTCGCGATTGTAAATCTTGTAATTCCTTAATAAAATTGGTTTACAGAAACTCCCTCCATCAAGCAGTGCGCAAGCCCACCCGTGGAAAGAACGTATTGAAGTTATACCTTAAGAACACAACGGAACGTATATCGAATGCGTCAACTGACGAGGGCTTGAGTCACCATGAATCCGTCAATGTCAACTTTGACGTTGAAATGCAGGATCGCACCCAAAACTGGTAAGACTGATTTTCTCTGGCGCGAACGGAGCGGTGGAGGGGGGTCTGCCTGGCAGGGTAAGGTGGAGGGGGCTCTTAGCAACAGACCGAAACCAACCTCAGTCGCCTGCGGGCTGTCGTTGAGTGAGGATACCGTTTTTAGTGAAGCAATTTTTTTGTCCGCGTCGAAAAACAAAATGAATCTGAATTTAGAGCAACGTTATTCCGTGAAGTTTTGTGCGAAACTCGGGAAGACGGCAACTGAGACCCTCGATATGATCAAGCAGGCTTATGGGGACACTGCATTAAGCCGTTCCACAGTATTTGAGTGGCACAAGTTGTTTAAAGAGGGTAGGGAGCTCGTTGAAGAAGACCATCGCTCCGGACGGCCGTCGACGGCAATAACCGACACGAATGTGGACAGAGTGAGGACACTGCTGAACACAGACCGACGTTTAACCAGTGAAGAAATTGCAGACCAGTTGGGTCTGTTTGCATCCAACGTATTATTTCACAGGATTTGGCCATACGCAAGGTGTGCGCCAAGATGGTGCCGAAAATTCTGAGTGTCGACCAACAGGCAACGGCCAAATACGGCGTTGCCAAGTTGCCGCACCCGCCCTATTCTCCCGATCTGGCACCACCGGACTTCTTCTTCTTCCCCCTGTTGAAAAGACAGCTCAAGGGACGACGTTTTGACTCGATAAAGGCCGTTCAAGAGGCTTCGACGAGGGTCATCTACAGCATCCCCAATGAAAATTTCCAGCGGGCGTACGGGGAATGGGAGCAACGTTATACTAAGTGTGTAGCAGCTCAAGGAGCATACTTTGAAGATTATTAAGTCGATGTAAGTATATCGTCAATAAAATTCTTGTAAAAAATCAGTCCTAAAACTTTTGGGTGCGACCCTGTATAAAACAATATTAAACTGAAAAGAAAAAATCATAATTACCATAAAGAAGAATTTGGAACTTTCGCGAGTCAATTAAACTCTTCACTACCCGAATTTAAAACGTGCTTAAGTCATGCCAACGTGGAAGATACTTGGACACAATTCGTCAATACTATGCAAAAAGGCATCTCAGATTTCATCCCTATACAGTAAGTTAAAGAAAATCGCGGGGGGCGGGATGGTAAAGTGGCTAACGCACAGGCGCCGAGAGGGCCCGGGTTCAACTCCTGGGGGCAACAAATATTTTTCTGTGGTATCCCGATCCCTACTTGAGGTGTCTGGTCGAGAGAACTTTAAGTGAGTACGACGTCCGTCGGATTGTTCCCGCCTGATTTCTTTACTCTAGGGCGTAACATTCTCTGCTTTCGAAGGGCTTTTCCAACGCCTTTACTGTACCACCTGGGGTCGCGATTTGTTAGTAGTAGTAGTTTTTATGGGAGGCGACCATCATCATGCGAAGGTCATTTGCGCCATAGGACGAATGGTTGGGAAAGAATGAAGTGTGGAGAGGCACCCGGGGTCAGCATTAGCCTACTACTGTCGAAAGGCGCCAAGGGGTCCGCAGTCAAACGTTCAATCCGATGAAGCGAGTTTCTTTGCACATATGTCAATGAGAAATCACAGGATTTGTGTTCACGGGTGCGGTTAATGTTGGGTTAATTAGTTCGTAGTAAGGTGCAATAAACACTTTTATTATTTTCAAATACACATTGCCTGCTTTCAAAATTACTTTTCACTGCCTCGGAAACTCCTCCTCCGGGGCTTGTACCTCTATCGTGTCGATAAACTGTGAAATCTATTGGGAAAATTTCTTGGTCATTTATATCATTAAACAGCTAACTCTATGTGCCTAATGCTATATCAGCGGAATGACTTTGGATTATTTGCTCAAAATCCGTTGTTTCAGTTTCTGAGATTTCCGCAATCTAGTACGGCGACCAAGGTGGCTTGGTGCACGAGAGCGAATTAGAAGAGGTAACGGATGTGAGAACGTGTGCTTAGCTCACCGGTCAAACATACAATGATCACAACATCAACGAGATCCAATATCGCAGCAAGGAAAGCTATCAAAGGATTTCAAGTTTAAGGTATGAAATCAAAGTTAACTAAAGTTAAATCATTATCGGGAAGTAAGAAAGGGAGATCTATGCTAACAGTTAGAGATAAGGCGGGTAAGGTAATAGTTGACACAGGAAAGATCCAAGAGAGATGGAAGGAGCATATAGAAGAACTGTATAGTAAAGAATTTAGGCCAACAAAGTTAGACAGAAAAGGAACATGACGTAGAGGGAGATAGCTTAGGTCCAGGCATACTAGACGATGAGATAGAAAGGGCATTAAGGGAGATGAAACTAAATAAGGCCGTGGGGGTAGATAACATTCCCGTGGAACTATTTAAATGTTTAGGAAAATGTGGGAGGAAGAGGCTATATGGGCTTATTCGTAGTATTTACTTGGAAGGAATCTGGCCGGAAGACTTTGTGAGAACAGTTTTAGTTCCTATTCCGAAAAAGGTAAAGGCTACATAATGTGAGGACTTCAGGACAATAAATTTGATATCCCACGCAGCTAAAGTTGTCCTCAGGATCATAAACAAAAGGATAGAGAGAAGGGCAAATGTTTACTTAGGGGATGATACTTTTGGGTTTAGGAAGGGGAGAGGTACGCGTGATGCCATTGCAGTAATGAGATTATTAATCGAGAGGAATATAGAATACAACCAGGAGGTATTTGCCTGTTTCGTAGATTTCGAAAAAGCGTTTGGTAGGGTGAATTGGGAAAAACTAATGAGTATATTGCAGAAAATAGGAATAGATTGGAGGGAAAGGAGGCTAATCTGCAACCTGTACATGTCTCAGACTGTACAGGTGCGAGTGCGTAACGGGGAGTCCGGTTGGGCAGTGTTAGGAATAGGTGTGAGGCAGGGTTGCCCATTATCACCGTTGCTGTTCAACCTATATGTAGAGGAAATGATTAAAGAGGCAAGGGAAGAACTGGAGGTAGGAATGAAAGTGGGCGGGGAATTCGTAAAATCAGTTAGGTTTACTGATGACCAAGCTTTAGTTTGTCAGTCAGCCAAGGGGTTGCAAACATTGCTGAGTGTATTGGAAATTCAGTGCGACAGGTATGGGATGAGAATCAATATTAATAAATCAAAGGTTATGCGATTTTCTAGAAAGGAAAAGGGTAAGCTTAACATTAGAATAGGAGGGCAAAAACTGGAGCAGGTAGAACAGTTTACGTATCTCGGTAGTGTTTTGGACCAACAAGTTCAAAGTAGTAGGGAAGTAAGGAGAAGAATTGCGCTAGGCAAAGAGGCTTTCACAAGGAGGAGGGAGTTGATGACAGAGACGTTGAGTAAGGATGTTAAGAAAAGACTCGTAAAAACTTTGATTTGGAGCGTAGCTATGTACGGCGCGGAAACGTGGTCATTGAAGCAGGAGGATAGACGTAGATTGGAGGCTTTTGAAATGTGGGTGTGGAGAAGAATGGAGAAGGTAAAATGGACAGAGAAGAAAACAAACGAGGAAGTACTTGGTATGGTGGGCGAAGAGAGGGGTTTGTTGGGAGAAATCCTATGGAGGCAGGAAAAGTGGATGAAGGGGGTATTGACCGGCAGCGGGATGTTGAAGACTGTAATTGAGGGGAGAATGTTAGGCAAACGAGAAAAGGGAAGGACCAGCATAGGGATGCTGGACAGGCTGCGGATTAGCCTCCTTTCCCTCCAATCTATTCCTATTTTCTGCAATATGCTCATTACTTTTCCCCAATTCACTCTATCAAAAGCTTTTTCGAAACATACGAAAATGGCAAATACGTCCTCATTGGAATCCATATTCCTCAAGATCAGTGATCTCAATACTCTCAACAGAAACTCATCTGGTGTGCATTCTCCTCCCCGTGGCATACACCACAAGTACTGGCCGGCAGGGTTTCTGAAAAATGAAAACAAAAATAAATAATCAGCCTCTGCCCCTGACCACGCCGCTTTTAGTGTTGGAGGCCACTCCAAATTGCTCGTTTGATAACCCGCTGAATATATTCCATGAAGCAATCGACTGCCTTTTTCAGCGTCGCTTGCCAACATACCCCCCTCCAATCGCAGCCCGTCAGAGCGGTGCTGGGTGCGCCTGGAGCGGCGGGAAAAAATCAGTACACTTATTTTCCGGACGAACCCTGTATACAAGGCTGGTTCAAAAATTGGTACGACTTTTGTGTCTTTTTTTAAATTATTTATTTATTCATGAATATCTATTTTGTGTTCCCTTCAAAGTAATTCCCATTAGATATTATACACTTGTACCAATGTTTCTTCCAATCCTCAAAGCACTTCAAAAAATCATTTTCTGTGATCTTGTTCAGCTCCTCCTTGGATGTAGTCTTTATCTGGTTTATCGTAGTGTAGCGCCGTCCTTTCATGGGCCTCTTCAGTTTCGGGAACAAGCAAAAGTCCCTGGGGGCCAGATGTGGGGAATGAGGTGGCTGCGGCATCATTAGTGTGTTGTTTTGGGCAAAAATTCGCGCACAGCAACGATGTGTGAGCGGGAACGTTGTCATGGTACAGAAGCCATTTTTTGTTCTTCCTCAAATCCGGGCGTTTGTGGGGGATTACTTCGCACATATTGCGCATAACTTGCAGGTAATATTTCTTATTTACCGTTCTACCCTGTGGTAAGAACTCATAATGCACCACACCTCTGCAATCGAAAACAACTGTAAGCAAAACTTTCACATTCGGCTAAACTTGGCGCGCTCGCGCTGCAGCTTCCATTGGGATGGAATTCCACGTCATAACCATAAACCCATGATTCGTCACTAGTTATGAATGACCCTCTGGAGCAAATTTGGGTCGTCACGGACAGGGTCATTAGCAATGTTAATGCGTTGCTGTTTTTGGTCGAAATTGAGCAATTTGGATACGAATTTCGCGGCGACCCGTGTCATTCCCAAATCATTGGTTAAAAATCGAATAGCACGAGCCAATCAATATGTTAAAGTCCTCAGCAACTTCTCTAACGGCGACTCGAATATTGGCCAATACTATTTTCTTCACTTCATCAATGTTTTCGTCCGTTGTTGACGTGCTCGGGCATCCGGCACGCCTTTCGCCGTTCACATCTTCCCGGCCCTCTGAGAACATTTTGTACCGCCGATAAAGCTAGCTTCGGTCCAATCACCTACCAAAGGAAAAAAACTACGGACATCCGTGCTATATATTTCCTCAAGTCAAATCGCGTTCAAGATATGTGCATATGTAAACGTGCCTTTAAATACACATGCATATACGTATATATACATATATATATATATATATATATATATATATATATATATATATATATATATATATATATATATATATATATATATAAATAAACACAGATGTAGATTTTTAGAATATAGAGACACAAAGAATGGACACTCACAATTTGTTATTTGACGTTTCGACAGCACGGCTGTCGTCTTCAGCAGATTTCTGTTCTCAAGACGGCGAAGTTCTCAGAGGATTCTGAAAACGACAGACACAAATTGTGAGTGTCCTTTCTTTGTGTATCTATATTCTAAAAATCTACATCTGTGTTTTTATATATTTGTGCGTCGCCGAAGAGCGTTCCATTTCGAAGATATATATAAATATATATAATATATATATATATATATATATATATATATATATATACATATATATATATATTTTAAGGTAATCTACCGGTTCAGGTAGGTTTTTGGATGGAAAAAACTACCAAACAAATATTTTATTACTCCTAACATAACACAAAATCCATCATCCTATTCTTTATCAGGTCCCTCTTCATCTCTGAGTACTTTCTTCCTCCCTTCATCCCGTCCAACATCCCTATCCTGTTCCTTCCCTTTCCTCTTTTGCCCAACATTCTACCCTCTATCACAGTCTTCAACATCCCACTGCCGGTCAACACCCCCTTCATCCACTTTTCCTGCCTCCATAGGATTGCTCCCAACAAACCCCTCTCTTCGCCCGCCATACCAAGTACTTCGTTTTTTTTCTTCTCTGTCCATTTCATCTTCTCCATTCTTCTCCACACCCACATTTGAAAAGCCTCCAGTCTACGTCTATCCTCCTGCTTCAATGACCACGTTTCCGCACCGTACATAGCTACGCTCCATATCAAAGTTTTTACGAGTCTTTTCTTAATGTCCTTACTCAACGTCCCTGTCATCAACTCCCTCCTCCTTGTGAGAGCCTCTTTGCCTAGCGCAATACTTCTCCTTACGTTCCTACTACTTTTACCGTGTTGGTCCAAAACACAACCGAGATAAGTAAACTGTTCTACCAGCTCTAGTTTTTTCCCTCCTATTTTAATGTTAAGCTTGGCCTTTTTCTTTCTAGAAAATCGCATAACCTTTGTTTTATTAATATTGATTCTCATCCCATACCTGTCGCACTGAATTTCATATTCACTAAGCAATGCTTGCAGCCCCTTGGCTGACTGACAAACTAAAGCTTGGTCATCAGCGAACCTAGATAATTTTACGAATTCCCCGCCCACCTTCGTTCCTGCCTCGAGTTCTTCCCATGCCTCTTTGATCATTTCCTCTGCATACAGGTCGAACAGCAACGGTGATAATGGGCATCCCTGCCTTCCTGGCACTGCCCATCCGGACTCTCCGCTCCCCATTCGCACCTGAGCAGCCTGAGACATGTACAGGCTGCGGATTTGTCTCCAGTCCCTCCAATCTATTCCTATTTTCTTCAATACACTCATTAGTTTTCCCCAATTCACCATTTCGAGCGACCTTTGAAAATCTACGAAAATGGCAAATACGTCCTCATTGGAATCTATATTCCTCAAGATCAGTGATCTCAATATTGCGAGGGAATCTCGCGTCCCTTTCCCCATCCTAAACCCAAACTGATCATCCCCTAAGGAACGATTTTCCTTGCTCTCCATCCTTCGTTGATGATTCTGAATACCACTTCAGCTGTATGGGAAATGTATGGCGATTGTATTCATTTCATCAATTTAAGTGGCGATCATCTTCTTTGAACACGGCGTACTTATTTTTCAGCCCTCCTTTTCGGTGGGTCGAAAGGACAGTCGTGAGCTTTTTTGAAATGTCTGCCTTTCGAAATAACGCGCAACCACATCCAGCTCTTTCCTTGGTGAAGGAAGACACTCAGCTTTTCCACATAGCTTATCACAACCTAGATTTCATGACTGCGTCACATATTAAGGACCTTGAACGATAAGGGACCAGAATGACATTGTCGACCGCTTTAGGGTCAAAATTAGTCTGATGTGTATTCAACCCCTATCATGCGCCCATTAGCGGTGGCTTGCATGGTAATACAATATCTAATATATCTTACTGGAAAATCTAATTAGCATTATTCTAACTAAGCAATTAAAATGCAAATGACTTCGTTTTGAAACTATTAAGATCAGAAAGGATATGTATTGATAACAAACATTTGATTATAATACACAATGTAATTCGATAAGAGGCCGAAAAATATTTTATTTACAGGATTAATCAATAATTAAAAGAATGTTCATATCCGAAGCTGCCAGTGAATTCAGGATGATCCCGGTAATTCTCTTCGTAGTATTTCATTATATCAGCGAGATGTAGCTGCTTCATTCGTAGCTCATGCTCGAGATTATATAATTCTCTGGAGCGAAATTCCTTTATTTCCCTGACATATCTTCTAGTCTCATACAAATCCATCAATCCCTTTTCAATCAGATCTAATAAAAAAACATTTCGTCGTTCCAGGTCATCCAGCTGATTCAAGAGTGCAGTAACATGTCTTGTTAATGCTCCCTCCTTTTCTTCCAATGCCTGCTCCCGTGCCGTCTTTGCCATTTCATATGACCAGCGCGTCCATTGGTATTTCGTTTGAGCACGGCTTAAATCTCGCTCAACGTTTTCCCTCATTGAGGCCAGTCTCTGGTTGAAATAAGCATTGCTATCAGCCTGAAGGTGTCTCTTTGCACGTTCAATGATGTCTTGAAACCGTCTAGACTATATAAGGAAGAGGGCGATGCTTAGGAGTGGTGCTTCGTCAATATTAAATTATCAAATGCAAATGAAATGAAAAAGTAAATTTTAAGAGGTGACTGTATTGAAATACTGTTTTTGTTTTCTACCATAATGCTATTCTCATGAATATTGATTGTCTACCTTTTATGTAAATGGCATGAATTTTATCATAAAGAGAATAGTAAACTCACGCGGAGGGAAGAAAATTGTCGAGGAGAAGAAAATGGGTGGTAGTGCGCATATAATGGCAATGTGCGGAGCATTTGCAAACGGTAGTCTCATTTAAATTTCAGATACCATACCTCGGTGGATTGATCTCCTCTCATGTCTTGAGGTGCAGTAGCGGGAATCCATTGATGGTGTGTTGCTCCAGCCCTTGGTTGTTGCCAGTAAGTAGGGTTCCGCTCAGAACGGCTTGGCTTTCGTCTCGCAGCATTTCTCCTCGCGTTCTCTCCACTTCTTTCTTGGATTGTGGGCGGACCCCCTCTTCGCATGTCGTCGCCAGCACCTCCTGACATGCTCACGAAGCCGTAAGCACCCGGCCGCTCAGGGATGGCTCTGGTCGCAACGTATAGTCGGCCATCTTTTGAGATGTGACTGAACTGGGGATCCTTTGGATGGTCTTCAGGCGAAGGCTCGTCTCCGTCTTGTGACCCAGTCCGGAATTTTGAAGGCGCATTCCTCTCCGGGTTGACTTTCTTCAACCGGATGGTCCTCCCAGTTGAAGCGGGTAACGGTTGGCGCTGGGGGGAGCGCCTCGTGCCCTTTCGGGGGACTATTGAGGTATATTCCCCTTAGATTCCCTTGAGTCATATCCAGTAGGATGTTGACGAAGTGCACGTTTCTGATCCTCATCTCCGCTAAGCTGCGGGGTTTTGATCGGATCAAGAACTTGATCCATGCGCCCGCTTGTTTGCGCAGGGGTTTGGGAAGCTTATCGAGAGCCTTTTCTGCATGAGTAAGGCAGAAGAAATAATCATCCATGATTCTTTCATCTCCCGAAAATCGCTTTCCGTAGGGAGCACCTCTTCCTTTGCAGGATGCCATTATAGCAATTGTACTAGTCAAGCACTAAATATTACATAAAGTGATAAAGAGGACCGAAAAGTTAATTGATCTTCAAAACTTCACCACTAATAGCTTTTTGAGTATCGGTAACTATACACATACATATATATATATATATATATTGGCGGTAGCATTGTTGCGATATCTCCTTGGTTGCAATTGTTATTGTTTCCGTAAACATACATAAATGGACGCGTAAAAATAAATAAATAAAATACATAAATGATTTAATTAAAACCAATCGACGAAAATCCCGCATCCAACATTCAAGATATAGTCATACCCCCTTTTTATATTAGAAGGGCCGACCAATGCCTCAAAACGAGAGAGTTAGATACTCCATATATATTCAACCATTTGTTATTCCCGCACATTATTCTCGACTTCAATAAAACGGGAATTAATAATAGAGTAAAAGATACGTGATGTTGAAAATATGGCTACACATCATTAAATTTCCGAAAGTGATGTGTGAAAGTTTAATTTAGTATATGTCTATTTTCGGCGGCGGGAACCTATTATTTTTTTAGGTATGCCCCCTTTTTACAGGATAAAACTCCACAAACCTTTATTCTAGGCTATATGCACACTTAATATATGTAGTTTTATTGACATGGCCTGTACATTTCCAACATCACTGCTATAGAAACCTCCTTCCAATTTAATGCAAGGGCTTTAATCTGTTATTCGCTCCGTGAGTGATTCCCAGCCCAGCTGCTCTAATATTTTGGATACGTTACTAAGTTTGTCATAACAACATTTTACAACATACTTCAATTTCAGAAATCAATCCAACATTATAATATTCCCATAACCTTGCAGCATATGCCAAATGAGGCCTAACCAGCAAAAGTCCACAATTCTTTTTTGCCTTTAAATTATATTTCCTCTTCTTAAACATCCTATTTTTTTAGCTTTGCCACACATTCCCCGAATTTATTTCACCCAGAAGAGGTCGTGAGCGAGACTAACGCCTAGGTATTCAATCGAATTTATTCAATGGAATTTTAATTACCAATTGACGCACCAGCGATGTAAATAATTATGGTCATATAATAAAGCTTCAGAATCCTCGGAAATACGGACATCCTTGTAAATCACTCCTTTGTTGGAAAATAAACGCATCTTACTAATGACTCCGGAGTCAATGTCGTCAACGTCATCACATCGAAATGCCTCCCGACATTGAGTGCCTATCGCTATTCCTCTCGATTAGAGACACTAAAGATAACAGGAAGCTCTCCCGTCGCGACTTGCACAAATGCCACTCACTCTTGACGCTCGCCAGCGAATTGCCTAGATTACCAGAAACCGCCAGATCTATGGTATACAACCGTCTGCGTATCCTGGCGGTCGTCCAGCACCACGGCTGGGAGACCGCTATACGCATGTCAGAAGCAGAGGGAAACGAGCTGCTCCGGCTGCCCCCCAGCCCTACAGCCCCCCAGCCCTACAGCAAGCAGCAGGACAGCCGGAGCAGCTCAGCCAGCACAATTCAGACCTTCCGGCCGACATTTACGGCCCTTTCGCGGCCGAGGACGAGGCGGGAGGCGGCCCGCCTCCACCACCAACCAACGACCTTACTCCAACCAGCAACGGGACACCCGGCAGGCGACCTGAGGCGCTACGCCCTGCTGCGGCAGCAGCTGCGGAAAGTACGACCTTACCGGAGAACGAGACGCCGCCACCCGAGGAGGACGACCCCCTGACGGACCTCCTCTTCCGGGAGCTATTGCTATTGGAGGGATCCGCAGAACCGGAGAATGCTACCAGCTTAAAGGCAAGTATGAGTGACAGTAATAGCGAATACGACAATATCAATAATCCCGGTGAACCCCCCAGTGTTCTGAGTGATTATAGTGATACCAATTCCATAGACAATCAGTCGTGCGACAACGATGAAGAAATGTCCAACATGTTTGTACAAATCGACCGGGTGACCAACCCGGAAAGGCTGCAGCCACGGACCGCTTCCCCCGCACCCGAGGCCCCGGAAGACGCACAGCCAACGCAGACCCATGAGGCAGCCGCGAACGTAGAAGTGCCTTGGTTTCCCACGGCCTCGCGGTTTCCCTACCAAAACGCATCGGTGAGACAACTCTTTGCGGAAGGAGCCAACCTCGCAAAGCCCACAGCGGCGCCATACGTTTTTAAACCAACTCGGGTAACTCCCGAGATCTTACAATGGGTCAATATATTAGTACAACGAGGTATTCTGGCGATGGCCAGGCCTTCCTGCGCTTTTCCCCTGATCGCGATTCCCAAGGCATCAGGGGGCATTAGAATCATCCAAGATCTGTCCGATTGGACAAAGTTTTATAACAAACCTAAGTTTTCGCTCAAGGACGCCGCCAAGGCACTTGAAACTATCCCAGAGGGCTCCTTCCTTATCAAACTTGACCTCACCGATGCGTTCTGGCAAATTCCAATACATCAGGCGCACAGGCATTTCTACGGTATATTCGTTAACCGCGAATATTTTCAATGGACCCGGCTGCCCATGGGGCACGCCCTGGCTCCCGCAATCATGCAACGATGGGCGCGGGCGGTGGCACAGGAAGTCTATACTCGCTTCCAGGTGCCGATGATCGCCTATCTGGACGATTGGCTGTTCGTCTTCCCTCCCTCCACACCCCAACCGGTCAAAGAAATTATCAAGTTCCTGCAGGAAGAGCTCGGCATTTCAATCAACCTACGAAAGAGTGTAACGACGCCAACCCAGCATCTGAAGTACCTAGGGGTTCGAATATCAACTAACACGAGACAATCATCTCTGACCAGTGGTACCTTACAGAGAATTAGATACATTCTGGATACCATACCCAGGCTCCGCAGGGCAGATTTCCCCAAGGCCTTGGGTTTTGTGTCATGGTGCGTGTATATTCTCCGTCTCCCATACTTCCTCATGTCCGACCTCGCCAGACGGCAAACAAAATGGGCAGAGGAACTATGGGAGGCGGGAATATGGAGAAAGGAAAGGACCTCTAGCAATATCACGACAAGGATAGATGTGTATTCCGATGCAACACCATTCCAAGCCGCATGGACAATACCCGAGCTGGACATTCAAGAAATTTGGGCCTTTGATGAGGTCCTACCGATATTAGAGGCGGAGGCATACGCGGCCCTTATGGCTCTGCTTCATGCCGCTCAAGTGTGCCCCGCTCATTGTAATATTTATATGTACTGTGATAACATGGCAGTTGTGTTCTCATTGCAAAAAGGGAAGGGAGTTATGTTTCAAAACCCCGACCTAAAATACATGTACCTTAAAACAATAAAGGAATTGTCACAAGTTGTGACCTGGCAGTACATCTCCACCGCCGATAATCCGGCCGACCGTCCGTCTCGGACCGTCCTTCCTCCCTATGCCAGATCGGCCGTCTACACGGCGGCCGGATGGATATATAGGAGGGACGAGGCCTGAGGCGGCAGTCGGTTGGAAAATCCTGGTTGGAGGTGTGCTGCCAGATCTCTCTCCATATTGAACCTTCCCTGGGGAACACCTTAAGTACCTTCTAATTAGGATTTGAGCCAACGCCATCTATGACTACGTATGGGAAGGGTAGTATCGTTCCTTTAATCTAGTTCAAATGCAGTCACAAGTACCTTTTATTATTTTGGCGTATTTTTATACTTTTTATTTTTGTCACTGATTGTGCGAAGAAGGAAAAGTTCGTTAATTTTGAAAAAAAGGTCACATTAATTAATGTTGGGTCACTGCAGCCCTATTCGGTAAATGAAATCAACACTATCCTATGTACCAGTAAGATCAGTGTGCCACCCTCCCTCTGCTCCGCCATTCCCTTCTCCATTAAATTCCAATGGTCTCATGCGAACGGTTCGATGATGTTCCGACACATAAATCTTCGTTTAACTCTTTTAAGTAATCCCTCCCAATCTTTCGATCGATCGTAGAATGAGTGCATCCATTTCTGATTTTTTCACGACCGATAAGGTATCAGAAGAACATTGTCCGACCCCGGTAGGGATAAACATTTTTGGATCAAAACTCATCTGGTGTGCATTCCCCTCCCCCTGGCACGCACCCCAAGTACTGGCCGGCAGGGTTTCTGAAAAATGAAAACAAAAATAAATAATCAGCCTCTGCCCCTGACCACGCCGCTTTTAGTGTTGGAGGCCACTCCAAATTGCTCGTTTGATAACCCGCTGAATATATTCCATGAAGCAAGCGACTGCCTTTTTCAGCGTCGCTTGCCAACATACCCCCCTCCAATCGCAGCCCGTCAGAGCGGTGCTGGGTGCGCCTGGAGCGGCGGGAAAAAATCAGTACACTTATTTTCCGGACGAACCCTGTATACGAGCCTGGTTCAAAAATTGGTACGACTTTTGTGTCTTTTTTTAAATTATTTATTTATTCATGAATATCTATTTTGTGTTCCCTTCAAAGTAATCCCCATTAGATATTATACACTTGTACCAATGTTTCTTCCAATCCTCAAAGCACTTCAAAAAATCATTTTCTGTGATCTTGTTCAGCTCCTCCTTCGATGCAGTCTTTATCTGGTTTATCGTAGTGTAGCGCCGTCCTTTCATCGGCCTCTTCAGTTTCGGGAACAAGCAAAAGTCCCTGGGGGCCAGATCTGGGGAATGAGGTGGCTGCGGCATCATTAGTGTGTTGTTTTGGATAAAAATTCGCGCACAGCAAGGATGTGTGAGCGGGAACGTTGTCATGGTACAGAAGCCATTTTTGTTCTTCCTCTAATCCGGGCGTTTGTGGGTGATTACTTGGTACAAATTGCGCATAACTTGCAGGTAATATTCCTTATTTGCCGTTCTACCCTGCGGTAAGAACTCATAACGCACCACACCTCTGCAATCGAAAACAACTGTAAGCAAAACTTTCACATTCGACCAAACTTGGCGCGCTTTTTTCGGTCTTGGCTCGTGCTGCAGCTTCCATCGGGATGGAATTCCACGTCATAACCATAAACCCATGATTCGTCACTAGTTATGAATGACTCTCTGGAGCAAATTTGGGTCGTCACGGACAGGGTCATTAGCAATGTTAATGAATTGCTGTTTTTGGTCGAAATTGAGCAATTTTGATACGAATTTCGCGGCGAATCATTGGTTAAAAATCGAATGGTACGAGCCAATCAATATGTTAAAGTCCTCAGCAACTTCTCTAACGGCGACTCGAATATTGGCCAATACTATTTTCTTCACTTCATCAATGTTTTCGTCCGTTTTTGACGTGCTCGGGCATCCGGCACGCCTTTCGCCGTTCACATCTCCCCGGCCCTCTGAGAACATTTTGTACCGCCGATAAACCTTGCTTCGGTCCAATCACCTACCAAAGGAAAAAAACTACGGACATCCGTGCCATATATTTCCTCAAGTCAAATCGCGTTCAAGATATGTGCATATGTAAACGTGCCTTTAAATACACATGCATATACGTATATATACATATATATATATATATATATATATATATATATATATATATATATATATATATATAAATAAACACAGATGTAGATTTTTAGAATATAGAGACACAAAGAATGGACACTCACAATTTGTTATTTGACGTTTCGACAGCACGGCTGTCGTCTTCAGCAGATTTCTGTTCTCAAGACGGCGAAGTTCTCAGAGGATTCTGAAAACGACAGCTATGCTGTCGAAACGTCAAATAACAAATTGTGAGTGTCCTTTCTTTGTGTATCTATATTCTAAAAATCTACATCTGTGTTTTTATATATTTGTGCGTCGCCGAAGAGCGTTCCATTTCGAAGATATATATAAATATATATAATATATATATATATATACATATATATATATATATATATTTTAAGGTAATCTACCGGTTCAGGTAGGTTTTTGGATGGAAAAAACTACCAAACAAATATTTTATTACTCCTAACATAACACAAAATCCATCATCCTATTCTTTATCAGGTCCCTCTTCATCTCTGAGTACTTTCTTCCTCCCTTCATCCCGTCCAACATCCCTATCCTGTTCCTTCCCTTTCCTCTTTTGCCCAACATTCTACCCTCTATCACAGTCTTCAACATCCCACTGCCGGTCAACACCCCCTTCATCCACTTTTCCTGCCTCCATAGGATTGCTCCCAACAAACCCCTCTCTTCGCCCGCCATACCAAGTACTTCGTTTTTTTTCTTCTCTGTCCATTTCATCTTCTCCATTCTTCTCCACACCCACATTTGAAAAGCCTCCAGTCTACGTCTATCCTTTTGCTTCAATGACCACGTTTCCGCACCGTACATAGCTACGCTCCATATCAAAGTTTTTACGAGTCTTTTCTTAATGTCCTTACTCAACGTCCCTGTCATCAACTCCCTCCTCCTTGTGAGAGCCTCTTTGCCTAGCGCAATACTTCTCCTTACGTTCCTACTACTTTTACCGTGTTGGTCCAAAACACAACCGAGATAAGTAAACTGTTCTACCAGCTCTAGTTTTTTCCCTCCTATTTTAATGTTAAGCTTGGCCTTTTTCTTTCTAGAAAATCGCATAACCTTTGTTTTATTAATATTGATTCTCATCCCATACCTGTCGCACTGAATTTCATATTCACTAAGCAATGCTTGCAGCCCCTTGGCTGACTGACAAACTAAAGCTTGGTCATCAGCGAACCTAGATAATTTTACGAATTCCCCGCCCACCTTCGTTCCTGCCTCGAGTTCTTCCCATGCCTCTTTGATCATTTCCTCTGCATACAGGTCGAACAGCAACGGTGATAATGGGCATCCCTGCCTTCCTGGCACTGCCCATCCGGACTCTCCGCTCCCCATTCGCACCTGAGCAGCCTGAGACATGTACAGGCTGCGGATTTGTCTCCAGTCCCTCCAATCTATTCCTATTTTCTTCAATACACTCATTAGTTTTCCCCAATTCACCATTTCGAGCGACCTTTGAAAATCTACGAAAATGGCAAATACGTCCTCATTGGAATCTATATTCCTCAAGATCAGTGATCTCAATATTGCGAGGGAATCTCGCGTCCCTTTCCCCATCCTAAACCCAAACTGATCATCCCCTA
The DNA here is from genome assembly GCF_022747635.1 of Hetaerina americana. Lineage (NCBI taxonomy): Eukaryota > Metazoa > Arthropoda > Insecta > Odonata > Calopterygidae > Hetaerina > Hetaerina americana. Next base: position 2,496,537 of record NW_027286952.1, on the reverse strand, counting down.
AGGAACGATTTTCCTTGCTCTCCATCCTTCGTTGATGATTCTGAATACCACTTCAGCTGTATGGGAAATGTATGGCGATTGTATTCATTTCATCAATTTAAGTGGCGATCATCTTCTTTGAACACGGCGTACTTATTTTTCAGCCCTCCTTTTCGGTGGGTCGAAAGGACAGTCGTGAGCTTTTTTGAAATGTCTGCCTTTCGAAATAACGCGCAACCACATCCAGCTCTTTCCTTGGTGAAGGAAGACACTCAGCTTTTCCACATAGCTTATCACAACCTAGATTTCATGACTGCGTCACATATTAAGGACCTTGAACGATAAGGGACCAGAATGACATTGTCGACCGCTTTAGGGTCAAAATTAGTCTGATGTGTATTCAACCCCTATCATGCGCCCATTAGCGGTGGCTTGCATGGTAATACAATATCTAATATATCTTACTGGAAAATCTAATTAGCATTATTCTAACTAAGCAATTAAAATGCAAATGACTTCGTTTTGAAACTATTAAGATCAGAAAGGATATGTATTGATAACAAACATTTGATTATAATACACAATGTAATTCGATAAGAGGCCGAAAAATATTTTATTTACAGGATTAATCAATAATTAAAAGAATGTTCATATCCGAAGCTGCCAGTGAATTCAGGATGATCCCGGTAATTCTCTTCGTAGTATTTCATTATATCAGCGAGATGTAGCTGCTTCATTCGTAGCTCATGCTCGAGATTATATAATTCTCTGGAGCGAAATTCCTTTATTTCCCTGACATATCTTCTAGTCTCATACAAATCCATCAATCCCTTTTCAATCAGATCTAATAAAAAAACATTTCGTCGTTCCAGGTCATCCAGCTGATTCAAGAGTGCAGTAACATGTCTTGTTAATGCTCCCTCCTTTTCTTCCAATGCCTGCTCCCGTGCCGTCTTTGCCATTTCATATGACCAGCGCGTCCATTGGTATTTCGTTTGAGCACGGCTTAAATCTCGCTCAACGTTTTCCCTCATGGAGGCCAGTCTCTGGTTGAAATAAGCATTGCTATCAGCCTGAAGGTGTCTCTTTGCACGTTCAATGATGTCTTGAAACCGTCTAGACTATATAAGGAAGAGGGCGATGCTTAGGAGTGGTGCTTCGTCAATATTAAATTATCAAATGCAAATGAAATGAAAAAGTAAATTTTAAGAGGTGACTGTATTGAAATACTGTTTTTGTTTTCCTCCATAATGCTATTCTCATGAATATTGATTGTCTACCTTTTATGTAAATGGCATGAATTATATCATAAAGAGATTAGTAAACTCACGCGGAGGGAAGAAAATTGTCGAGGAGAAGAAAATGGGTGGTAGTGCGCATATAATGGCAATGTGCGGAGCATTTGCAAACGGTAGTCTCATTTAAATTTCAGATACCATACCTCGGTGGATTGATCTCCTCTCATGTCTTGAGGTGCAGTAGCGGGAATCCATTGATGGTGTGTTGCTCCAGCCCTTGGTTGTTGCCAGTAAGTAGGGTTCCGCTCAGAACGGCTTGGCTTTCGTCTCGCAGCATTTCTCCTCGCGTTCTCTCCACTTCTTTCTTGGATTGTGGGCGGACCCCCTCTTCGCATGTCGTCGCCAGCACCTCCTGACATGCTCACGAAGCCGTAAGCACCCGGCCGCTCAGGGATGGCTCTGGTCGCAACGTATAGTCGGCCATCTTTTGAGATGTGACTGAATTGGGGATCCTTTGGATGGTCTTCAGGCGAAGGCTCGTCTCCTTCGATCAGTCTTGTGACCCAGTCCGGAATTTTGAAGGCGCATTCCTCTCCGGGTTGACTTTCTTCAACCGGATGGTCCTCCCAGTTGAAGCGGGTAACGGTTGGCGCTGGGGGGAGCGCCTCGTGCCCTTTCGGGGGACTATTGAGGTATATTCCCCTTAGATTCCCTTGAGTCATATCCAGTAGGATGTTGACGAAGTGCACGTTTCTGATCCTCATCTCCGCTAAGCTGCGGGGTTTTGATCGGATCAAGAACTTGATCCATGCGCCCGCTTGTTTGCGCAGGGGTTTGGGAAGCTTATCGAGAGCCTTTTCTGCATGAGTAAGGCAGAAGAAATAATCATCCATGATTCTTTCATCTCCCGAAAATCGCTTTCCGTAGGGAGCACCTCTTCCTTTGCAGGATGCCATTATAGCAATTGTACTAGTCAAGCACTAAATATTACATAAAGTGATAAAGAGGACCGAAAAGTTAATTGATCTTCAAAACTTCACCACTAATAGCTTTTTGAGTATCGGTAACTATACACATACATATATATATATATATATATTGGCGGTAGCATTGTTGCGATATCTCCTTGGTTGCAATTGTTATTGTTTCCGTAAACATACATAAATGGACGCGTAAAAATAAATAAATAAAATACATAAATGATTTAATTAAAACCAATCGACGAAAATCCCGCATCCAACATTCAAGATATAGTCATACCCCCTTTTTATATTAGAAGGGCCGACCAATGCCTCAAAACGAGAGAGTTAGATACTCCATATATATTCAACCATTTGTTATTCCCGCACATTATTCTCGACTTCAATAAAACGGGAATTAATAATAGAGTAAAAGATACGTGATGTTGAAAATATGGCTACACATCATTAAATTTCCGAAAGTGATGTGTGAAAGTTTAATTTAGTATATGTCTATTTTCGGCGGCGGGAACCTATTATTTTTTTAGGTATGCCCCCTTTTTACAGGATAAAACTCCACAAACCTTTATTCTAGGCTATATGCACACTTAATATATGTAGTTTTATTGACATGGCCTGTACATTTCCAACATCACTGCTATAGAAACCTCCTTCCAATTTAATGCAAGGGCTTTAATCTGTTATTCGCTCCGTGAGTGATTCCCAGCCCAGCTGCTCTAATATTTTGGATACGTTACTAAGTTTGTCATAACAACATTTTACAACATACTTCAATTTCAGAAATCAATCCAACATTATAATATTCCCATAACCTTGCAGCATATGCCAAATGAGGCCTAACCAGCAAAAGTCCACAATTCTTTTTTGCCTTTAAATTATATTTCCTCTTCTTAAACATCCTATTTTTTTAGCTTTGCCACACATTCCCCGAATTTATTTCACCCAGAAGAGGTCGTGAGCGAGACTAACGCCTAGGTATTCAATCGAATTTATTCAATGGAATTTTAATTACCAATTGACGCACCAGCGATGTAAATAATTATGGTCATATAATAAAGCTTCAGAATCCTCGGAAATACGGACATCCTTGTAAATCACTCCTTTGTTGGAAAATAAACGCATCTTACTAATGACTCCGGAGTCAATGTCGTCAACGTCATCACATCGAAATGCCTCCCGACATTGAGTGCCTATCGCTATTCCTCTCGATTAGAGACACTAAAGATAACAGGAAGCTCTCCCGTCGCGACTTGCACAAATGCAACTCACTCTTGACGCTCGCCAGCGAATTGCCTAGATTACCAGAAACCGCCAGATCTATGGTATACAACCGTCTGCGTATCCTGGCGGTCGTCCAGCACCACGGCTGGGAGACCGCTATACGCATGTCAGAAGCAGAGGGAAACGAGCTGCTCCGGCTGCCCCCCAGCCCTACAGCCCCCCAGCCCTACAGCAAGCAGCAGGACAGCCGGAGCAGCTCAGCCAGCACAATTCAGACCTTCCGGCCGACATTTACGGCCCTTTCGCGGCCGAGGACGAGGCGGGAGGCGGCCCGCCTCCACCACCAACCAACGACCTTACTCCAACCAGCAACGGGACACCCGGCAGGCGACCTGAGGCGCTACGCCCTGCTGCGGCAGCAGCTGCGGAAAGTACGACCTTACCGGAGAACGAGACGCCGCCACCCGAGGAGGACGACCCCCTGACGGACCTCCTCTTCCGGGAGCTATTACTATTGGAGGGATCCGCAGAACCGGAGAATGCTACCAGCTTAAAGGCAAGTATGAGTGACAGTAATAGCGAATACGACAATATCAATAATCCCGGTGAACCCCCCAGTGTTCTGAGTGATTATAGTGATACCAATTCCATAGACAATCAGTCGTGCGACAACGATGAAGAAATGTCCAACATGTTTGTACAAATCGACCGGGTGACCAACCCGGAAAGGCTGCAGCCACGGACCGCTTCCCCCGCACCCGAGGCCCCGGAAGACGCACAGCCAACGCAGACCCATGAGGCAGCCGCGAACGTAGAAGTGCCTTGGTTTCCCACGGCCTCGCGGTTTCCCTACCAAAACGCATCGGTGAGACAACTCTTTGCGGAAGGAGCCAACCTCGCAAAGCCCACAGCGGCGCCATACGTTTTTAAACCAACTCGGGTAACTCCCGAGATCTTACAATGGGTCAATATATTAGTACAACGAGGTATTCTGGCGATGGCCAGGCCTTCCTGCGCTTTTCCCCTGATCGCGATTCCCAAGGCATCAGGGGGCATTAGAATCATCCAAGATCTGTCCGATTGGACAAAGTTTTATAACAAACCTAAGTTTTCGCTCAAGGACGCCGCCAAGGCACTTGAAACTATCCCAGAGGGCTCCTTCCTTATCAAACTTGACCTCACCGATGCGTTCTGGCAAATTCCAATACATCAGGCGCACAGGCATTTCTACGGTATATTCGTTAACCGCGAATATTTTCAATGGACCCGGCTGCCCATGGGGCACGCCCTGGCTCCCGCAATCATGCAACGATGGGCGCGGGCGGTGGCACAGGAAGTCTATACTCGCTTCCAGGTGCCGATGATCGCCTATCTGGACGATTGGCTGTTCGTCTTCCCTCCCTCCACACCCCAACCGGTCAAAGAAATTATCAAGTTCCTGCAGGAAGAGCTCGGCATTTCAATCAACCTACGAAAGAGTGTAACGACGCCAACCCAGCATCTGAAGTACCTAGGGGTTCGAATATCAACTAACACGAGACAATCATCTCTGACCAGTGGTACCTTACAGAGAATTAGATACATTCTGGATACCATACCCAGGCTCCGCAGGGCAGATTTCCCCAAGGCCTGGGTTTTGTGTCATGGTGCGTGTATATTCTCCGTCTCCCATACTTCCTCATGTCCGACCTCGCCAGACGGCAAACAAAATGGGCAGAGGAACTATGGGAGGCGGGGAATATGGAGAAAGGAAAGGACCTCTAGCAATATCACGACAAGGATAGATGTGTATTCCGATGCAACACCATTCCAAGCCGCATGGACAATACCCGAGCTGGACATTCAAGAAATTTGGGCCTTTGATGAGGTCCTACCGATATTAGAGGCGGAGGCATACGCGGCCCTTATGGCTCTGCTTCATGCCGCTCAAGTGTGCCCCGCTCATTGTAATATTTATATGTACTGTGATAACATGGCAGTTGTGTTCTCATTGCAAAAAGGGAAGGGAGTTATGTTTCAAAACCCCGACCTAAAATACATGTACCTTAAAACAATAAAGGAATTGTCACAAGTTGTGACCTGGCAGTACATCTCCACCGCCGATAATCCGGCCGACCGTCCGTCTCGGACCGTCCTTCCTCCCTATGCCAGATCGGCCGTCTACACGGCGGCCGGATGGATATATAGGAGGGACGAGGCCTGAGGCGGCAGTCGGTTGGAAAATCCTGGTTGGAGGTGTGCTGCCAGATCTCTCTCCATATTGAACCTTCCCTGGGGAACACCTTAAGTACCTTCTAATTAGGATTTGAGCCAACGCCATCTATGACTACGTATGGGAAGGGTAGTATCGTTCCTTTAATCTAGTTCAAATGCAGTCACAAGTACCTTTTATTATTTTGGCGTATTTTTATACTTTTTATTTTTGTCACTGATTGTGCGAAGAAGGAAAAGTTCGTTAATTTTGAAAAAAAGGTCACATTAATTAATGTTGGGTCACTGCAGCCCTATTCGGTAAATGAAATCAACACTATCCTATGTACCAGTAAGATCAGTGTGCCACCCTCCCTCTGCTCCGCCATTCCCTTCTCCATTAAATTCCAATGGTCTCATGCGAACGGTTCGATGATGTTCCGACACATAAATCTTCGTTTAACTCTTTTAAGTAATCCCTCCCAATCTTTCGATCGATCGTAGAATGAGTGCATCCATTTCTGATTTTTTCACGACCGATAAGGTATCAGAAGAACATTGTCCGACCCCGGTAGGGATAAACATTTTTGGATCAAAACTCATCTGGTGTGCATTCCCCTCCCCCTGGCACGCACCCCAAGTACTGGCCGGCAGGGTTTCTGAAAAATGAAAACAAAAATAAATAATCAGCCTCTGCCCCTGACCACGCCGCTTTTAGTGTTGGAGGCCACTCCAAATTGCTCGTTTGATAACCCGCTGAATATATTCCATGAAGCAAGCGACTGCCTTTTTCAGCGTCGCTTGCCAACATACCCCCCTCCAATCGCAGCCCGTCAGAGCGGTGCTGGGTGCGCCTGGAGCGGCGGGAAAAAATCAGTACACTTATTTTCCGGACGAACCCTGTATACGAGCCTGGTTCAAAAATTGGTACGACTTTTGTGTCTTTTTTTAAATTATTTATTTATTCATGAATATCTATTTTGTGTTCCCTTCAAAGTAATCCCCATTAGATATTATACACTTGTACCAATGTTTCTTCCAATCCTCAAAGCACTTCAAAAAATCATTTTCTGTGATCTTGTTCAGCTCCTCCTTCGATGCAGTCTTTATCTGGTTTATCGTAGTGTAGCGCCGTCCTTTCATCGGCCTCTTCAGTTTCGGGAACAAGCAAAAGTCCCTGGGGGCCAGATCTGGGGAATGAGGTGGCTGCGGCATCATTAGTGTGTTGTTTTGGATAAAAATTCGCGCACAGCAAGGATGTGTGAGCGGGAACGTTGTCATGGTACAGAAGCCATTTTTGTTCTTCCTCTAATCCGGGCGTTTGTGGGTGATTACTTGGTACAAATTGCGCATAACTTGCAGGTAATATTCCTTATTTGCCGTTCTACCCTGCGGTAAGAACTCATAATGCACCACACCTCTGCAATCGAAAACAACTGTAAGCAAAACTTTCACATTCGACCAAACTTGGCGCGCTTTTTTCGGTCTTGGCTCGTGCTGCAGCTTCCATCGGGATGGAATTCCACGTCATAACCATAAACCCATGATTCGTCACTAGTTATGAATGACTCTCTGGAGCAAATTTGGGTCGTCACGGACAGGGTCATTAGCAATGTTAATGAATTGCTGTTTTTGGTCGAAATTGAGCAATTTTGATACGAATTTCGCGGCGAATCATTGGTTAAAAATCGAATGGTACGAGCCAATCAATATGTTAAAGTCCTCAGCAACTTCTCTAACGGCGACTCGAATATTGGCCAATACTATTTTCTTCACTTCATCAATGTTTTCGTCCGTTTTTGACGTGCTCGGGCATCCGGCACGCCTTTCGCCGTTCACATCTCCCCGGCCCTCTGAGAACATTTTGTACCGCCGATAAACCTTGCTTCGGTCCAATCACCTACCAAAGGAAAAAAACTACGGACATCCGTGCCATATATTTCCTCAAGTCAAATCGCGTTCAAGATATGTGCATATGTAAACGTGCCTTTAAATACACATGCATATACGTATATATACATATATATATATATATATATATATATATATATATATATATATATATAAATAAACACAGATGTAGATTTTTAGAATATAGAGACACAAAGAATGGACACTCACAATTTGTTATTTGACGTTTCGACAGCACGGCTGTCGTCTTCAGCAGATTTCTGTTCTCAAGACGGCGAAGTTCTCAGAGGATTCTGAAAACGACAGCTATGCTGTCGAAACGTCAAATAACAAATTGTGAGTGTCCTTTCTTTGTGTATCTATATTCTAAAAATCTACATCTGTGTTTTTATATATTTGTGCGTCGCCGAAGAGCGTTCCATTTCGAAGATATATATAAATATATATAATATATATATATATATATATATACACACATATATATATATATATATATATATATATATATATATATATATATATATATATATATATATATATATATATATTTTTTTTTTTTTTTTTAAGGTAATCTACCGGTTCAGGTAGGTTTTTGGATGGAAAAAACTACCAAACAAATATTTTATTACTCCTAACATAACACAAAATCCATCATCCTATTCTTTATCAGGTCCCTCTTCATCTCTGAGTACTTTCTTCCTCCCTTCATCCCGTCCAACATCCCTATCCTGTTCCTTCCCTTTCCTCTTTTGCCCAACATTCTACCCTCTATCACAGTCTTCAACATCCCACTGCCGGTCAACACCCCCTTCATCCACTTTTCCTGCCTCCATAGGATTGCTCCCAACAAACCCCTCTCTTCGCCCGCCATACCAAGTACTTCGTTTTTTTTCTTCTCTGTCCATTTCATCTTCTCCATTCTTCTCCACACCCACATTTGAAAAGCCTCCAGTCTACGTCTATCCTTTTGCTTCAATGACCACGTTTCCGCACCGTACATAGCTACGCTCCATATCAAAGTTTTTACGAGTCTTTTCTTAATGTCCTTACTCAACGTCCCTGTCATCAACTCCCTCCTCCTTGTGAGAGCCTCTTTGCCTAGCGCAATACTTCTCCTTACGTTCCTACTACTTTTACCGTGTTGGTCCAAAACACAACCGAGATAAGTAAACTGTTCTACCAGCTCTAGTTTTTTCCCTCCTATTTTAATGTTAAGCTTGGCCTTTTTCTTTCTAGAAAATCGCATAACCTTTGTTTTATTAATATTGATTCTCATCCCATACCTGTCGCACTGAATTTCATATTCACTAAGCAATGCTTGCAGCCCCTTGGCTGACTGACAAACTAAAGCTTGGTCATCAGCGAACCTAGATAATTTTACGAATTCCCCGCCCACCTTCGTTCCTGCCTCGAGTTCTTCCCATGCCTCTTTGATCATTTCCTCTGCATACAGGTCGAACAGCAACGGTGATAATGGGCATCCCTGCCTTCCTGGCACTGCCCATCCGGACTCTCCGCTCCCCATTCGCACCTGAGCAGCCTGAGACATGTACAGGCTGCGGATTTGTCTCCAGTCCCTCCAATCTATTCCTATTTTCTTCAATACACTCATTAGTTTTCCCCAATTCACCATTTCGAGCGACCTTTGAAAATCTACGAAAATGGCAAATACGTCCTCATTGGAATCTATATTCCTCAAGATCAGTGATCTCAATATTGCGAGGGAATCTCGCGTCCCTTTCCCCATCCTAAACCCAAACTGATCATCCCCTAAGGAACGATTTTCCTTGCTCTCCATCCTTCGTTGATGATTCTGAATACCACTTCAGCTGTATGGGAAATGTATGGCGATTGTATTCATTTCATCAATTTAAGTGGCGATCATCTTCTTTGAACACGGCGTACTTATTTTTCAGCCCTCCTTTTCGGTGGGTCGAAAGGACAGTCGTGAGCTTTTTTGAAATGTCTGCCTTTCGAAATAACGCGCAACCACATCCAGCTCTTTCCTTGGTGAAGGAAGACACTCAGCTTTTCCACATAGCTTATCACAACCTAGATTTCATGACTGCGTCACATATTAAGGACCTTGAACGATAAGGGACCAGAATGACATTGTCGACCGCTTTAGGGTCAAAATTAGTCTGATGTGTATTCAACCCCTATCATGCGCCCATTAGCGGTGGCTTGCAGGGTAATACAATATCTAATATATCTTACTGGAAAATCTAATTAGCATTATTCTAACTAAGCAATTAAAATGCAAATGACTTCGTTTTGAAACTATTAAGATCAGAAAGGATATGTATTGATAACAAACATTTGATTATAATACACAATGTAATTCGATAAGAGGCCGAAAAATATTTTATTTACAGGATTAATCAATAATTAAAAGAATGTTCATATCCGAAGCTGCCAGTGAATTCAGGATGATCCCGGTAATTCTCTTCGTAGTATTTCATTATATCAGCGAGATGTAGCTGCTTCATTCGTAGCTCATGCTCGAGATTATATAATTCTCTGGAGCGAAATTCCTTTATTTCCCTGACATATCTTCTAGTCTCATACAAATCCATCAATCCCTTTTCAATCAGATCTAATAAAAAAACATTTCGTCGTTCCAGGTCATCCAGCTGATTCAAGAGTGCAGTAACATGTCTTGTTAATGCTCCCTCCTTTTCTTCCAATGCCTGCTCCCGTGCCGTCTTTGCCATTTCATATGACCAGCGCGTCCATTGGTATTTCGTTTGAGCACGGCTTAAATCTCGCTCAACGTTTTCCCTCATCGAGGCCAGTCTCTGGTTGAAATAAGCATTGCTATCAGCCTGAAGGTGTCTCTTTGCACGTTCAATGATGTCTTGAAACCGTCTAGACTATATAAGGAAGAGGGCGATGCTTAGGAGTGGTGCTTCGTCAATATTAAATTATCAAATGCAAATGAAATGAAAAAGTAAATTTTAAGAGGTGACTGTATTGAAATACTGTTTTTGTTTTCCTCCATAATGCTATTCTCATGAATATTGATTGTCTACCTTTTATGTAAATGGCATGAATTATATCATAAAGAGATTAGTAAACTCACGCGGAGGGAAGAAAATTGTCGAGGAGAAGAAAATGGGTGGTAGTGCGCATATAATGGCAATGTGCGGAGCATTTGCAAACGGTAGTCTCATTTAAATTTCAGATACCATACCTCGGTGGATTGATCTCCTCTCATGTCTTGAGGTGCAGTAGCGGGAATCCATTGATGGTGTGTTGCTCCAGCCCTTGGTTGTTGCCAGTAAGTAGGGTTCCGCTCAGAACGGCTTGGCTTTCGTCTCGCAGCATTTCTCCTCGCGTTCTCTCCACTTCTTTCTTGGATTGTGGGCGGACCCCCTCTTCGCATGTCGTCGCCAGCACCTCCTGACATGCTCACGAAGCCGTAAGCACCCGGCCGCTCAGGGATGGCTCTGGTCGCAACGTATAGTCGGCCATCTTTTGAGATGTGACTGAATTGGGGATCCTTTGGATGGTCTTCAGGCGAAGGCTCGTCTCCTTCGATCAGTCTTGTGACCCAGTCCGGAATTTTGAAGGCGCATTCCTCTCCGGGTTGACTTTCTTCAACCGGATGGTCCTCCCAGTTGAAGCGGGTAACGGTTGGCGCTGGGGGGAGCGCCTCGTGCCCTTTCGGGGGACTATTGAGGTATATTCCCCTTAGATTCCCTTGAGTCATATCCAGTAGGATGTTGACGAAGTGCACGTTTCTGATCCTCATCTCCGCTAAGCTGCGGGGTTTTGATCGGATCAAGAACTTGATCCATGCGCCCGCTTGTTTGCGCAGGGGTTTGGGAAGCTTATCGAGAGCCTTTTCTGCATGAGTAAGGCAGAAGAAATAATCATCCATGATTCTTTCATCTCCCGAAAATCGCTTTCCGTAGGGAGCACCTCTTCCTTTGCAGGATGCCATTATAGCAATTGTACTAGTCAAGCACTAAATATTACATAAAGTGATAAAGAGGACCGAAAATTAATTGATCTTCAAAACTTCACCACTAATAGCTTTTTGAGTATCGGTAACTATACACATACATATATATATATATATATTGGCGGTAGCATTGTTGCGATATCTCCTTGGTTGCAATTGTTATTTTTTCCGTAAACATACATAAATGGACGCGTAAAAATAAATAAATAAAATACATAAATGATTTAATTAAAACCAATCGACGAAAATCCCGCATCCAACATTCAAGATATAGTCATACCCCCTTTTTATATTAGAAGGGCCGACCAATGCCTCAAAACGAGAGAGTTAGATACTCCATATATATTCAACCATTTGTTATTCCCGCACATTATTCTCGACTTCAATAAAACGGGAATTAATAATAGAGTAAAAGATACGTGATGTTGAAAATATGGCTACACATCATTAAATTTCCGAAAGTGATGTGTGAAAGTTTAATTTAGTATATGTCTATTTTCGGCGGCGGGAACCTATTATTTTTTTAGGTATGCCCCCTTTTTACAGGATAAAACTCCACAAACCTTTATTCTAGGCTATATGCACACTTAATATATGTAGTTTTATTGACATGGCCTGTACATTTCCAACATCACTGCTATAGAAACCTCCTTCCAATTTAATGCAAGGGCTTTAATCTGTTATTCGCTCCGTGAGTGATTCCCAGCCCAGCTGCTCTAATATTTTGGATACGTTACTAAGTTTGTCATAACAACATTTTACAACATACTTCAATTTCAGAAATCAATCCAACATTATAATATTCCCATAACCTTGCAGCATATGCCAAATGAGGCCTAACCAGCAAAAGTCCACAATTCTTTTTTGCCTTTAAATTATATTTCCTCTTCTTAAACATCCTATTTTTTTAGCTTTGCCACACATTCCCCGAATTTATTTCACCCAGAAGAGGTCGTGAGCGAGACTAACGCCTAGGTATTCAATCGAATTTATTCAATGGAATTTTAATTACCAATTGACGCACCAGCGATGTAAATAATTATGGTCATATAATAAAGCTTCAGAATCCTCGGAAATACGGACATCCTTGTAAATCACTCCTTTGTTGGAAAATAAACGCATCTTACTAATGACTCCGGAGTCAATGTCGTCAACGTCATCACATCGAAATGCCTCCCGACATTGAGTGCCTATCGCTATTCCTCTCGATTAGAGACACTAAAGATAACAGGAAGCTCTCCCGTCGCGACTTGCACAAATGCAACTCACTCTTGACGCTCGCCAGCGAATTGCCTAGATTACCAGAAACCGCCAGATCTATGGTATACAACCGTCTGCGTATCCTGGCGGTCGTCCAGCACCACGGCTGGGAGACCGCTATACGCATGTCAGAAGCAGAGGGAAACGAGCTGCTCCGGCTGCCCCCCAGCCCTACAGCCCCCCAGCCCTACAGCAAGCAGCAGGACAGCCGGAGCAGCTCAGCCAGCACAATTCAGACCTTCCGGCCGACATTTACGGCCCTTTCGCGGCCGAGGACGAGGCGGGAGGCGGCCCGCCTCCACCACCAACCAACGACCTTACTCCAACCAGCAACGGGACACCCGGCAGGCGACCTGAGGCGCTACGCCCTGCTGCGGCAGCAGCTGCGGAAAGTACGACCTTACCGGAGAACGAGACGCCGCCACCCGAGGAGGACGACCCCCTGACGGACCTCCTCTTCCGGGAGCTATTACTATTGGAGGGATCCGCAGAACCGGAGAATGCTACCAGCTTAAAGGCAAGTATGAGTGACAGTAATAGCGAATACGACAATATCAATAATCCCGGTGAACCCCCCAGTGTTCTGAGTGATTATAGTGATACCAATTCCATAGACAATCAGTCGTGCGACAACGATGAAGAAATGTCCAACATGTTTGTACAAATCGACCGGGTGACCAACCCGGAAAGGCTGCAGCCACGGACCGCTTCCCCCGCACCCGAGGCCCCGGAAGACGCACAGCCAACGCAGACCCATGAGGCAGCCGCGAACGTAGAAGTGCCTTGGTTTCCCACGGCCTCGCGGTTTCCCTACCAAAACGCATCGGTGAGACAACTCTTTGCGGAAGGAGCCAACCTCGCAAAGCCCACAGCGGCGCCATACGTTTTTAAACCAACTCGGGTAACTCCCGAGATCTTACAATGGGTCAATATATTAGTACAACGAGGTATTCTGGCGATGGCCAGGCCTTCCTGCGCTTTTCCCCTGATCGCGATTCCCAAGGCATCAGGGGGCATTAGAATCATCCAAGATCTGTCCGATTGGACAAAGTTTTATAACAAACCTAAGTTTTCGCTCAAGGACGCCGCCAAGGCACTTGAAACTATCCCAGAGGGCTCCTTCCTTATCAAACTTGACCTCACCGATGCGTTCTGGCAAATTCCAATACATCAGGCGCACAGGCATTTCTACGGTATATTCGTTAACCGCGAATATTTTCAATGGACCCGGCTGCCCATGGGGCACGCCCTGGCTCCCGCAATCATGCAACGATGGGCGCGGGCGGTGGCACAGGAAGTCTATACTCGCTTCCAGGTGCCGATGATCGCCTATCTGGACGATTGGCTGTTCGTCTTCCCTCCCTCCACACCCCAACCGGTCAAAGAAATTATCAAGTTCCTGCAGGAAGAGCTCGGCATTTCAATCAACCTACGAAAGAGTGTAACGACGCCAACCCAGCATCTGAAGTACCTAGGGGTTCGAATATCAACTAACACGAGACAATCATCTCTGACCAGTGGTACCTTACAGAGAATTAGATACATTCTGGATACCATACCCAGGCTCCGCAGGGCAGATTTCCCCAAGGCCTTGGGTTTTGTGTCATGGTGCGTGTATATTCTCCGTCTCCCATACTTCCTCATGTCCGACCTCGCCAGACGGCAAACAAAATGGGCAGAGGAACTATGGGAGGCGGGAATATGGAGAAAGGAAAGGACCTTTAGCAATATCACGACAAGGATAGATGTGTATTCCGATGCAACACCATTCCAAGCCGCATGGACAATACCCGAGCTGGACATTCAAGAAATTTGGGCCTTTGATGAGGTCCTACCGATATTAGAGGCGGAGGCATACGCGGCCCTTATGGCTCTGCTTCATGCCGCTCAAGTGTGCCCCGCTCATTGTAATATTTATATGTACTGTGATAACATGGCAGTTGTGTTCTCATTGCAAAAAGGGAAGGGAGTTATGTTTCAAAACCCCGACCTAAAATACATGTACCTTAAAACAATAAAGGAATTGTCACAAGTTGTGACCTGGCAGTACATCTCCACCGCCGATAATCCGGCCGACCGTCCGTCTCGGACCGTCCTTCCTCCCTATGCCAGATCGGCCGTCTACACGGCGGCCGGATGGATATATAGGAGGGACGAGGCCTGAGGCGGCAGTCGGTTGGAAAATCCTGGTTGGAGGTGTGCTGCCAGATCTCTCTCCATATTGAACCTTCCCTGGGGAACACCTTAAGTACCTTCTAATTAGGATTTGAGCCAACGCCATCTATGACTACGTATGGGAAGGGTAGTATCGTTCCTTTAATCTAGTTCAAATGCAGTCACAAGTACCTTTTATTATTTTGGCGTATTTTTATACTTTTTATTTTTGTCACTGATTGTGCGAAGAAGGAAAAGTTCGTTAATTTTGAAAAAAAGGTCACATTAATTAATGTTGGGTCACTGCAGCCCTATTCGGTAAATGAAATCAACACTATCCTATGTACCAGTAAGATCAGTGTGCCACCCTCCCTCTGCTCCGCCATTCCCTTCTCCATTAAATTCCAATGGTCTCATGCGAACGGTTCGATGATGTTCCGACACATAAATCTTCGTTTAACTCTTTTAAGTAATCCCTCCCAATCTTTCGATCGATCGTAGAATGAGTGCATCCATTTCTGATTTTTTCACGACCGATAAGGTATCAGAAGAACATTGTCCGACCCCGGTAGGGATAAACATTTTTGGATCAAAACTCATCTGGTGTGCATTCCCCTCCCCCTGGCACGCACCCCAAGTACTGGCCGGCAGGGTTTCTGAAAAATGAAAACAAAAATAAATAATCAGCCTCTGCCCCTGACCACGCCGCTTTTAGTGTTGGAGGCCACTCCAAATTGCTCGTTTGATAACCCGCTGAATATATTCCATGAAGCAAGCGACTGCCTTTTTCAGCGTCGCTTGCCAACATACCCCCCTCCAATCGCAGCCCGTCAGAGCGGTGCTGGGTGCGCCTGGAGCGGCGGGAAAAAATCAGTACACTTATTTTCCGGACGAACCCTGTATACGAGCCTGGTTCAAAAATTGGTACGACTTTTGTGTCTTTTTTTAAATTATTTATTTATTCATGAATATATATTTTGTGTTCCCTTCAAAGTAATCCCCATTAGATATTATACACTTGTACCAATGTTTCTTCCAATCCTCAAAGCACTTCAAAAAATCATTTTCTGTGATCTTGTTCAGCTCCTCCTTCGATGCAGTCTTTATCTGGTTTATCGTAGTGTAGCGCCGTCCTTTCATCGGCCTCTTCAGTTTCGGGAACAAGCAAAAGTCCCTGGGGGCCAGATCTGGGGAATGAGGTGGCTGCGGCATCATTAGTGTGTTGTTTTGGATAAAAATTCGCGCACAGCAAGGATGTGTGAGCGGGAACGTTGTCATGGTACAGAAGCCATTTTTGTTCTTCCTCTAATCCGGGCGTTTGTGGGTGATTACTTGGTACAAATTGCGCATAACTTGCAGGTAATATTCCTTATTTGCCGTTCTACCCTGCGGTAAGAACTCATAACGCACCACACCTCTGCAATCGAAAACAACTGTAAGCAAAACTTTCACATTCGACCAAACTTGGCGCGCTTTTTTCGGTCTTGGCTCGTGCTGCAGCTTCCATCGGGATGGAATTCCACGTCATAACCATAAACCCATGATTCGTCACTAGTTATGAATGACTCTCTGGAGCAAATTTGGGTCGTCACGGACAGGGTCATTAGCAATGTTAATGAATTGCTGTTTTTGGTCGAAATTGAGCAATTTTGATACGAATTTCGCGGCGAATCATTGGTTAAAAATCGAATGGTACGAGCCAATCAATATGTTAAAGTCCTCAGCAACTTCTCTAACGGCGACTCGAATATTGGCCAATACTATTTTCTTCACTTCATCAATGTTTTCGTCCGTTTTTGACGTGCTCGGGCATCCGGCACGCCTTTCGCCGTTCACATCTCCCCGGCCCTCTGAGAACATTTTGTACCGCCGATAAACCTTGCTTCGGTCCAATCACCTACCAAAGGAAAAAAACTACGGACATCCGTGCTATATATTTCCTCAAGTCAAATCGCGTTCAAGATATGTGCATATGTAAACGTGCCTTTAAATACACATGCATATACGTATATATACATATATATATATATATATATATATATATATATATATATATATATAAATAAACACAGATGTAGATTTTTAGAATATAGAGACACAAAGAATGGACACTCACAATTTGTTATTTGACGTTTCGACAGCACGGCTGTCGTCTTCAGCAGATTTCTGTTCTCAAGACGGCGAAGTTCTCAGAGGATTCTGAAAACGACAGCTATGCTGTCGAAACGTCAAATAACAAATTGTGAGTGTCCTTTCTTTGTGTATCTATATTCTAAAAATCTACATCTGTGTTTTTATATATTTGTGCGTCGCCGAAGAGCGTTCCATTTCGAAGATATATATAAATATATATAATATATATATATATATACATATATATATATATATATATATTTTAAGGTAATCTACTGGTTCAGGTAGGTTTTTGGATGGAAAAAACTACCAAACAAATATTTTATTACTCCTAACATAACACAAAATCCATCATCCTATTCTTTATCAGGTCCCTCTTCATCTCTGAGTACTTTCTTCCTCCCTTCATCCCGTCCAACATCCCTATCCTGTTCCTTCCCTTTCCTCTTTTGCCCAACATTCTACCCTCTATCACAGTCTTCAACATCCCACTGCCGGTCAACACCCCCTTCATCCACTTTTCCTGCCTCCATAGGATTGCTCCCAACAAACCCCTCTCTTCGCCCGCCATACCAAGTACTTCGTTTTTTTTCTTCTCTGTCCATTTCATCTTCTCCATTCTTCTCCACACCCACATTTGAAAAGCCTCCAGTCTACGTCTATCCTCCTGCTTCAATGACCACGTTTCCGCACCGTACATAGCTACGCTCCATATCAAAGTTTTTACGAGTCTTTTCTTAATGTCCTTACTCAACGTCCCTGTCATCAACTCCCTCCTCCTTGTGAGAGCCTCTTTGCCTAGCGCAATACTTCTCCTTACGTTCCTACTACTTTTACCGTGTTGGTCCAAAACACAACCGAGATAAGTAAACTGTTCTACCAGCTCTAGTTTTTTCCCTCCTATTTTAATGTTAAGCTTGGCCTTTTTCTTTCTAGAAAATCGCATAACCTTTGTTTTATTAATATTGATTCTCATCCCATACCTGTCGCACTGAATTTCATATTCACTAAGCAATGCTTGCAGCCCCTTGGCTGACTGACAAACTAAAGCTTGGTCATCAGCGAACCTAGATAATTTTACGAATTCCCCGCCCACCTTCGTTCCTGCCTCGAGTTCTTCCCATGCCTCTTTGATCATTTCCTCTGCATACAGGTCGAACAGCAACGGTGATAATGGGCATCCCTGCCTTCCTGGCACTGCCCATCCGGACTCTCCGCTCCCCATTCGCACCTGAGCAGCCTGAGACATGTACAGGCTGCGGATTTGTCTCCAGTCCCTCCAATCTATTCCTATTTTCTTCAATACACTCATTAGTTTTCCCCAATTCACCATTTCGAGCGACCTTTGAAAATCTACGAAAATGGCAAATACGTCCTCATTGGAATCTATATTCCTCAAGATCAGTGATCTCAATATTGCGAGGGAATCTCGCGTCCCTTTCCCCATCCTAAACCCAAACTGATCATCCCCTAAGGAACGATTTTCCTTGCTCTCCATCCTTCGTTGATGATTCTGAATACCACTTCAGCTGTATGGGAAATGTATGGCGATTGTATTCATTTCATCAATTTAAGTGGCGATCATCTTCTTTGAACACGGCGTACTTATTTTTCAGCCCTCCTTTTCGGTGGGTCGAAAGGACAGTCGTGAGCTTTTTTGAAATGTCTGCCTTTCGAAATAACGCGCAACCACATCCAGCTCTTTCCTTGGTGAAGGAAGACACTCAGCTTTTCCACATAGCTTATCACAACCTAGATTTCATGACTGCGTCACATATTAAGGACCTTGAACGATAAGGGACCAGAATGACATTGTCGACCGCTTTAGGGTCAAAATTAGTCTGATGTGTATTCAACCCCTATCATGCGCCCATTAGCGGTGGCTTGCAGGGTAATACAATATCTAATATATCTTACTGGAAAATCTAATTAGCATTATTCTAACTAAGCAATTAAAATGCAAATGACTTCGTTTTGAAACTATTAAGATCAGAAAGGATATGTATTGATAACAAACATTTGATTATAATACACAATGTAATTCGATAAGAGGCCGAAAAATATTTTATTTACAGGATTAATCAATAATTAAAAGAATGTTCATATCCGAAGCTGCCAGTGAATTCAGGATGATCCCGGTAATTCTCTTCGTAGTATTTCATTATATCAGCGAGATGTAGCTGCTTCATTCGTAGCTCATGCTCGAGATTATATAATTCTCTGGAGCGAAATTCCTTTATTTCCCTGACATATCTTCTAGTCTCATACAAATCCATCAATCCCTTTTCAATCAGATCTAATAAAAAAACATTTCGTCGTTCCAGGTCATCCAGCTGATTCAAGAGTGCAGTAACATGTCTTGTTAATGCTCCCTCCTTTTCTTCCAATGCCTGCTCCCGTGCCGTCTTTGCCATTTCATATGACCAGCGCGTCCATTGGTATTTCGTTTGAGCACGGCTTAAATCTCGCTCAACGTTTTCCCTCATCGAGGCCAGTCTCTGGTTGAAATAAGCATTGCTATCAGCCTGAAGGTGTCTCTTTGCACGTTCAATGATGTCTTGAAACCGTCTAGACTATATAAGGAAGAGGGCGATGCTTAGGAGTGGTGCTTCGTCAATATTAAATTATCAAATGCAAATGAAATGAAAAAGTAAATTTTAAGAGGTGACTGTATTGAAATACTGTTTTTGTTTTCCTCCATAATGCTATTCTCATGAATATTGATTGTCTACCTTTTATGTAAATGGCATGAATTATATCATAAAGAGATTAGTAAACTCACGCGGAGGGAAGAAAATTGTCGAGGAGAAGAAAATGGGTGGTAGTGCGCATATAATGGCAATGTGCGGAGCATTTGCAAACGGTAGTCTCATTTAAATTTCAGATACCATACCTCGGTGGATTGATCTCCTCTCATGTCTTGAGGTGCAGTAGCGGGAATCCATTGATGGTGTGTTGCTCCAGCCCTTGGTTGTTGCCAGTAAGTAGGGTTCCGCTCAGAACGGCTTGGCTTTCGTCTCGCAGCATTTCTCCTCGCGTTCTCTCCACTTCTTTCTTGGATTGTGGGCGGACCCCCTCTTCGCATGTCGTCGCCAGCACCTCCTGACATGCTCACGAAGCCGTAAGCACCCGGCCGCTCAGGGATGGCTCTGGTCGCAACGTATAGTCGGCCATCTTTTGAGATGTGACTGAACTGGGGATCCTTTGGATGGTCTTCAGGCGAAGGCTCGTCTCCTTCGATCAGTCTTGTGACCCAGTCCGGAATTTTGAAGGCGCATTCCTCTCCGGGTTGACTTTCTTCAACCGGATGGTCCTCCCAGTTGAAGCGGGTAACGGTTGGCGCTGGGGGGAGCGCCTCGTGCCCTTTCGGGGGACTATTGAGGTATATTCCCCTTAGATTCCCTTGAGTCATATCCAGTAGGATGTTGACGAAGTGCACGTTTCTGATCCTCATCTCCGCTAAGCTGCGGGGTTTTGATCGGATCAAGAACTTGATCCATGCGCCCGCTTGTTTGCGCAGGGGTTTGGGAAGCTTATCGAGAGCCTTTTCTGCATGAGTAAGGCAGAAGAAATAATCATCCATGATTCTTTCATCTCCCGAAAATCGCTTTCCGTAGGGAGCACCTCTTCCTTTGCAGGATGCCATTATAGCAATTGTACTAGTCAAGCACTAAATATTACATAAAGTGATAAAGAGGACCGAAAATTAATTGATCTTCAAAACTTCACCACTAATAGCTTTTTGAGTATCGGTAACTATACACATACATATATATATATATATATTGGCGGTAGCATTGTTGCGATATCTCCTTGGTTGCAATTGTTATTTTTTCCGTAAACATACATAAATGGACGCGTAAAAATAAATAAATAAAATACATAAATGATTTAATTAAAACCAATCGACGAAAATCCCGCATCCAACATTCAAGATATAGTCATACCCCCTTTTTATATTAGAAGGGCCGACCAATGCCTCAAAACGAGAGAGTTAGATACTCCATATATATTCAACCATTTGTTATTCCCGCACATTATTCTCGACTTCAATAAAACGGGAATTAATAATAGAGTAAAAGATACGTGATGTTGAAAATATGGCTACACATCATTAAATTTCCGAAAGTGATGTGTGAAAGTTTAATTTAGTATATGTCTATTTTCGGCGGCGGGAACCTATTATTTTTTTAGGTATGCCCCCTTTTTACAGGATAAAACTCCACAAACCTTTATTCTAGGCTATATGCACACTTAATATATGTAGTTTTATTGACATGGCCTGTACATTTCCAACATCACTGCTATAGAAACCTCCTTCCAATTTAATGCAAGGGCTTTAATCTGTTATTCGCTCCGTGAGTGATTCCCAGCCCAGCTGCTCTAATATTTTGGATACGTTACTAAGTTTGTCATAACAACATTTTACAACATACTTCAATTTCAGAAATCAATCCAACATTATAATATTCCCATAACCTTGCAGCATATGCCAAATGAGGCCTAACCAGCAAAAGTCCACAATTCTTTTTTGCCTTTAAATTATATTTCCTCTTCTTAAACATCCTATTTTTTTAGCTTTGCCACACATTCCCCGAATTTATTTCACCCAGAAGAGGTCGTGAGCGAGACTAACGCCTAGGTATTCAATCGAATTTATTCAATGGAATTTTAATTACCAATTGACGCACCAGCGATGTAAATAATTATGGTCATATAATAAAGCTTCAGAATCCTCGGAAATACGGACATCCTTGTAAATCACTCCTTTGTTGGAAAATAAACGCATCTTACTAATGACTCCGGAGTCAATGTCGTCAACGTCATCACATCGAAATGCCTCCCGACATTGAGTGCCTATCGCTATTCCTCTCGATTAGAGACACTAAAGATAACAGGAAGCTCTCCCGTCGCGACTTGCACAAATGCAACTCACTCTTGACGCTCGCCAGCGAATTGCCTAGATTACCAGAAACCGCCAGATCTATGGTATACAACCGTCTGCGTATCCTGGCGGTCGTCCAGCACCACGGCTGGGAGACCGCTATACGCATGTCAGAAGCAGAGGGAAACGAGCTGCTCCGGCTGCCCCCCAGCCCTACAGCCCCCCAGCCCTACAGCAAGCAGCAGGACAGCCGGAGCAGCTCAGCCAGCACAATTCAGACCTTCCGGCCGACATTTACGGCCCTTTCGCGGCCGAGGACGAGGCGGGAGGCGGCCCGCCTCCACCACCAACCAACGACCTTACTCCAACCAGCAACGGGACACCCGGCAGGCGACCTGAGGCGCTACGCCCTGCTGCGGCAGCAGCTGCGGAAAGTACGACCTTACCGGAGAACGAGACGCCGCCACCCGAGGAGGACGACCCCCTGACGGACCTCCTCTTCCGGGAGCTATTGCTATTGGAGGGATCCGCAGAACCGGAGAATGCTACCAGCTTAAAGGCAAGTATGAGTGACAGTAATAGCGAATACGACAATATCAATAATCCCGGTGAACCCCCCAGTGTTCTGAGTGATTATAGTGATACCAATTCCATAGACAATCAGTCGTGCGACAACGATGAAGAAATGTCCAACATGTTTGTACAAATCGACCGGGTGACCAACCCGGAAAGGCTGCAGCCACGGACCGCTTCCCCCGCACCCGAGGCCCCGGAAGACGCACAGCCAACGCAGACCCATGAGGCAGCCGCGAACGTAGAAGTGCCTTGGTTTCCCACGGCCTCGCGGTTTCCCTACCAAAACGCATCGGTGAGACAACTCTTTGCGGAAGGAGCCAACCTCGCAAAGCCCACAGCGGCGCCATACGTTTTTAAACCAACTCGGGTAACTCCCGAGATCTTACAATGGGTCAATATATTAGTACAACGAGGTATTCTGGCGATGGCCAGGCCTTCCTGCGCTTTTCCCCTGATCGCGATTCCCAAGGCATCAGGGGGCATTAGAATCATCCAAGATCTGTCCGATTGGACAAAGTTTTATAACAAACCTAAGTTTTCGCTCAAGGACGCCGCCAAGGCACTTGAAACTATCCCAGAGGGCTCCTTCCTTATCAAACTTGACCTCACCGATGCGTTCTGGCAAATTCCAATACATCAGGCGCACAGGCATTTCTACGGTATATTCGTTAACCGCGAATATTTTCAATGGACCCGGCTGCCCATGGGGCACGCCCTGGCTCCCGCAATCATGCAACGATGGGCGCGGGCGGTGGCACAGGAAGTCTATACTCGCTTCCAGGTGCCGATGATCGCCTATCTGGACGATTGGCTGTTCGTCTTCCCTCCCTCCACACCCCAACCGGTCAAAGAAATTATCAAGTTCCTGCAGGAAGAGCTCGGCATTTCAATCAACCTACGAAAGAGTGTAACGACGCCAACCCAGCATCTGAAGTACCTAGGGGTTCGAATATCAACTAACACGAGACAATCATCTCTGACCAGTGGTACCTTACAGAGAATTAGATACATTCTGGATACCATACCCAGGCTCCGCAGGGCAGATTTCCCCAAGGCCTTGGGTTTTGTGTCATGGTGCGTGTATATTCTCCGTCTCCCATACTTCCTCATGTCCGACCTCGCCAGACGGCAAACAAAATGGGCAGAGGAACTATGGGAGGCGGGAATATGGAGAAAGGAAAGGACCTCTAGCAATATCACGACAAGGATAGATGTGTATTCCGATGCAACACCATTCCAAGCCGCATGGACAATACCCGAGCTGGACATTCAAGAAATTTGGGCCTTTGATGAGGTCCTACCGATATTAGAGGCGGAGGCATACGCGGCCCTTATGGCTCTGCTTCATGCCGCTCAAGTGTGCCCCGCTCATTGTAATATTTATATGTACTGTGATAACATGGCAGTTGTGTTCTCATTGCAAAAAGGGAAGGGAGTTATGTTTCAAAACCCCGACCTAAAATACATGTACCTTAAAACAATAAAGGAATTGTCACAAGTTGTGACCTGGCAGTACATCTCCACCGCCGATAATCCGGCCGACCGTCCGTCTCGGACCGTCCTTCCTCCCTATGCCAGATCGGCCGTCTACACGGCGGCCGGATGGATATATAGGAGGGACGAGGCCTGAGGCGGCAGTCGGTTGGAAAATCCTGGTTGGAGGTGTGCTGCCAGATCTCTCTCCATATTGAACCTTCCCTGGGGAACACCTTAAGTACCTTCTAATTAGGATTTGAGCCAACGCCATCTATGACTACGTATGGGAAGGGTAGTATCGTTCCTTTAATCTAGTTCAAATGCAGTCACAAGTACCTTTTATTATTTTGGCGTATTTTTATACTTTTTATTTTTGTCACTGATTGTGCGAAGAAGGAAAAGTTCGTTAATTTTGAAAAAAAGGTCACATTAATTAATGTTGGGTCACTGCAGCCCTATTCGGTAAATGAAATCAACACTATCCTATGTACCAGTAAGATCAGTGTGCCACCCTCCCTCTGCTCCGCCATTCCCTTCTCCATTAAATTCCAATGGTCTCATGCGAACGGTTCGATGATGTTCCGACACATAAATCTTCGTTTAACTCTTTTAAGTAATCCCTCCCAATCTTTCGATCGATCGTAGAATGAGTGCATCCATTTCTGATTTTTTCACGACCGATAAGGTATCAGAAGAACATTGTCCGACCCCGGTAGGGATAAACATTTTTGGATCAAAACTCATCTGGTGTGCATTCCCCTCCCCCTGGCACGCACCCCAAGTACTGGCCGGCAGGGTTTCTGAAAAATGAAAACAAAAATAAATAATCAGCCTCTGCCCCTGACCACGCCGCTTTTAGTGTTGGAGGCCACTCCAAATTGCTCGTTTGATAACCCGCTGAATATATTCCATGAAGCAAGCGACTGCCTTTTTCAGCGTCGCTTGCCAACATACCCCCCTCCAATCGCAGCCCGTCAGAGCGGTGCTGGGTGCGCCTGGAGCGGCGGGAAAAAATCAGTACACTTATTTTCCGGACGAACCCTGTATACGAGCCTGGTTCAAAAATTGGTACGACTTTTGTCTTTTTTTAAATTATTTATTTATTCATGAATATCTATTTTGTGTTCCCTTCAAAGTAATCCCCATTAGATATTATACACTTGTACCAATGTTTCTTCCAATCCTCAAAGCACTTCAAAAAATCATTTTCTGTGATCTTGTTCAGCTCCTCCTTCGATGCAGTCTTTATCTGGTTTATCGTAGTGTAGCGCCGTCCTTTCATCGGCCTCTTCAGTTTCGGGAACAAGCAAAAGTCCCTGGGGGCCAGATCTGGGGAATGAGGTGGCTGCGGCATCATTAGTGTGTTGTTTTGGATAAAAATTCGCGCACAGCAAGGATGTGTGAGCGGGAACGTTGTCATGGTACAGAAGCCATTTTTGTTCTTCCTCTAATCCGGGCGTTTGTGGGTGATTACTTGGTACAAATTGCGCATAACTTGCAGGTAATATTCCTTATTTGCCGTTCTACCCTGCGGTAAGAACTCATAATGCACCACACCTCTGCAATCGAAAACAACTGTAAGCAAAACTTTCACATTCGACCAAACTTGGCGCGCTTTTTTCGGTCTTGGCTCGTGCTGCAGCTTCCATCGGGATGGAATTCCACGTCATAACCATAAACCCATGATTCGTCACTAGTTATGAATGACTCTCTGGAGCAAATTTGGGTCGTCACGGACAGGGTCATTAGCAATGTTAATGAATTGCTGTTTTTGGTCGAAATTGAGCAATTTTGATACGAATTTCGCGGCGAATCATTGGTTAAAAATCGAATGGTACGAGCCAATCAATATGTTAAAGTCCTCAGCAACTTCTCTAACGGCGACTCGAATATTGGCCAATACTATTTTCTTCACTTCATCAATGTTTTCGTCCGTTTTTGACGTGCTCGGGCATCCGGCACGCCTTTCGCCGTTCACATCTCCCCGGCCCTCTGAGAACATTTTGTACCGCCGATAAACCTTGCTTCGGTCCAATCACCTACCAAAGGAAAAAAACTACGGACATCCGTGCTATATATTTCCTCAAGTCAAATCGCGTTCAAGATATGTGCATATGTAAACGTGCCTTTAAATACACATGCATATACGTATATATACATATATATATATATATATATATATATATATATATATATATATATATATAAACACAGATGTAGATTTTTAGAATATAGAGACACAAAGAATGGACACTCACAATTTGTTATTTGACGTTTCGACAGCACGGCTGTCGTCTTCAGCAGATTTCTGTTCTCAAGACGGCGAAGTTCTCAGAGGATTCTGAAAACGACAGCTATGCTGTCGAAACGTCAAATAACAAATTGTGAGTGTCCTTTCTTTGTGTATCTATATTCTAAAAATCTACATCTGTGTTTTTATATATTTGTGCGTCGCCGAAGAGCGTTCCATTTCGAAGATATATATAAATATATATAATATATATATATATATATATATATATATATATATATATATATATACACATATATATATATATATATATATATATATATATATATATATATATATATATATTTTAAGGTAATCTACCGGTTCAGGTAGGTTTTTGGATGGAAAAAACTACCAAACAAATATTTTATTACTCCTAACATAACACAAAATCCATCATCCTATTCTTTATCAGGTCCCTCTTCATCTCTGAGTACTTTCTTCCTCCCTTCATCCCGTCCAACATCCCTATCCTGTTCCTTCCCTTTCCTCTTTTGCCCAACATTCTACCCTCTATCACAGTCTTCAACATCCCACTGCCGGTCAACACCCCCTTCATCCACTTTTCCTGCCTCCATAGGATTGCTCCCAACAAACCCCTCTCTTCGCCCGCCATACCAAGTACTTCGTTTTTTTTCTTCTCTGTCCATTTCATCTTCTCCATTCTTCTCCACACCCACATTTGAAAAGCCTCCAGTCTACGTCTATCCTCCTGCTTCAATGACCATGTTTCCGCACCGTACATAGCTACGCTCCATATCAAAGTTTTTACGAGTCTTTTCTTAATGTCCTTACTCAACGTCCCTGTCATCAACTCCCTCCTCCTTGTGAGAGCCTCTTTGCCTAGCGCAATACTTCTCCTTACGTTCCTACTACTTTTACCGTGTAGGTCCAAAACACAACCGAGATAAGTAAACTGTTCTACCAGCTCTAGTTTTTTCCCTCCTATTTTAATGTTAAGCTTGGCCTTTTTCTTTCTAGAAAATCGCATAACCTTTGTTTTATTAATATTGATTCTCATCCCATACCTGTCGGACTGAATTTCATATTCACTAAGCAATGCTTGCAGCCCCTTGGCTGACTGACAAACTAAAGCTTGGTCATCAGCGAACCTAGATAATTTTACGAATTCCCCGCCCACCTTCGTTCCTGCCTCGAGTTCTTCCCATGCCTCTTTGATCATTTCCTCTGCATACAGGTCGAACAGCAACGGTGATAATGGGCATCCCTGCCTTCCTGGCACTGCCCATCCGGACTCTCCGCTCCCCATTCGCACCTGAGCAGCCTGAGACATGTACAGGCTGCGGATTTGTCTCCAGTCCCTCCAATCTATTCCTATTTTCTTCAATACACTCATTAGTTTTCCCCAATTCACCATTTCGAGCGACCTTTGAAAATCTACGAAAATGGCAAATACGTCCTCATTGGAATCTATATTCCTCAAGATCAGTGATCTCAATATTGCGAGGGAATCTCGCGTCCCTTTCCCCATCCTAAACCCAAACTGATCATCCCCTAAGGAACGATTTTCCTTGCTCTCCATCCTTCGTTGATGATTCTGAATACCACTTCAGCTGTATGGGAAATGTATGGCGATTGTATTCATTTCATCAATTTAAGTGGCGATCATCTTCTTTGAACACGGCGTACTTATTTTTCAGCCCTCCTTTTCGGTGGGTCGAAAGGACAGTCGTGAGCTTTTTTGAAATGTCTGCCTTTCGAAATAACGCGCAACCACATCCAGCTCTTTCCTTGGTGAAGGAAGACACTCAGCTTTTCCACATAGCTTATCACAACCTAGATTTCATGACTGCGTCACATATTAAGGACCTTGAACGATAAGGGACCAGAATGACATTGTCGACCGCTTTAGGGTCAAAATTAGTCTGATGTGTATTCAACCCCTATCATGCGCCCATTAGCGGTGGCTTGCAGGGTAATACAATATCTAATATATCTTACTGGAAAATCTAATTAGCATTATTCTAACTAAGCAATTAAAATGCAAATGACTTCGTTTTGAAACTATTAAGATCAGAAAGGATATGTATTGATAACAAACATTTGATTATAATACACAATGTAATTCGATAAGAGGCCGAAAAATATTTTATTTACAGGATTAATCAATAATTAAAAGAATGTTCATATCCGAAGCTGCCAGTGAATTCAGGATGATCCCGGTAATTCTCTTCGTAGTATTTCATTATATCAGCGAGATGTAGCTGCTTCATTCGTAGCTCATGCTCGAGATTATATAATTCTCTGGAGCGAAATTCCTTTATTTCCCTGACATATCTTCTAGTCTCATACAAATCCATCAATCCCTTTTCAATCAGATCTAATAAAAAAACATTTCGTCGTTCCAGGTCATCCAGCTGATTCAAGAGTGCAGTAACATGTCTTGTTAATGCTCCCTCCTTTTCTTCCAATGCCTGCTCCCGTGCCGTCTTTGCCATTTCATATGACCAGCGCGTCCATTGGTATTTCGTTTGAGCACGGCTTAAATCTCGCTCAACGTTTTCCCTCATCGAGGCCAGTCTCTGGTTGAAATAAGCATTGCTATCAGCCTGAAGGTGTCTCTTTGCACGTTCAATGATGTCTTGAAACCGTCTAGACTATATAAGGAAGAGGGCGATGCTTAGGAGTGGTGCTTCGTCAATATTAAATTATCAAATGCAAATGAAATGAAAAAGTAAATTTTAAGAGGTGACTGTATTGAAATACTGTTTTTGTTTTCCTCCATAATGCTATTCTCATGAATATTGATTGTCTACCTTTTATGTAAATGGCATGAATTATATCATAAAGAGATTAGTAAACTCACGCGGAGGGAA
The DNA here is from genome assembly GCF_022747635.1 of Hetaerina americana. Classification (NCBI taxonomy): domain Eukaryota; kingdom Metazoa; phylum Arthropoda; class Insecta; order Odonata; family Calopterygidae; genus Hetaerina; species Hetaerina americana. The sequence goes on along the minus strand of NW_027286952.1, from coordinate 2,467,440 downwards.
GAAAATTGTCGAGGAGAAGAAAATGGGTGGTAGTGCGCATATAATGGCAATGTGCGGAGCATTTGCAAACGGTAGTCTCATTTAAATTTCAGATACCATACCTCGGTGGATTGATCTCCTCTCATGTCTTGAGGTGCAGTAGCGGGAATCCATTGATGGTGTGTTGCTCCAGCCCTTGGTTGTTGCCAGTAAGTAGGGTTCCGCTCAGAACGGCTTGGCTTTCGTCTCGCAGCATTTCTCCTCGCGTTCTCTCCACTTCTTTCTTGGATTGTGGGCGGACCCCCTCTTCGCATGTCGTCGCCAGCACCTCCTGACATGCTCACGAAGCCGTAAGCACCCGGCCGCTCAGGGATGGCTCTGGTCGCAACGTATAGTCGGCCATCTTTTGAGATGTGACTGAACTGGGGATCCTTTGGATGGTCTTCAGGCGAAGGCTCGTCTCCTTCGATCAGTCTTGTGACCCAGTCCGGAATTTTGAAGGCGCATTCCTCTCCGGGTTGACTTTCTTCAACCGGATGGTCCTCCCAGTTGAAGCGGGTAACGGTTGGCGCTGGGGGGAGCGCCTCGTGCCCTTTCGGGGGACTATTGAGGTATATTCCCCTTAGATTCCCTTGAGTCATATCCAGTAGGATGTTGACGAAGTGCACGTTTCTGATCCTCATCTCCGCTAAGCTGCGGGGTTTTGATCGGATCAAGAACTTGATCCATGCGCCCGCTTGTTTGCGCAGGGGTTTGGGAAGCTTATCGAGAGCCTTTTCTGCATGAGTAAGGCAGAAGAAATAATCATCCATGATTCTTTCATCTCCCGAAAATCGCTTTCCGTAGGGAGCACCTCTTCCTTTGCAGGATGCCATTATAGCAATTGTACTAGTCAAGCACTAAATATTACATAAAGTGATAAAGAGGACCGAAAATTAATTGATCTTCAAAACTTCACCACTAATAGCTTTTTGAGTATCGGTAACTATACACATACATATATATATATATATATTGGCGGTAGCATTGTTGCGATATCTCCTTGGTTGCAATTGTTATTTTTTCCGTAAACATACATAAATGGACGCGTAAAAATAAATAAATAAAATACATAAATGATTTAATTAAAACCAATCGACGAAAATCCCGCATCCAACATTCAAGATATAGTCATACCCCCTTTTTATATTAGAAGGGCCGACCAATGCCTCAAAACGAGAGAGTTAGATACTCCATATATATTCAACCATTTGTTATTCCCGCACATTATTCTCGACTTCAATAAAACGGGAATTAATAATAGAGTAAAAGATACGTGATGTTGAAAATATGGCTACACATCATTAAATTTCCGAAAGTGATGTGTGAAAGTTTAATTTAGTATATGTCTATTTTCGGCGGCGGGAACCTATTATTTTTTTAGGTATGCCCCCTTTTTACAGGATAAAACTCCACAAACCTTTATTCTAGGCTATATGCACACTTAATATATGTAGTTTTATTGACATGGCCTGTACATTTCCAACATCACTGCTATAGAAACCTCCTTCCAATTTAATGCAAGGGCTTTAATCTGTTATTCGCTCCGTGAGTGATTCCCAGCCCAGCTGCTCTAATATTTTGGATACGTTACTAAGTTTGTCATAACAACATTTTACAACATACTTCAATTTCAGAAATCAATCCAACATTATAATATTCCCATAACCTTGCAGCATATGCCAAATGAGGCCTAACCAGCAAAAGTCCACAATTCTTTTTTGCCTTTAAATTATATTTCCTCTTCTTAAACATCCTATTTTTTTAGCTTTGCCACACATTCCCCGAATTTATTTCACCCAGAAGAGGTCGTGAGCGAGACTAACGCCTAGGTATTCAATCGAATTTATTCAATGGAATTTTAATTACCAATTGACGCACCAGCGATGTAAATAATTATGGTCATATAATAAAGCTTCAGAATCCTCGGAAATACGGACATCCTTGTAAATCACTCCTTTGTTGGAAAATAAACGCATCTTACTAATGACTCCGGAGTCAATGTCGTCAACGTCATCACATCGAAATGCCTCCCGACATTGAGTGCCTATCGCTATTCCTCTCGATTAGAGACACTAAAGATAACAGGAAGCTCTCCCGTCGCGACTTGCACAAATGCAACTCACTCTTGACGCTCGCCAGCGAATTGCCTAGATTACCAGAAACCGCCAGATCTATGGTATACAACCGTCTGCGTATCCTGGCGGTCGTCCAGCACCACGGCTGGGAGACCGCTATACGCATGTCAGAAGCAGAGGGAAACGAGCTGCTCCGGCTGCCCCCCAGCCCTACAGCCCCCCCAGCCCTACAGCAAGCAGCAGGACAGCCGGAGCAGCTCAGCCAGCACAATTCAGACCTTCCGGCCGACATTTACGGCCCTTTCGCGGCCGAGGACGAGGCGGGAGGCGGCCCGCCTCCACCACCAACCAACGACCTTACTCCAACCAGCAACGGGACACCCGGCAGGCGACCTGAGGCGCTACGCCCTGCTGCGGCAGCAGCTGCGGAAAGTACGACCTTACCGGAGAACGAGACGCCGCCACCCGAGGAGGACGACCCCCTGACGGACCTCCTCTTCCGGGAGCTATTACTATTGGAGGGATCCGCAGAACCGGAGAATGCTACCAGCTTAAAGGCAAGTATGAGTGACAGTAATAGCGAATACGACAATATCAATAATCCCGGTGAACCCCCCAGTGTTCTGAGTGATTATAGTGATACCAATTCCATAGACAATCAGTCGTGCGACAACGATGAAGAAATGTCCAACATGTTTGTACAAATCGACCGGGTGACCAACCCGGAAAGGCTGCAGCCACGGACCGCTTCCCCCGCACCCGAGGCCCCGGAAGACGCACAGCCAACGCAGACCCATGAGGCAGCCGCGAACGTAGAAGTGCCTTGGTTTCCCACGGCCTCGCGGTTTCCCTACCAAAACGCATCGGTGAGACAACTCTTTGCGGAAGGAGCCAACCTCGCAAAGCCCACAGCGGCGCCATACGTTTTTAAACCAACTCGGGTAACTCCCGAGATCTTACAATGGGTCAATATATTAGTACAACGAGGTATTCTGGCGATGGCCAGGCCTTCCTGCGCTTTTCCCCTGATCGCGATTCCCAAGGCATCAGGGGGCATTAGAATCATCCAAGATCTGTCCGATTGGACAAAGTTTTATAACAAACCTAAGTTTTCGCTCAAGGACGCCGCCAAGGCACTTGAAACTATCCCAGAGGGCTCCTTCCTTATCAAACTTGACCTCACCGATGCGTTCTGGCAAATTCCAATACATCAGGCGCACAGGCATTTCTACGGTATATTCGTTAACCGCGAATATTTTCAATGGACCCGGCTGCCCATGGGGCACGCCCTGGCTCCCGCAATCATGCAACGATGGGCGCGGGCGGTGGCACAGGAAGTCTATACTCGCTTCCAGGTGCCGATGATCGCCTATCTGGACGATTGGCTGTTCGTCTTCCCTCCCTCCACACCCCAACCGGTCAAAGAAATTATCAAGTTCCTGCAGGAAGAGCTCGGCATTTCAATCAACCTACGAAAGAGTGTAACGACGCCAACCCAGCATCTGAAGTACCTAGGGGTTCGAATATCAACTAACACGAGACAATCATCTCTGACCAGTGGTACCTTACAGAGAATTAGATACATTCTGGATACCATACCCAGGCTCCGCAGGGCAGATTTCCCCAAGGCCTTGGGTTTTGTGTCATGGTGCGTGTATATTCTCCGTCTCCCATACTTCCTCATGTCCGACCTCGCCAGACGGCAAACAAAATGGGCAGAGGAACTATGGGAGGCGGGAATATGGAGAAAGGAAAGGACCTCTAGCAATATCACGACAAGGATAGATGTGTATTCCGATGCAACACCATTCCAAGCCGCATGGACAATACCCGAGCTGGACATTCAAGAAATTTGGGCCTTTGATGAGGTCCTACCGATATTAGAGGCGGAGGCATACGCGGCCCTTATGGCTCTGCTTCATGCCGCTCAAGTGTGCCCCGCTCATTGTAATATTTATATGTACTGTGATAACATGGCAGTTGTGTTCTCATTGCAAAAAGGGAAGGGAGTTATGTTTCAAAACCCCGACCTAAAATACATGTACCTTAAAACAATAAAGGAATTGTCACAAGTTGTGACCTGGCAGTACATCTCCACCGCCGATAATCCGGCCGACCGTCCGTCTCGGACCGTCCTTCCTCCCTATGCCAGATCGGCCGTCTACACGGCGGCCGGATGGATATATAGGAGGGACGAGGCCTGAGGCGGCAGTCGGTTGGAAAATCCTGGTTGGAGGTGTGCTGCCAGATCTCTCTCCATATTGAACCTTCCCTGGGGAACACCTTAAGTACCTTCTAATTAGGATTTGAGCCAACGCCATCTATGACTACGTATGGGAAGGGTAGTATCGTTCCTTTAATCTAGTTCAAATGCAGTCACAAGTACCTTTTATTATTTTGGCGTATGTTTATACTTTTTATTTTTGTCACTGATTGTGCGATGAAGGAACAATTTGTTAAATTTGAAAAAAAAGGTCACATTATTTAATGTTGGGTCACTGCAGCCCTATTCGGTAAATAAAATCAACACTATCCTATGTACCAGTAAGATCAGTGTGCCACCCTCCCTCTGCTCCGCCATTCCCTTCTCCATTAAATTCCAATGTTCTCATGCGAACGGTTCGATGATGTTCCGACACATAAATCTTCGTTTAACTCTTTTCAGTAATCCCTCCCAATCTTTCGATCGATCGTAGAATGAGTGCATCCATTTCTGATTTTTTCACGACCGATAAGGTATCAGAAGAACATTGTCCGACCCCGGTAGGGATAAACATTTTTGGATCAAAACTCATCTGGTGTGCATTCCCCTCCCCCTGGCACGCACCCCAAGTACTGGCCGGCAGGGTTTGTAAAAAATGAAAACAAAAATAAATAATCAGCCTCTGCCCCTGACCACGCCGCTTTTAGTGTTGGAGGCCACTCCAAATTGCTCGTTTGATAACCCGCTGAATATATTCCATGAAGCAAGCGACTGCCTTTTTCAGCGTCGCTTGCCAACATACCCCCCTCCAATCGCAGCCCGTCAGAGCGGTGCTGGGTGCGCCTGGAGCGGCGGGAAAAAATCAGTACACTTATTTTCCGGACGAACCCTGTATACGAGCCTGGTTCAAAAATTGGTACGACTTTTGTGTCTTTTTTTAAATTATTTATTTATTCATGAATATCTATTTTGTGTTCCCTTCAAAGTAATCCCCATTAGATATTATACACTTGTACCAATGTTTCTTCCAATCCTCAAAGCACTTCAAAAAATCATTTTCTGTGATCTTGTTCAGCTCCTCCTTGGATGTAGTCTTTATCTGGTTTATCGTAGCGTAGCGCCGTCCTTTCATGGGCCTCTATAGTTTCGGGAACAAGGAAAAGTCACTGGGGGCCAGATCTGGGGAATGAGGTGGCTGCGGCATCATTAGTGTGTTGTTTTGGGCAAAAATTCGCGCACAGCAAGGATGTGTGAGCGGGAACGTTGTCATGGTACAGAAGCCATTTTTTGTTCTTCCTCAAATCCGGGCGTTTGTGGGGGATTACTTCGCACAAATTGCGCATAACTTGCAGGTAATATTTCTTATTTACCGTTCTACCCTGTGGTAAGAACTCATAATGCACCACACCTCTGCAATCGAAAACAACTGTAAGCAAAACTTTCACATTTGGCTAAACTTGGCGCGCTCGCGCTGCAGCTTCCATTGGGATGGAATTCCACGTCATAACCATAAACCCATGATTCGTCACTAGTTATGAATGACCCTCTGGAGCAAATTTGGGTCGTCACGGACAGGGTCATTAGCAATGTTAATGCGTTGCTGTTTTTGGTCGAAATTGAGCAATTTGGATACGAATTTCGCGGCGACCCGTGTCATTCCCAAATCATTGGTTAAAAATCGAATAGCACGAGCCAATCAATATGTTAAAGTCCTCAGCAACTTCTCTAACGGCGACTCGACGATTGGCCAATTAAAAAAATAAATAAATAAAATACATAAATGATTTAATTAAAACCAATCGACGAAAATCCCGCATCCAACATTCAAGATATAGTCATACCCCCTTTTTATATTAGAAGGGCCGACCAATGCCTCAAAACGAGAGAGGATATGTACTTTGCGTACATACTATATTTGCCCGTTTTCGATCTTCATCCCCTCTATTTTCCATTCCATTAGGAGTCTTAACAATTTCAATGTGCTTCAGCGTGGGCCCAATCCGTTTGGTTCGCTCTTTCTCATACTCCCATGTTGTTTTTTCTTGTATATTACTCTGTGTACTTCTTAGCGGCTCATTTTATTTTACATTCAGCCTCCGCTTCCCGATTTCCGAGGCCTACCTTCTTCTCTAATTTAGTTTTACATTGGTCCTTCTCTTCCTTCCATTGAGTGCTATGCTCTACGCGAAACCTTTCACGTAATGCATTCTTGTTGGTCTCCTCAAGTAGTAGTATTTTTGTTTATGGGGTGCATCGACGGCTGAGGTCATTTTGCACCACGTCAAAACTTTTAAAAACCATAGTTAGGGTTCAATAAATAAATAAATAAATAGATAAATATTAAAAACAAATGACATCGGCAAGAATAAAAATACCACGGCTAAAGTTGCCTCATTAGGCCATTTTCCTTTAAAAATAATAAAACCTTGCTTAAAGAGTTGGGGTCATTTCCCAATATTTGATCCAGATCTCCCCTTACATGAAACTTTTCTCTGGCCCTTATATAATTTTGGCACGGCGTAAGTATATGTTTCATTGTAAGGGGCAGGTCGCACTCATTGCATCGCGGTTGCACTTTTCCCTCCGTGAAGAGGTACGAGTGTGTGAGGGCAGAGTGCCCTATCCTCAAACGCGTAATCGTGACCTCTTCCCTCCGATTCTTTCGGATGGAAGAGGGCTATGACGAAACAACCGGTTTTATCTCCCTAAGTTTATTATTTATTAGGGACCGCCAAGCTTCTTTCCACTGGTTTAGGGCATTATGCTGCAAAGCGGCCTTTATGTCCTCCACCGGTACCAAAGAATGATCGGACTCATTTTGGTCCAGGGCTTCCTTCGCTGCTTTGTCGGCTTTTTCGTTGCCAGGTATTCCCACATGACCAGGAATCTACATAAAGGATACCCTGGTCCCCTTTCTCTGAAGGAATGAGAGGCTATGGTGGATCTCTTGAACTATCGGGTGCATTGATGAGAACACCGATATGGATTTTAAAGCGCTTAACGAGTCCGAACAGATGAGAAAAGAGCCGTTATTATCCTTTAGTTGTTTTAGGGCGGTTCTTATGGCTGACAGTTCGGCTGTGAATATACCGCAAAGCGTGTTCAACTTTTCCCTCACGACTCCATGGTAGCGGGAGACTACTGCATAGGCACATGCGGACGCCGACTTCGACCCATCGGTGTAGACCGGTACGAAGTCCGGGTGGGATCCGAGGAAGGCGTTAAAGAGTCCTTGGTATTCTGACTCGGTCGTGAACGCTTTACAGTGCGCATGAGGCAACGACTTCATATCCGGCTTTGGTGTTAGCCAAGGAGGATGCTTAGCATAGGCGACAGGGAGAACTTGAGGTAAGGTAAAATTGAGTGTCTGGATAAAATCAGTAAAACGAACGGCCAAGGGCCTAGTTGCCCTTCTTCGCCTGTTAAATATATCTAAAAATCTTGGTTTAAAAATAACGTTAAAACATGGGTGCTTGGTCACGGATAAAACTTTACAGGCATAATTTCCCATCAAAATCAACCTTCGGGTTGCTAACGAGGGTTCACCTGCGTCAGCAAGTAGGCTGGGAGCTGGGCTGGTTCTAAATGCCCCAGTGGCCAAACGTATCCCGGCATTGTGGACACACGTCAGGGGTTTCAAATAGGACTCTCGTCCTGACGAGTATATTATGGACCCGTAGTCCAGCTTCGAACGGACCAAGCCTCGATATAATTAAAGCATGGTAGAGCGATCTGCTCCCCATTTGGAGTGGGTTAAAAACCTAAGGACGTTTAGGGTCTGGCGACACCTCTCCCGTAATACCCTTATATGCTCCCGCCAATTTAGTTTTTCGTCCAGGATCATGCCGAGAAAGCGGATGGACTCAACAAATGGGAGATTTCTGCCCAGAAGGCCTAAGGTCGGTGGTATGTGCTGTCCGCGAAGACGGTGGAAATGAACACATTTCGTTTTCTCCGTGGAGAAGCGAAACCCGTTCCTTCGCGACCACTCTCCCAGTTTGTTCAAGGTGACCTGGGCTTGCCAGGAGGCGTATGTCAGTCTTGTAGAGCGGCAGAAAATAGCCAGGTCGTCAACAAATAGCGATGCCATCACCGGGGCATTGATGCATTCCGTTACGTCGTTGATTGCGATGGCGAACAACGTCACGCTCAGGACTGATCCCTGAGGTACGCCGTTCTCCTGAGTGTAGGATCGGGATAAATGATTGCCCGTCCTTACTCTAAAAAGGCGGTTTGTTAAAAATTTTTTGATAAAAATGGCCATATTGCCCTTAAAACCCCACTTGTGCAACGTGTTTAAAATCTTTCGTCGCCACACACTGTCGTAGGCCTTCTCGAGGTCGAAGAAGACTGCTACGACGTGTTTGCGCTGGAGAAAGGCTTCCTGGATGAAGTTCTCAGTGCGTACCAGATGGTCTGTCGTGGACCTGCCACGCCGAAAGCCCCACTGAGCGTCGGAGAGCAGGTGTCGACTCTCCAAGCACCACATGAGACGTCGGTTTACCATCCGTTCCATCACCTTGCACAGGCAGCTGGTGAGAGATATGGGACGGTAGTTATTCGGGTCATTTTTGTCCTTGCCCTGTTTTGGGATTGGTATCACGATGGACTCTCGCCAGGCATTTGGAAAACTGCCCTCGTTCCAAAGTTGGTTGAGGGTATTTAGGACCTCCCCAATCGCAGTTTCCGGAATGTTCCGGAGAAAAGCGTGGTGGATTTCGTCCACCCCTGGCAAGGTGTTATGGGAGTCTTCGATGGCGGATTTAAGCTCCCAGGGCGTGAAAGGCTCATTGTAATATTCCCGTGTAGGGCCTGCACCAAAATTGAGAGGGTCTCTCTCGCATCGCCTCTTCATGTTCGCAAAGTCCGCGGCATAGCCCTCGTCACTGCTATTGGCCGCGAACTGACTGGCAAATATATTGCTTATTTCGGCAGGTGAAGTAACCACCCGGCCAGCAACAAGCAGTGGCGAGATGACAAATGAGCCCTTGGACCCGGAGATTTTCTTAACTTTGTCCCATACCTGACCAAGTGGCGTGCGATGGTTGATGGTAGAGACGAATTCTATCCAGGAAGCCCTCTTGGCCTCCTTGACGGCCCTTCGAGCTCGCGCTCTCAGGCGGCGGTGCGATGCCAGATTAGGTGCCGTGGGGTATTTTTAAAAAATATTCAGCGCTTTTTTCCTTGCCCGGATCGCCCTGTCGCATTCCCCGTTCCACCAAGGGACAGGAGCTCGATTAAGATTCCCGGACGTACGAGGGATACTTTTGGTAGCTGCCGCCAAGAGCGTTGAACTTAGCTTCTCGACGTTGTGCAACGCGTCGAAACTAGCGTCATGTTTATATGTAAACGTACGCTTGAAAAGTGGCCAGTCCGCACGGTTAATACGCCACTTTTCCGGAGGTTTTGAAGTGTTGGGCGAAGAGTCTTCTTTAGCGAGTAGAAGAGGAAAATGGTCACTCCCACAGAGATCCTTGTGGGTGGACATTTTCAGCTTTGGGGCTAGACTTCTCGAGCATAGACAAAGATCTATTGCTGAGAATTCCCCATTGAAGCTGTTAAAGCGGGTTTTTTCGCCGCTATTTAATAAAAACAGGTTAAAATCCTCAATAAAGTTGGATAAGATTCGACCTCTCCTATTACTTTGGGTTTCTGTTCCTCCCCAGAGGGGATCATGGGCAAAAAATCTACCATCAAAATGAACGGCTGAGGAAGCTGGCGGACAAGGGCTTCAAGGTTCAGGCGGGTCACCGGTGCACCCTCTGGCAGATACACGTTACATAACATCATCCTCTCAGGGGTGTGCACCGTGATAGCGACGGCTTGGAATGGAGAGTTCAGTTGGACTCGGGAGGTGTAAAGGGGCTCTCGGGTCGCAACTGCTACTCCCCCTTGGGCTCGTTGGCCACTTAGGTCATCCGTTCTAAAAACAGTGAACCCCTTAAGAATACTCTTATCTTCAGCCTTAAAATGGGTCTCTTGGAGGCAAATACAAGAGGGTTTAAAATCTTGGATTAAAATGGCCAGCTCCTCTTTGTGCCGGTAAAAGCCATTGCAGTTCCACTGCAATATGGAACACATTTAAAGTTCTTAATTAAAATGAATAAATAAATAAGTTGACTAAAAAGGGAGCTGACCAACTCTATTGAGGTTATCGCTTGAAGCGATGTTTCCTCTTCCACTCGCTTGCGAAGACCTCAGTATCAGAGATACTCTGGTCCTCTTCAATTACCTCCGGCCTCTTTGGCTTGACTGGAGGCGGCGGGGAAGGTGTATTCTCGCGCCCTTTTGGCGTGTTCCCCTTGGTGGTTTTTTGTGGGCTCTTCTTTGAAGGGTTCCTTCACCCTTTTGGGTTTAGGCACTTGCGTGTTTTCAATTGGGGATTCTTTCGGTATCTCCGTCTGCGTGGCGATGGTACACTTTACACATGGCGTGGTTGCAACGGAAGCAAAGGACCGGGAGAAAGTTGGTGCGATTAGCGCCCTGTATTTTCTCCTCGCTTCCGCATATGGGATTTTTTCCAGTGTTTTTATCTCCATGACTTTCCTCTCTTCTTTCATCTTCGGGCAATCACGAGAGTACACTGGGTGTGTACCCTCGCAATTGACACAAAGAGGTTCCGAAGAGCACTCTTTATCCTCGTGCGCGTCTTTGCCACAGCGCGGGCAGGTGGCCTTGCCCTCGCAGCGCGACGCGCCATGGCCGAACCGTTGGCATTTGAAACAACGCACGGGATTTGGGATGAATGGCCTCACTGGTACCGATTCATAGCCCACAAACACCTTGTCGGGTAGTCTATCACGCGCAAACGTCAAGATCACGGAGGTGCTGTTCACGTTTTCTCCGTTGCGCCTCGTGGTGAGTCGACGACAATCAGTCACTCCCTGAGAGAACATTTCTCTCTTGATTTCTTCGATGTCCACGTATAGGAGGTCGTAGTGACTGATGACTCCCCGACAGGTGTTAAGAGTGCGGTGCACCTCCACCTTTACCGGAATGTCATGGAGCATTCCCATAGCTAGCAGTTTTTCGCTCTGTGCATCGTTCAGGGTCTCTATAAGAAGTGTACCATCCCTGAGCTTCTTCACGCTCTTTGGGTCCCCAGGAACAATCTGTGACAACACTGCGAATTAAGAAAGGAGAAACCTTTTTCAAGGTCTCACCTTCCTTTATGCACGACATAATCAGATAGCGCTTACATGCGCCAATACACTTCTCTCCCCCGCCGGTGTCCGGACGGGATCTTTTTAGTGGTGGAAAGGGTTTTTCCTCCATAATAATAAATGATTCGTCCCTCGGCCTCCCCACCCGCCACGGAGCCACACATTTGGGACGCCACTCCGCAAGACCGGAGCGGTCGCTAGGGCTAACTCGAGGGATATAGCGCTTCAGGAGTGGTTGTCTGTTTCGGGGTGAGTCTTCGGTGCAAGGGCCCACCAAAACCCTTACATCTCCGACCTCCCTACGCAGACCCCCACAACCTTGGCACTCGCCACCGGAGCGAAAACGCGACGGAAGCCGATTGACCGGGAGTGGCTAGCTCACAGACAGTGGATCCACAGCACTGTCCGGACGCATCCCTTGCTGGCTTGGGGTTTGTTTTCGGGGTTTTCTCCCCGCCCTTTTAGTCGCCTCTTACGACAAGCAGGGATACTGCGGGAGTATTCTCTATCCCCCTACCCGCGGGGGGGTTGGTCTCCTCAATCTCACACTCGTTCTAAATACTTCTTTTCTTGAAGCAACCCTTGTTGCACTTACGCTTTAACTCATCTCTTTCACACCTTAGGGTTTTAGTTTGTTTTCTTGTTGCCGAAGACGTGGGCTTAAAGGATGATTCATTTCAACAAGAACCTTTAGAGTTTAATACTCTTATGTTAACCGGGGATCCGAAGTTTATAAGTCTACAGGAAAAGAACCTTGTTCCCTATTGGTTTTCCTGGGTGCTCCTTCCGATCGAAAGTCGACGAGCAATCGTTGGTAAGGCGTTGGTTTATTTGATGGTTCAAGGCAGTCTTTGGTGTAGCAGTTTTGTTTGCTCGTCGGCGAGTGGGATAAACGTATTCCGGGCGAGGTGAATACTTATTTTCATAGTGGCGGTCGTTTCCATGGCAAAATGGTAGGTACAGGATACAAACTGCATCACGCAGCTTGAATTACGAGCGTAGGGGACTAATTCCGGACGATAGTGATTTGTATTCATGTATGCAAAACTTCCTGCTCTCGCTTTAATACATTTTGATATGCTACAGTCACAGCAAAAATCTCACGAATGGAATAATATATTCATCTTCTCGTTTCGCCTTGAGCGCTAATATCGCAATGCTGATGCGCTTTTTTGAACCTCCTTTTATCCTTGACAATGTTTCTTTTTCGCGTTCAGCAGTCGATGTGTATGCCTCGGATGGAGGCCGCAGATCCAACGCACCTCAAAATATTTATTGTTGGGCGTGGCTGGGGCTAGAACCTAAAACGGGGGCAGGCCACAGCCATTTTGTGTGGTGGGTGCACGGGTGGGGAGTGGTTTTGGTACGGGGGTGGATATGCCGTCGTTGAATTTCCGGGACTCTATTGGATTCTATTCGCTTTTCTAAAGTTTCCACCAACCTGCCCTTTGCTCTTCAAAACTTTCTTTTACAGTTCTCTCTCATGGTGACACTTTTAAAATAGTCACGGTATTTAGGGGAAAGGACTGCTTTCTGGCAACATTGGGGTACTTTCTATGACAAGCTGTGCATCAAAGCCCCCTGCATTTGCAGGATTTTCTAGCGAAGTCAAAGCAGCGATGTGTTAGGAGTACTTGAATATTACAACACTACAGTGTTATGTTATATCTGGCAGCAATCATGGTTGCAGGGTTACATATCTTTCGCTCTGCTACAGGCATTTAAAATCAAAGGCGATCTTTCCTCGTTTTTTTCCACCCTGGGGATATTGTTTGAACCATACTCGTAATTAAAAGCCTGCCTCAGACTCATAGAAGCGCCTGACTTCATTCTCAGAACGTGAGCCGGTTCGTCATTACTCTGCAGCGTCACTATATTCACGGGCTATTGCTGCGTCCATTTCATTCTTATACTTTCAGAAGGCGTTCTATTCCTACGGTCATTCTCTTATGGATGGTGCCTTCATTAAATTATTGGTGTCATCGGGCTAGTGTGGCTCCCGTGTGAGAATGCCGTTAATTTGATCTTAGCTCAAAACTACGTGGGTTATTACGTATGTCTGTTGACACACAAATGCCGGCATAACCAGGGATATATAATTTATAAAGATATAATTTCAATGCCTAATTTTTGTAGAGCAGAATGAAACATGTGGTACGAAGAACGAACGACCCCAGTTTGTGCTCCGGACCTCGAAAGTAGATGGTTTAAACCGCCATGGAAACACAACCATCTAAGAAGAAAAATTGGATAAATGATGTAGGTAATGGCCTTGCCGCGTCGAGCTCGCTATTCAATATAAATATATATATATATATATATATATATATATACACACAAACATTTATACATATCTACATTTATATAAACTATTTTAGTTTTAGTTTATTCTATATTTTTTCACTGCCTAACGGGGGAATTGATGATTCGACTGGTCTATTTACTCCATCTTTCTTCTACGACGTCGTGTTTCTAGAAAATAAAAATTCCTTTTTAATTTGATGCTACTGCCTGTTATCTCCCAAGAGAGAAATTCACCGATGCATGAAGTGTATTTGATTTCCCGACCAGGGGCATGCTTCTCTAAGCTTCAGGTAAGTTTACGAGTGCAAGTAGTTTAAATTTGCACACAGGGATTCTGCTGGTGGCAGGCAATGTGTGGCGTTGCACTTGTTGCTTGCCCGTCTCACACGGCATGCACGATTTTGAATGTTTTATATTCAATTCAAAACTTTTTTAGGACTTGTAAATCGACTTGTTGCCATGGGGAGCGGGCCGGAGGTTTCCATGTCGCTGACTTAGGAGCGTGGAATCCTCAGGGTGGATGTCCCCGTGTCTGTAATGCTACGCGTGAAATGTACCTCTCATCCTGTCAAGGCTTATGATGATCTACTGTCCCATTAACTAAGTGTCATAGTTCCACATAAGGCGGTTTAAATGCAAGTTTTACCGAGGCGTTGAATAATATTATTTCATTCCTTCGTCTCGGCCACCTCTTTAATCTGTGTGCAAGTTCCCGTGAGCATCGAAGGATGCGGAAGTGGGAAAATATTATCGAGGAGTTCAGGAGGGATGCCGTTGGTTGACTTACTCATCACCTTCACTTTGTTATAATATATTTTCCATCGGGGATCAGTCGAAACGAAAATTCTTTTCAGCTAATTCAAATATTTACTCACGAGAGTAAAATTCTTATGAAAGAAAAGTATAGATGCGTACGTTAAAATCTCCCGCAGGTTACCGTTTGTCGAAGTTATTTATGTCACTCGTTGAAACTAGCCCCAGTGCAAGCAGGGCACATATAAAGGGCAGCAATGCTATTAACGCTCTTGTATTCTCAAATGCATCGATTATTCCACTATTTCCTTTACGGACCGTGCTCTTTTCTTTTTTTTTTCTGAGCTCCTTTCTACATCTGCTTAATACCCCGCAAGCCGCCACAAGGGCGTGTGGCGGGGGGTGTTAAGGCACCATCAGCGATTAAGAAAAAATCCGCATGCAAAAGCAATTCTTTTAATATCATGAATGCAGCAAGTCTTCATGAGAGAGAGCAATGGATCCGCATTTTCTTCTCGATGCGAGAGTGAACAAAACGTGGACGTCGCTCTCTTGTTAAAGTCGGCCCTAAGTCTCGCAAGCTGAATTTTCATCCCGGCCAGTCGTCACCCGTGAACATGAAGGATGTCGGGAGCACGGCTCCACTCCTAAGCTCACACTGGGGGCCTGGACAAATCGTCCTAATGTGTGTGCTGGCATTCGGCTCTCTTTACTTTCAATTGAGAGCGATCGATCGCATGGCTGATCAGTGTCCGTGTGCATATTCAGTTATCATGCATTTAAACCACTCGATATGTCATACCTAAAGAGATTTAAAACAATGGCTTAATGAAATAGCGAAGAAATGATGCCTTTGTAATACTTTTTAAGTGTAGTTTAAAAGAAATAGTTCACTTATTGTTTCATTTCAGTATAGTTTACTCGTGAGTATTCTTGTTATACTACCTTGATCAAAAAGTTCCCGGAATAACCACCGTGTGGCGCTCCCATCGTTCCGATTTGAGTTCTGTTTTTTTTGTTAAATTGGTACATCTGTTGTTGATATTCTCTTTAAATCTTAGTGTCATAACTTGACATTTGCAAAAGTTACGTAGCCAAGAGTACATCTATCTCTGTGTGTGTTGGCGATTTTTTACAATTGCAGAAATGGATTTAAATTTGCAACAACGAACTTGTATTAAATTTTGCGTAAAAAACGGATTTAGTGGCGCACGGACGTTGGAAATGTTGGAAAAGTGTTTCGGCAACGATTCTCTAAAAAAAACGGTCGTTTACCAGTGGCACGAGCGGTTCAGAAAAGGTCGTGAGTCAATCGAAGATGATGAACGCAGTGGCAGACCATCGACATCGAAAGTCGCTGAAAAAATTGATAAAGTAAAAGAAATGTTGGTCAATAACCGCAAATTAACCATCAGAGAAATAGCGGAGGACTTGAACATTGCCTATGGATCCGCCCAAGACATTGTGGTTAATGATTTGGGTTTCCGTCGTGTAGCAGCAAAGCAAGACCTCAATTTCATGCAAAAAAGAGACCGTGTTGACGTCGCAAAAGACATGATTTGCGAGGCTGAATCCGATCCCACATTCATCAAAAGGATCATTACTGGAGACGAGACGTGGGTTTATGAGTACGACACGCAATCCAGACATCAGGCAAGTGAATGGCGTTCACCAAATGAGCCGAGACCAAAAAAACCCCGTCGTTTTCAGTCAAAAAAGAAGGCAATGCTGACGGTTTTCATGGATTACAACGGTGTAGTGCATCATGAATTTTTGCCAGAAGGCCAGACAGTAAACAAAGAGTATTATTTGGGCGTTATGAGACGTTTGCGTGAAGCAATTCGCCGAAAGAGACCAGAAATGTGGGTAGAAAACTCGTGGATTTTGCACCATGATAACGCACCGTCGCACAGTGCTATCATTATTCGTAATTTTTTGACGAAAAATGCAACAAATACCATCCAACAGCCACCGAATTCACCTGATTTGGCTCCCTGTGACTTCTTTCTGTTCAATCGAGTTAAAAAACCATTACGGGGAACGCGTTTTAGCAGCCGAGAGGAAGTAATGGAAAAATCGCAGGAAGCACTGATGGACATACCGAAAACCGAATATAAAAAATGTTTCGAGGATTGGATCAAGCGCTGGCATAAGTGTGTTGCAGTCGATGGGGATTACTTTGAAGGGGACAATATAGATTTAGATGAATAAACTTGTATTTTTAATTTTCTGAATAAATTCCGGGAAATTTTTGATCAAGGTAGTATTTCAAATCGAAAGCCGAATTATATGGGACACCGAAGTAATTAATTATTTGCCGCATCAAGCAGAAATCTCATTTGTCTTGAGTGGGCTGTTCCTATTCCTACTGAATAATCTAACCTCCAGATTCCTTCTCATGACGAATTACGGATTGTGCGTAAGTTTTCCTAAATTATCGTCTGAATTTTAATTTTTATCGAATTAATTTGAGGAAATTGTATTCCTTGACAAAAAATATTTGCTACATCTAAGGAAGTTGAAGAAAATAACATTTTTTTCTCCCGTTATCAAATGCAGAAAAATTCACTCTTTTGATGCTTTATGCATTTAAACATTTTGTGTGATGTTTATTCTGATTTGAAAGATTTTCGCATTTTTATCTATTGCTTAAGACAGTTTTGAAGAAGACATGAAGTAATTGGTTACAAATCTATTATTGCGGTGCCAATTCATATTTGGTGCCTTTTTTCTCCAGACTTGCAATTTATCCTCCATGAAACTTCAGTGAAAAATGCCGTATTTACTGATTATTATAAGTCAAAGGTAATATTTCGATTTGAGCTTGGGAAATTGGACTATTTTTGTGTGTAGTCTCAATTTATATATCCCCATTTCTTCCCGATTACGTGAAGAATGTCCCGACCCTTTCTCCGTGTGACAAAACAAAGGATATAGCCGCGTTTCTATTTATCCGACTGTCCGATCATACGAATGGGGAGAGAGCGCTCTTTATTCCGGGAAGTTATCGCGATGAAGATTTAAAAAAAAAACAGGGTTTGGGAAAATGGTTATTGCGGGAGAATAACAAAGGGTGATGGACAGACGAACTGAAAGCGGAAACAAAGGGAAGGGTCAAAAACTGGGCCTAGACAGCTCAGAGTTACCGAGGCACTTAGTTCGGGGGCGGCGGCCCGGGGCAAGGGGTGCCCACCCGACAACCGCGAGTGTCACGGGGAAGACAAACACCTTCCGCTGCGGCGAGGCCTTCGTTCCTAGTACACCGCCAGTGATCTTCAGTTACTTGGGAAGCATTTTAGACGAAAATGGGCGAAGTAGCTGGCAGAGTATGGGAGAAATTGCGTTCGCCTTAGAAGAATTAATGAAGAGGAAGGAGTTGATGACGCAGAACTTTAAAGAGTTAGAAAATCATTTGAAACTTTCGAACGAAGGGAAAGGGATCGGTTTCTCACATGCCTGGTCTTTGTGGACAAAGGAAATAAACCACATTACAGATACTGGCAGAGGGAAATTAAGAGGATAAGAGTGAAAGTAAGCATGAGGGCCAGAAGAAATAAAGTCATGGACATGGTAGGTAGGTAGAGAAATGGTCATTTGGAAAAATCCGAAGCCAGAAAAGTGGTTTGAGAATGCATTGGTAGGTCATGAGAAGTTGAAGACGGAATTATGGAAGAATGCTTGGTCGACGAGATCGAGGTTGTACAATAATAAGCTTCTCTAGACACACTCAGCTTCACACTAGCTATGTAATTTTCGGGTACCACATCTACCTGGGAAACCATAACCGGCACAGTGAGAGGAAATGGCCCCCCTTAATACCCTGCTAATGTGTGAATTTCACCCGTCGTATAGGGCTTAATACTGGGTGAACTATGACATCACCTACCGAAACGACTTTCGATTTGAATGCTGTATTTATGGTTTTATATACGTGTGTATATATATGTGTGTATACATTATGTATATATATGAATTTGTATTACACTGTACAACATATCCTCAAAAATATATGCCGGGGCCCCCTTCCCGCTCCTCTCGTTAAGATCAGACTTATTGTTCTTTACTATACAGTTCTTCTCTACAGGGTTCGTCCGGAAAATAAGTGTACTGAGCTCAGGAAAAAAAAATTATTACACTTTTACATATCTTAAGCTAATATTCCTCAAAATAGGACCCTTGTGAGTCGATACACTTGTTCCAGCGGCGTTCCCATTCCTGGAACGCTCCCGCGAAGGCATCATCGGGAACCTCTCGAAGACACGTCGTCACGGCCTCTTTGACGGCGTCCAAAGTCCCGTATCGCGTTCCTTTCAAACTCCTCTTTATCTTCGGGAACAGAAAGAAGTCCGGTGGTGCCAAGTCCGGGCTGTAGGGCGGGTGCGGCAGCGTTGCCACGCCGTGCTTGGCCAAGAAGTCCGACACGACAAGCGCGGTGTGAGACGGCGCATTGTCGTGATGCAGCCGCCAGATGCTTTTGATCGCTGGCCGGACGCGGGCGACTCGTTTTCGAAGCCTGTCGAGCACTTGGACGTAAAATGCAGCATTTATAGTTTGTCGTTCAGGTACAAATTCGTAGTGGACGACTCCCCTTTTGTCAAAAAAGACAATGAGCATCGCCTTGATCCGAGATTTGCTCATGCGAGCTTTCTTTTGACGGGGTGATGATGGGGTGTGCCACTCCGCACTTTGTCTCTTCGACTGCGGGTCGTACTCAAAGATCCACGTCTCGTCACCCGAAACAACGTTCTCTAAAAAATGCGGATCATTTTTGCAATTATCCGCAAGTTGTGTCGCGATTTCCAAACGATTGAGTCTTTGATCATCACTGAGCACTTTCGGCACCAACTTTGCACAAATTTTTCGCATCTGTAATTGCTCCCTAATAATCTCGTGCACTATTGTTTTTGGCACATTACACTGCTCTGCTATCATCCGAACACTAAGACGACGATCAGAGTTCAGTACATCGCGAACTTTTCGCACATTTTCGTCGGTGAGTGTCGTTGATGGGCGTCCAGGCCGTGGTTCGTCGTCGACCTCTTCTCTGCCCTCCACGAACGAACATCTTGTGCCACCGAAAGATCATGTTTCTGGACATGGCTGACTCCCCGTAAGCCTGGTTAATCATACCGACAGTTTCGGTAGACGATTTCCCAAGCTTTACCGCAAATTTGATGGAATAACGCTGCTCCAAAAACTTCGGCATCGCGTTCCGTGACGTGGGTCGAAGCGTGGAGGTTCGCGTTAACAGAGCTCCTCACTACACCACAGCTCAGAGCCGACTGCCTTTTTCAGCGTCGCTTGCCAACATACCCCCCTCCAATCGCAGCCCGTCAGAGCGGTGCTGGGCGTGCCTGGAGCGGCGCGCCCAGCCCAGGAGTCAGTACACTTACTTTCCGGACGAACCCTGTAGATCACAGAGAGACTCGTTGCGTGCAAAAATGAATTCCTCAAATAATAGTATGGATCGTATGATCAGAGTCTAACTTGCCTTATCAATCCAGTCAATTGGTTGTTCGAAGCATGACTATATTAAATCGAAGAATTTCACAGTAAAAAACTGGAACTGTAATTCCACAGAATTTTTTTCAGACAAGACCCGAGTTTCGATGTTTAACGCCATCATCAGGCACTCTTGTTGTCAGGCTTTGTGAAATGTCAAGATGAAATACCTGATGATGAAGTTCACTGGGTCGTGTCTAAATGAAGTCCTGTGGAATCATCACCAAGTTATAGTTTTTCATCGTAGGCCAATCAAGGTTCGTTTCCAAACCTATTGAACACCAGGCCCTCCAATCTCCCCCCACGGCACAAGAGAGGAATTGCAGTTTTTGGGATTAGAATGAGAGGGGGACCGCATACCGAAAGAATATCGACAATTAATTATTTTAAGTGAACAACGGATGGTATTGAGTCCAATACGGAATGTTTTAATTGGAAGTGACATCTATTGGAGCGTGTCCAGGCCGGCTGTCAAGTCTCTAATGTCGGCGGGCCGCAAACCCTTTCAATTCCTAACCCTCGATTAACCACATCGCATGAAAAAATCTCCGTATGAAGTGAAGGGGTTCCCAAGTCCAGTGCTGCAGGGGGGGGCGGACGAAAACATTCGAGAGAGAAGACGAATGATTGAAGAGTCGATTCCCGGGGTTGACCAAGAGAATGCGTCATTTCTCAGCGATAGCAACGCGTGTGTTAGTGTTGAACCATGGAGGCACAATCCCACTGGAGGCGACTTCCCCGATGTGGGCTTAGCACCCCACTGCCTGTCACTCCGCCAACGAACACCTTACCATGCTAGGGGAGATAAGGAGCGAACGATTCGAAATAAAATGCCATGACAACTTACAATCGGAAGTAAAATATACGCATTTCTTCACGTCTTTATTTGTAATCACATGTATATCATCTCAAACTTAACGGATAAACTGATGAGTAACAAAGTCTTCAGCACTCATAACACTACATATATATATATATATATATATATGTGTGTGTATATATATATATATGTATATATATGTATATATACATATGTATCTATGACCGCGCGACCCACTCTGCAAGCATGTGCCCTTATGCTCGCACGGCGCGGGCGCAGAGGAGGTTGGGTGGGCAGTGGAGGTGGGGGCCCGACTCGCGGGTTTTGTGCACCACCACCCACCCCCGACCGGCACCCAAGGAGAGGAGGGGGATGAGGTTGGTTTCTCCACCCCCGCTGAGTTTTCGTTGCATGCACACAAGATCACCGACGAACGACATGGACGAACAGACGCAGACATTCGCAGGGCGGTCACTCCCTTTCAGTGATTGGGAGGTACTGTGGGGGGAGGGGGGGATACATTGGGGGTCAGGGCGGGGGGATAGGGGTGGTGCATGTGTGTAATGGATGGCCTATAGTTGCTTCCCGAGGTCACCGACGACAGCAGATGCTCCCGAACCGATGACATCAACACCACACTGACCACTCACAAGAACGGGAACCAAATATTTACTGGCTGCTTCCTCTTTCGTAATTCAGTAATGACGGACATTTTGCAAATACCTTCGTGGATTAACGAAATACAAAAACAATCCCTCAACCGAAATAAACATGAGAACCTCCAGCAATAAATGCAGAACATAAGAATAAATGGAATAGATACACATCCCATTTCAAACACATGAAGAATGGGCAAATAAATTGACGAAAATAGGTAACAAGAATAAATGTACATACACCAATATATCACACAAACACACATGCATACAAGCATACACGCACAGCTGAATGACAGAGGGCAGAGGCGAGGAATCGTGACATTTCACTTGAGTGGGCGACAAAAGTCGCCGAGATGCGGCCAGCAGCCTTTGGGCCGCACGACTCCACGGCCGAGGGGAGGGCGATGGAGGGAAGGAGATTCCAGCGAACGGGAAAGAGCGGAGCGCACTTCCCTCCCGAAGACCGGCGTCGCCGCCCAAAATCTGAATTCACCACTGTATCTATCGCACAGCAAATCGTGCGGACGCCCACTTGGGAAATAGGCAACGGGCACAGGAGACGGGGCGAAGAGTGACAGTGAGGCAAGGGGTATCGGCAGAGATCCAGGGGATCAAACGAACCCTCCCCCCCCCACGGAGGCTCCTGGAGAGAGGCCTGAGGGAGGTGGAGCATGGGGGAAGGGTTTTGATCCGGGGGGGGGGGACAGGGTCGTCACTGCCATTCGACCAAGAGACGATCAACAGGCACAGAGACGACCAACACCCTGTGTACCAACTCCTTGACGGAACGATGCTCGCGAGCGAAGTCGGACAATCCAGAATCAAGGCCGGCAATCGAAGAACGATAATCATGCTTTTTTGTGCGCAATGTATTGTCGCGGAAAACACGTAGTTGCGACTTTTATTTTTTTTTTAATTTGGTCCATTGGCATAACATATAATCACTGTTTGCATAAATGCCAATAATGCTAGGGAGAGGGTTGTACCTCGACCGTGAGGGGTAAGGAATTATAATGACCGCGACGGAGTGGGCCGTAGTTGGGAATGCAGGCGTGGAGGGGGAGAGAGAGGAGGGCCGTGGGCAGGCACACCAGTCCGTTGGGCCCGGCCCTCGACCGCCAGGCCCAGGTGCGCCCAAAGGGCGATCATCAATGGGCGGCGGTCAGTGGCCACAGCGGCGCAACACACTCTGCAAAGTTGTATTTAATTGCACAGAGCTGGACAAATTCGATTCGACTCAGTTAAGGGGGTGACCTGGAAATAAGCACCGCTGGGGGGTGGGGTGGACACAGCAGGACGGCCATTGTCGCGACCACAGGTGGACAGAGGGTGACAGGGGGGGGGGGGCGTGTCCCGCGGAGCACATCCGACCGGCATACCCTCTTGCCGCAAGACTCGAACCGATCGATAAATAGATTTCGCTGGAGAGATCCATTGCGAGAGGATGTGCCCCTCTGCCTCCCCTGTGCAGACAAGCCGCCCCCCCCGCCTCCACTCAGGGGGGGGGACTGTGGTGTGTGCAGCGGAGTCCCCTGGGTGGAGGTTGGTTGCCGCACCGGGTGCCCCGTCGACCGCCCCCACCACCATCCGCACACGATGTCGAGTGCGGAGAGGGCTCCGGAGGAGGCAAAGCAGAGGGAAGGGCCTCTAGTCGCGCCCCGCCAACTCGGCCGCCTTGGACAGCACGCCCTGGATGTCGTTCGACGGAAAGTTCTGCAACACAAAAAGGGGAGAGGGAGGGAAAGGGGTGATGGGAGGCATTGAAATGACATCGACGACGCTGAGGGTAGTTTTCGAGGAGTAGAAGTAGTTTTCATGGGGAGGCGACCGACAGCTAAGATCATTTGCGCCATTAGGGATGGAATGGGCAAGGAGGAAGGGTGGAGAGAAACCCGGCGTCGGCATCAGCCTACTCTAAACGAAAGGCGCCAAGTGGTCCGCAGTTTAACGTCCCATCCGACGGGCGTCGTACTCACTCAAAGTGCTCTCCACAAAGCAACACCTCAAGGAGGGATCGGGATACCACTGAAAAATATTCGTCGTCTCCAGGATTTTGAACCCCGGCCCTCTCGGTGGGAAGCCAGTACATTAGCCACCGCACCACCCCGATTCCCCGGGAGTTTTCGAGGATAAATGTTCTGCACACTGTCGGATTGAATGTTCAAAGTACATTTATGAGAAATCTTTTAAGTGCGTTTTTCATTGACATCGTTTCAACGACGCGAGTTGTGTTCATGTTACATTTGTCTCCCACCATTTGGATGGGAAGTGAGTGAGTTAGCCAGTAATTGAGTTCGTCATCATTACTATTATTGTCTCTATCCTTTTTCTTGCCTACATACTCTGTTTTCTTTTGATCCTGCAACGTCCTTCAAGCGTCATATCGTTACATTTAGTACATTCCTCGCCGTATGAAGCTCCGCATCTATTTATTTCTTAATATGTATATACCCTTCAAGCCACCGCCAGGGTGTGTGGCAGGGGGTGAATACACACCAGACCAATTTTGACCCGAACATGACCCTACCGCGGTCGAACAATGTTATGTTGATCCCATATCATTCGTGGTAAAAATGACAGCTTAAATCTATCTGTTCTACACTTAATCCCTCTAATTTTGCCTCTCATACCGTAGTACGATGGGGGTAATGATACATTTCCAGCATCGCTGCTGAAGAGATCACCTTCCAATTTAACCTTCGCTTCGCTCCATCTGCCATTTGGCCAACAAATCCCCAAATAGTGAAATATTTCCCATTACTGCAAAAAACGCGGGAAGCTAGCTTTTGGCCATCAAACATTTAAGACGTGACCGTCTTACTTTCTCGACTTCAATGGAAAAGTAATACGGTGCGAAATATATGTTTTACGACCATGGCGGTCAACGAATATTGCTTTCATTTGGGAAACTGAAAGAATAACTATTATGTATTCGATGGTTTCTGGCTCAACTTTGTGGAAGTTCATGTTCATTGTATGAGGAACACCATGTATTTTTCCACTGTTCTTCATTTTGGTACTACTAGTATCAACGCTTAGGCGTCATTATCAGGTATAAATTAGTGGTTCCCTGTGGGGGTGAAGGGGCAGTTAGGTCTCTCGAGAAGGAAATGGATTCTTCCAGGATTGGGGAGATGTATTCAATCAATAGATCGTGGACCAAACGACCCTTTTTCAAATTCCTTACGATTACCAGCTCTTCCCACTTGTCCATCCTGCTTCCTTTGTCCATTCGGTGTATCAGTTACGGGTTGAAATCCACTCCCATGATTTTCTTCCCACAGATGATTGGCGAAGTGGGATTGCGCGAGATTCTCTCTCGCCCACCCCTGCCCCCACAAGAATGGTAAATCAATGGATCGCAATTTGACTAATTTGTACCTGATGTTGACGCCTTAGCGTTGAAACTAGTAGTAGCGAAATATAGAACAGTGGAAAAACACATTGTGTCCTTCATTTAATGAACATAACGATCATTTGGTCCCCTTCTTAATTCATGGGCCAAGATCATGCGGATGGGGTTTAGTTGTCCCAAACAGCCGTTCCGCCTCCAAGTCTGAGAGGCCGCCGCCTCTCTCGCTGTCCACCCCCGGCTACCCCTCCCCTCCTAAGACCGAACGCCATTCAGGACACCTCTCTCCGGGGGCGAAGGAAAGGTGAACGGCAACAGATGGAACGAAGTCATTCCTTCGCATGAAGGAATCGATTTCTGGAACGCCCGAGTTGTTTCGCGGCTGGAGGCGAGGGGGATCCAGCCTCCTCTTCCGGGCACTTTGTCTCACGCCCCACCGGCCACCCACCCACCCCTCCGCCCCATCTACTTCACTGCAGTCATCGTTTCGCCAATTCCGTTTCATTTGCTTCTTTGCCCATCAGAATCCCCGTCCCTTTCCCTGTTTCTTCGGATGCCCTCTATATTCCGGTCAAGGCTTCCTTCCCTTCCTAGATCTTCTTAAGACCAGAATTTAGGGGGCGTTCCGAAAGTCATGCAATTATATTTTTTAAGTAATTTATGCAACAGATTTGCACAAACACTTTCAATTCTTCAAAGTACTCTCCTTGGGCCTCTAAACACATTTGCTCCAGGGCGACTCCGCCATGACCGGTACTCGCCCTGGAAGGCGTCTTCGGGGACCTCTCGCAAGGTCTTCGTCATGGCTGACTGGATCTCTTCTGTGGACGAAAAACGGATTCCTTTCAGGGCCGCCTGAATCCGAGGGAACAAAAAGAAGTCTGCTGGAGCGATGTTAGGACTATGGGGGGGGGGGCAGCTTTGGCACCTGTTGTTTGGCCAGGAACTCGCGAAACAGAGCGCCTTGCGGCAAACACCTTGGGCACGAGCTTGGCGCACACTCTCCTCATCGCTAAATCTTCAGTAAGAATGCAAAAACACAACATTAGACGGCAAGTTCAGTTCATTGGCAGCCATCTTGATACTCAATCGACGGTCAGAGTCCAACAATTGTCGGAAACGAGCCACATTGTTGTCGGTTTTGCTGGTTGTCGGTCGCCGTGAACCTCTATCCGGCCCTCCCTAATGGCCTTAAACCACCTTAAAACTTATGAGTAGGACACAGCAGAGTACCCGTAAGCCTCACGAATCATTTTGTTAGTCTCCTCAAGACATTTTTTTTAGTTTTGCTCAAAACTTAGCTATCGCGTAACGTTGCTCGATCCTCGATTCCATTTTTTTCGTGACTCGGTCGGCGCGCAGAGGTTTACAATAACAGACGTCCTGCCGCTTCCACAGCTTGGAGAGCACTGAGACCGACTCCGCGGCAAAGCTTAGAGTCCCCGTATTGTCCTGTAGTCCTCACATGGTGCAGCCTTCACCTTTTTCGGAATAGGAACTAACACTGATCTCACAGAATCTTCTGGCCAGATTCCTTCCTCATAGATACTACGAATCAGCCCATATAGCCTCTTCCTCCAACATTTTCCTCAGCCTTATAGTTTTTACAAAGGATTGCTGTCCTCCCCTCACAACCTTATTTGATGTCATCTCCCTAAAAGCCCTTTCTATCTCATCATCGAGTATGCCCGGACCTAAGCTACGTCATATTCTTTTTCAATGTCTAACTTTGTTGGCCTGTTCTTTACCATTCAGTTCTTCTATGTATTCCTTCAATCGCTCTTGGATCATTTCTGGTCCAATTAATATTTTTACTGACTCTTCTTTGATTGTTCGCATGGATTTCCCCCCCCCCCCTTACTTCCTGTCAGTGTTTTCGCCTTCCTTTACAATGCACCAATTTCACCCTTCCTCTGTATGCTTTCTAATCTCTTGCTCTGCATCTTCCACCATGCTTCCTTTGCTCTCTTTTTTCTTACCTCAATTCATTATTTAACTCTTAATACTTCCTCCTGCTTGAATCTGTTTTTACAATCCTCCATTCCTTCTATCTTTCCAATCATCTTGGCAGCAATGCATGATTCCTTGTGTGTGTGTGTGTGTGTGTGTGTGTGTGTATGCATACATACATTCTTCCAACTACCTCAGTCTTCAACAGTCCCTTGCCACCAAATGTGCCAAAATCCTTTCCCTTACGATTTTCTCAGCAATTTCAGGTTCCATGGAAGATTAGAATATCCACTGAAGAAGAAGATATCACGTATTCCACAAAAGTTTAACCATTACTAATATTTTTCCATCCAAAAGAGTTTCCTTGGGTGTGAGGGAGTGAGCACTTGGAGCACAGCGCACAGGAAAACTGCTCGAAGATGGGTAATAACTCAGGTAAGCACCCAACGATTGCCAAATGAATGTTTTTAGATTTTGACATCTAGTAGTAAGGGCTGAACACAGTTATCAGCAGTTAAGGACAACCAAACAGTGAGTGACACAACCTTGGAGAGAGGGATGTCGTTCCCCATGGGATTTAAACCACAATGTAACAAGTATTCCATACTGCAGTGAACTGGAGGAAATAATTAAAACTGAGTGAATCGGTATCTGAATAAGGCATCCACATGAAATACTAGGAAGGGTGCATGTCTCTGCAAGTGCAGCCACGTCAAATGAGTCCGCCATCCCCTTCATTGTGGAACCCAAGTTTTCCCTCAGGGCATTCTGGCAAGGGAAGAGATGAAAGCCACTCACCTGAAGTAGTTTGACATTGGCAGGGAAGTCTCCCATCAACAGCTGGTCTCTTAGCAAACTAAACAAGGCAAAGAAGAGAGAAGAAGTATAATAAGCATCCCGCAGCAATAAAAAGAGGTCTTAAATTAACAATAGAATGCAAAGAGTTATAACTCCAAATTTATACAAATTTCCATCACTTGAGAACATAATCTCTTTGACAGTGCACTTGAGTCTCCCTCATCGCCCACCACACTTTTGAACCAGGACAGAACGTTTCTTGCTCATGTCCACCTCTTAATTAAGGAAATTACTGCCTCCTCCAATTAATTCTAGGGTCCTCGCCTTCCCTTGCATTGCATTGGAGGGACACACGGAATTCATTGCTCAAAAATGAACTTCTTCAATTTGGGTGCCATTTTTATTGCAATGATTATTCTCTGGCGTCTGCGAGAGAGTCCAACTTTGAGGTGACATTGAGAGCAAGAGAATTCAACACAGTGAGAACGAGTGATGAGACATTTCTCAAAATTTTGTCGCCATTTCCACTGAACCATAGCAGTTTCTTATTTTCCAACTTCACTTTATCTTCCACAGATATCTTCCCTCTGATTCTGGCTTGTTTCTAAAATTGCTGAGAATAAATCCTATATTTATATTCTCAATGTTCTTCAATGGCTCAGAGGAGGTTCCGAACTTTTAGAATAATATTGCTGATGATTCAAGGGCCTTCATGATTGCATTTAAGAGTCTCTAATACTCCTTTCCTAGAGTTTAGTAGGAGAGCTGCCATTAGCCCGTGCATCACTGTTGCCTGAGCCCAGAAATGCATTGCCTTCCAAAGAGATTTCTTCCAATATGAAGGTTGCAAGTTTAGACAGAACAGGTTCATCTTATTTTGTGGGGACAAATGACGATTTCATTGAATGAATCCTGAGTCTTCTACTTTCACCACTCATTCCCATTCCTTATGGCGAGAAACTGGGGCTATGATCCCAGAGAGAAACACACTTATACACTGCCTATAAAGATATTACTCGCCTATGAGTCTTTACTATATCTTTTAATTTTAAATTTTCTTCATAGTAATAAGCCGCTTCACGGCCAGACAAATGTCTTCCTCCGTCCTCTAAGTTATTTTAGTATCATTTTATCCACTTCACGGTCTTGCTGTCACCCGCTTCCTCAAGCCCAAGTGTAATTTCTCGCTGTGGGAAATGGGCGACCCTCGCCTCCGCTTCCTTTTTGTACCGCTCTATGCTCAGAGTGTGCCGGTGGGCAGTTAGTGCTGTTAGTGACGTACTTTTTTTTTCTTTTTTGTAAAAAGCCATTCCCTGTCGGCTTTCCTTTCTTGTTAGATTAAGAATTCATATTTTATTCCTAGTTTTAAGTTTCACTTTCTCGCAAACCTCACTTCCACCTCAGCCATGTTTCTTTCTTCAATGCCATGCGTGTCTTATGTACAATGACCGGTAAAGGTGGGACTTCACTCACCGGGACGGTTTATACTTGCCTGCTTGGGCAGTCAATGAACTTTTGTGTGATACAACTCCTCGCAACACACAATAGTGGTGGGAAGGGCTCTATTCTCACATGATTTAATACTTTCCCACCACTGCTTCCTCCTTCACACTTTGCTTCGGGGTTTTTCAACACGCAATTTCAAAAGAGTCGGACCACATTATCCGCCTCATGGAGTACAAAGAAAGAAAGGCCTTCCCAT
The DNA here is from genome assembly GCF_022747635.1 of Hetaerina americana. Lineage (NCBI taxonomy): Eukaryota > Metazoa > Arthropoda > Insecta > Odonata > Calopterygidae > Hetaerina > Hetaerina americana. Next base: position 2,438,138 of record NW_027286952.1, on the reverse strand, counting down.
TGGTGGCGCAAAAATACTTCAATGAATGAACTCCACTCCTGGATTCAAATAAAACCCCCCTCTGGGCACCCTCACCTCCGCCGTGAGATGCATGATTTTCTGGGTACCAGATCTTCCTGGGAAACCATAACCGTCACAGCTAGAGGAACTGGACCCCCTTATTACCCTGCATATGTGTGAATTTCACACGCCGTATAGGTCTTAGTACTGGGTGAACTCTACCATCACCTACCAAACCGACCTTCGAGTTGAATACTGTGTTTATGGTTTATTATAACATTAATTCTTATTTTTAAAAAACCGTCATAGCTGTTTGGGTGAATTCTTCTCGGGTCTTCCACTGGGTCAATGGCTCCATAGCTGCCGACGTTTCGATTCCCGACTCGGTCATCATCATCAGGGCTGATTGCCGTTCCGCGGAAAAGCAGAAGCTGACATAGCTGTTGTATGCATTAATATTTAGACTATACGAAAGAAAGACAGCATCATGATAATCCTGTAAAACATGTACCTTTGCTCAGTTTATAATCCACATATCTAAGGTCTGTATCTTTACTTGTATGAAGTTCATGGAACTAGGGGACGACGACCTCTATCTCAAATCCTTCTCAGGAATTACACTTGCGCATTTTATCACATTTTTTTAATGCTGGCCATTTGTTCTGCTGGAGCCTGCAAATGTGAACTTGTACAATCATAACATCTCCACTGCAGAGTTTGTCGCAAACTGCAACGCAAGAGTTAAGTGTTACAACTGTGTGCGGCTGGGCTTACATGATCATTGAGCAGCAAATGTAGATGAGGAACCCAAAGCGCTTCTCATCAGCAAACAAGGAGTCCCAGATGCGCAGCACATCAGGAAGGTGGAATTCTTGCGACAGCAGCAGAGTCAACCACCTGAGCCAGAAGAGAGCAAGTTTGAGAATTTGACAAGGAGATCTTTATCAACATAAAACTAAAATAACCAAGTCTTGCCCACACCTCCAAGTGTTTGTCATTTTCCGTAGTTTAGGTGAGCAGTTATCGCCGCCCCGAGTGACAACAAATCCTAAATCAAATGCAGAGCTTCTTCCTGTACACTAGGCCATTTGGCAGGGCAAGGGAATTAAGGACAGTTTCTCATTTACATGAGACATAAAATGAAGCAACTTGCCAGGCAAGGGACAGTCTGCTTCAGGAACTGTGACATGAGCACGTGCAGTCTGGGTAATTTTGCAGCCAAACTCGTTCCGTGCTTCTAAAACAGAGCGAGACAAAATATCGGCATGCCTTCCAGGTACGGAGACTAGGTGGATGAACAAGGAGGCGGCAGTAAGTATATTCCACGTACCACACCCTCCTCAGCCATTTGCTTAATTCCTAGGATTCTCCACAAGCTACCACTGCATCCTGGAACAATGAATGACCTGCCATGCTATGTTCCGAATCTGCTTTCCTTCAAACACTTCCTCATCCCCCACAGGCGCAACAACCTTAGACGCAGCAACCAAATATAACTCAACACCAAGATCAGTTGTAGCCTGCATAGAAAGGAGGCATTTGGCACACAACATTGTGCGTGGATTATTCAATAAATTCTTGGGAAAAAACAGAAAAACAAATAAATTTAGGGTGGATTTTTTTTATTTTTCAAAAATCCTCCTTCCAGCTTGAGGGACTTCTACAGTAGAGTGTCTTTAATTTTTTTTTTTTTAAGCTGTCAAAAAGTGGGATTTCGGAGGGTCCTCAAAATAAGCATCTTTGCTGGCGATGACTTCCTCGTTCAACATAAATTTGTTTCTGTTGAGCCATTTTTTTAAGTTTGGAAATAAAAAAAGTCACCAGGGACAAAATCTGGTGAATATGGTGGACATTGTTATCATTCGAACTTTGATTAAATAAGTTTCACCATCGAAACTGCATCGGTGTGAATCTCCGCACTGTCTAGATGGAAAACAATTTTTATCTTTGCCAAATGATGATGCTTTTTCTTGATTTCCTTGCTCAGCCAGGGCAATAACAGTGAATGATATTCTGAATTTATTGCTTGACCTAGTTGCAAGTAATCGCTGCAGATAACTCCATGTGTATCCCAAGCACTGTGGCCTTCACCTTGTAGGCTGATTTCACCATCTTCAGAGCCGGACAGCCTTTAGAAATCCACCGCTCCAACTGTTCCTTTGTCTCTGGAGTATATTGTTGTACTCATGTCCCATCCATTGTTATATATTAATGCAGAAATCTGTCAGGATTGTGACATAAAACCAAACCAGCCTCCAAATCAACCAGATTATTGCATTTATTCTCCACTGAGAGCAAACACAGTACCCATTTTTCTGAGATTTTTGTCACACTCAATTTTTCTGCAAAATTGAAAACATTGTACCTTGTGACGCACCTGTGACCTCTGCTACTATTTCACAAACTTTGATTCGTCCATCACTCAAAACAATATCATGCACTTTGTCTAACATTTGGGAGGTAGTCACTTCCACTGGAAGTCCCAAATGTTCATTATTTGTGGATGTACTGCCAAGTTTAAACTCATTTACCATATGGAAAAGTCACAAACGCAGGAGCAGATAACTCCAAAAGCTTAAAAAAAGAAATATCTATTAAAATCTTTGTGCTACACATCATCCTTAACAAGCAAACTACTAGACAAATCTAATAGTATTCCCACAAGTTTACACATCATAAATTAATGTTATCATGTAAGAATATGAATTAAAAATCACAGATAATACAGGATGGAGCAGCATGGACTCCTTGATTTGTTGGGTAAATTGTAAATAAATCAATTTAGATAATTTAAAAAGGCTATTATTCACGAAAACTAAATTCAATGCCATTTTATTTTCATTAGATTTGAAAAAATTATTTCATGGAGGTGATGACTTTCATTAGCAATGCACATGTTGAGTCGTTTAAAAAAAGTTTTTGAAAACTCTTCTCAGCATATTTTTGGTTATTCCAGCGATGACATCTGTAATTGCCTCCTTCAGAGCTCCCAAGGTCCTTGGTCGAACTATGTAAACCTCAGCTTTAAGTTATTTCCAAAGAAAAAATCACATGGGCACGAGAGGGCCATGGAACATCCCCTCGTAAGGAGATCAGGTGGCAGGGAAATTGTTCTTGCAGGATTTGCCGGAGACAACGGGCGGTATGAGCTGTGGCACCATCCTGTTGAAACCAAAAGGCTTCTGAGTCATATTCCTCACCTCTGTTCCATTTTGAGGAGTAAAAAGTACTCACTTTTGCCACTCAGGTGCCCTTAAGAGAAAATCTCAAGTAATTTTGAAGTATTTATTTTTTATATGAACAACTAGTTGACTTGCATCGAGCCCAAATCTTTCCCATAGCGTACGACATGAGTTTCAGGCCCTCAGCCGTGAGAGAGATGGAATACATGTGAATCCCACCTTGGCACTCCCTGCCCCGCACCCAAGGGAGCTTTCTCCCGAGCCTTCCTCACCTGAAGCTATAGTACTGAGGCCTCAGCTCCTGCTGCTGCAGCCGATTCCACACCGGTTGGTCATTTGCCCTCAGCGTCTCCCCGAGCCGCCTCATCATCCCGCTGATCCCACACTCGGCTTCGTCCAGGGATTTGATGAAGAAGTCACGGATCTCACCCATCAGATTAGTGAAACAGAAGAAACAATCAGCTTCAGCATGCTCTGGGGAAAATAATGCAAATCGAAATAGTTCAGCTCAGACAATTCAGAACCAAAAGAAACAAACAAATATTTTTGAAACAACATTAAAGAAGAAGGTTACAGAATCGCTCATCTGGAGATGAAATTAGTTGAGAAGTTTGAATGGCCTACATTCCTGCCCCTTCCTTGCTCTCAATGAAAACCTCTTAAATAAATGTGTGTGTTGCATAAGTGGTCTGTGCAATAAATGCGCAAACTGGTGCAATCTGGTGGCCATGGCGTACACTATATAGCCCCGTGCCCAATAGCCAAGCGCTAATTGCCTATTAACCCAATCAGGAGCCGTGTCTGTGCTTGGTGGATCATCAAGCTGTACGTACAGTGCCAGGTTAGTTTTCCTTGTCCTTGTTTTTACTATTTGTCGAAAGTGGAAATTGACGAAATCACGGAGCGACGAATCAACGTCAAGTGTTTTGGTGAGGTGTGGTAAATGTTATCAAGACATTACTGAAACGTTGACAGCTGTTAACGGTGATAATGCTTGTAGGAAAACGTCCATTTTCTTCAAGTGGATTAAGCATTTTAAAGATGGCCGACAAGATGCCACGGACGATGATGCAAGGCCGGGATGACCTTCGACCCCCTGTGCTGACGACAACAACATTGATCGTGTGCCGTCCCTTGTCCTTACCGATCGTCAAAAAACTGTCCAAAAGATGTCTGATGAACTGACCTCAGGAAAATCAATGATGATTTTAAACAAAGTTGACTCAAGGCGATGGATGGATGGATCATTTACCATGACAATGCACCTGCACATTCAGCATTGATTGTTCGCCAGTTTCTGGCAAAAAATCCAATCGCCATCCTTGATCATCCTCCGTATTCGCCAGATCTCGCCCCCTGTGACTTTTTCCTATTCCCAAAATGCAAAAATGTGATGAGGGGACATCACTGGGAAGATCTGGACACAATAAAGCAAGAAATGATGAGAAAACTAAAATGCCTAACTGCCGAGGACTTCCAAGGATGCTTTAAAAAGTGGAAAAGAAGACGGAATGAGCAACGAATGGGGAGTACTTTGAAGAGGACAAAATCGATGTAGAATAAATTTTGCAAAATAAATGTTATATGGCCTCAGTTCGCGTATTTATTGGAAAGAGAGTTATATAAACCATAAACACAGTAATCAACCCGCAGGTCAGTTTGACAGGCATGGTAGAGTTCACCCAGTACTAAGTCCAATGGGGTGTGAAATTCAAGCATCAGGGTAGATCTTCATTCCCTGGGATGCCAATGGTTATCTAAGAAGTACTAGTGCCTGAAAAATCACACAGCTTGGGTAAAGCTTAGAGTGCCAAGAGGTGTGTACCTGTCAGTATATTTCAGTCAAAAAGTAAGATTTCAGAAGGTTCACTAAGTAGGCATGCTTTGGCGATTACCTCCTCATTTGACCTCAATCGTTTTCTGCCCAGCCACTTCTCTTAAGGTTGGGAAAACAATGTCACTGGGGCCCAAATCTCATAAGTACAGTGGATGTTGTAATAATTCCAACTTTAATGCCATAATTTTTGTCATCAAAACTGCGTAGGTGAGCACCCTGGCATTGTCTTGATGAAAGAGAATTTTTTTCTATGCCATTTCAAAATGTTATTTCTTGATTTCTTTGCTCAAATGTTGCAATAACGATGCATAGTACTACTCTCCATTTATCGCTTCTCTTCAAGCAAGAAATTGATGGAGATAATTCCATGTGAATCCCAACAAATCACGCCATCACCTTGTTGGTCTATTTCACCATCTTCGGAGCCGGATCACCTTCACAAGCCCAATGTTTGGACTTCATTTCTTTCTCAAGTGTAGTGGTGTATCCATGCTTCATCCACAATTATGCATCGACGTAGAAACTCTAACGTGATGCAATGGAAAAGCACCAAACCTACCTCCAAATCGACCACACAATTGCGTTTATTCTCCGCAGAGAGCAAACGCGGCACCCATCTTGCTGAGATGTTTTCACACCAAATTTTTCATACAAAAATGAAAACAGTGCATGTGCCTGGTGACGTGCCAGTGGCTATTTTACGAACTTTCATTCATCGACCACTCAAATTATATGGTCAATTTAGTCAATCATTTCAGAGGAATTTACATCCACTGGATTTCCCAAGTGATCTTCATCACTTGGGGATGTACAGTCAAATTTTAACTCATTACCCAATTGTATATAGTCGCAAACACAGGAGCACATGTTTCATGAACTTCATGAATCATCGTTTCATGAATCTCTTTTAAGGATAAGCCTTTTAAATAGAAGTATTTGTTCATCATACGAAACTAATTTCTTTCCATTTCCATTTTTCAAAACAAAAGTGTGTTACTGCATTCAACTATGAAAGTGAAACTACTTGAAGGATATTGCTGAAATTAAACAGCAGTCTGGAGGGAGATGAGGTTTACTATAAAGTAAATCACTTCCAATACCATAAGCGCGATCTCTTGGAGTTTCTGTGGTATTATTAAAAGACCTACGTAGTTATATTACAATGTACAGTGAAGGGGAGAGAGCCAGCTAGGGTTGGCAATAATAATGAATAATAAGGTAGGAAGAAAAGTAGTTAACATAGAGTAAGTGATTGATAGAATTTTGTCAGTAGAAGTAAAAACTGAACATTAAAACTAAATCATTATCCAGGTATATGTGCCACCAGGTAATCACAGGGATGAAGTAGTCGATTGGATTTATGATCAGTTAGGGGACATTATCTTCAATGGAGGGAAACATTTGATAGTGATGGGGGATTGGGTAGGCGAAGGATGAGATGGTGATGACGTGGGGGACTACAGTTTAGTCACAAGGAATTACCGCGGGAAGAAAGCAATTGAGTTCTGGGGGGGAGACATACGTTAGTCATCACCAACACTTGGTTTACCGCCTCAAAAGGCACATGTATACAGGTAAAATGCCTGGGAAAAGAAATGATCGAACAAAAACAAATGAATATCAGCAAGGCTGTAAGGCAAATCATGAGTGATGAAAGGGAAGTGGGCTCTATAGAGGAAAAACAAGAATACAGTATCACAAAAAATATCGAAAGCTAGTAACAAAACAATAAGAACAGTAAATAAAGAAATGGAAAAGAAAACCATGGATTATGAATGGGATAATTAAAAAGATACTTAGAAGAGAAGGAAATGGAAGCTTATAAACACCGAGTATGGCAGAAGGATATAAGGAGTTAAATAATAAGCTGAGACATTTAACAAATAGAGCAAAAGTGTGGTGGACGGCACAGCACGAGGATATGGAGTGTTTAAAAAGGAAGGGTGAAATCAGTGCACAGTGTAAATAGGTGACAGATTAATAAGAAGGAAAAATTAGAGCAAACTATCAAATAGAATTCAGGAAAAGTATTATTTGGAACAAGATATTTAAAAGAGATGGAAGGAATACATATAAATACTGTATGAATACTGAAAGCAAAAAGATATTTTGCCAGAAATCTTAAATATAGAAAGAAAATACAGGTATAATGCAGAGCAGGGCAAATGATTACTTAGGGGATGATAAGTTTAGGTTCAAGAAGGGGAGGGGCACGCGTGATGCCATTGCGGTAATGAGATCACTAATCGAGAGGAAAATAGAATACAATCAGGACGTATTTGCCTGTTTTGTAGATTTTATACAGGTGTTTTATAGAGTGAACCGGGTAAACAAATGATTATATCGCAGAAAATAGGAATAGATAGGAGGGACACGAGGATAATCAGTAACCTGTACATGCCTCAGACTGCTCAGGTGGGAGTGTGAAATGGATAGTCCAGATGGGCAGTGCTAGGAAGAGGAGTAAGGCAGGGTTGTTCATTATCACCAGTGCTGTTCAACATATATGTGGAGGAAATTATTAAAGAGGCATGAGAAGAACTGGAGACAGGACAAAGTTGGTGCACAATTCATAAAATCAGTTAGGTTTGCGGATGATCAAGCTTTTTTTCTTATATCATAAAGTTTTATTCTTAGGTGAAAAATCAACTCTAAATGACAGCATTTTTTTATTCAGTGATATAGCCATAAAAATTTAATTTTGCTCTTTTTCGAAAGATGGGGATACTATGATTTGCGAGTTATTATATTTGATTAAATAGATTCTGAAAAATAATGTGGCAACCACAATAAGCATCTTCATAATATGCAATGGCTACATTTAACAAATAACATTTTCCAAAAATTCAAAGAAAATTTCTTCCTAGGAATTTCAAATTGAATGTCCATTATTTTTTCATTCAAATCAACTTGCATAAGTAATTCACACTGCTGGTATGAGAATGACCACAACCATTACTAAAAACTGATCGCAATAATTAGTTGCATTGCTTGTTTGTGAGCTGGAAATTCAGTGCAACAGGTGATCCTATGGAGGCAGGAAAAGTGGATGAAGGGGGTATTGACCAGCAGTGGGATTCCAAAGAAACTGCGGGAGATGCCGCAACAGTAACTTTTAACGGAGTCATCCGCTAATGTGCATTTCAATGCAACAATTTCAGAGTGTAAAAATCATTCGCCTTGACTGGGATACGAACCCAGATCCCTCAATATCCGGTCGAGTGCTTTAGCCACTTAAGCTACTGAGACGTCCTCTTAAACTCTGAAATTTTTGGCACGACTACGAATGCCTGTGACATTGTATGCACTCGACCGGATATTGAGGGATCTGGGTTCGTATCCCAGTCAAGGCGAATGATTTTTACACTCTGAAATTGTTGCATTGAAATGCACATTAGCGGATGACTCCGTTAAAAGTTACTGTTGCGGCATCTCCCGCAGTTTCTTTGGAATTTGTCAAAGTGAAAACACCATAAGTGTTTAAAGTTGGCTTTAACCTCGTGGACAGTGGCGCCTCGCGCACGACTACGAATGCATGTGACATTGTATGTACGGTATTTCGTCACAACATCTTGTTCCTTTAAAAGCCCCAAAAATTTCAGAGTTTAAGAGGACGCCTCGGTAGCTTAAGTGGCTAAAGCACTCAACCGGATATTGAGGGATCTGGGTTCGAATCCCAGTCAAGGCGAATGATTTTTACACTCTGAAATTGCAGCAGTGGGATGTTGAAGACTGTAATAGAGGGGAGAATGTTGGGCAAACGAGGAAAGGGCAGGAGCAGGATAGGGATTTTAGACAGGATGAATGGATGAAGGAAGTACTCAGAGATGAAGAGGGACCTGATGCAGACTAGGTTGCTGGATTTTGTGTTTTGTTAGGAGTCACAAAATATTATTTGGTAGTTGTGTTCATCCAAAAACCTACCTTAACCGGTAGATTACCTGATAATAATAATAATTGCTTGTTTAAAAATAGCCATAACCAAAGGTAAAAACCTTTTTCCATCAATGATAAAACTTAAGTACCATATCAACAATTCCCAAAACTTGGTGAAGGTAATAATGCCAAGGTGAGTTGAGACGTGTGCCAGGAAGGTTTGAAGTGGATCAAAGTGGGCAAAAATCATCACCGTGCAAATGCAATACACACCCCTCCACGACGGCTCTGGATCTCGGGCAAAAGTGTAGTAAATTGGTCCAATAATCTCGTTCATTCCTTGCACGTACCCCTGGCCAGGGTTCAATTTGGCGTAGAGGAAAAGAATCCGCTCCACCACCTCCCAGTGAGCCTCACTGCCCTCCGGCATGGGCGCGTAATCCTCCTGCGCTTTCTTCACCGAGAGGGCAATCTGCAGTCAGGAGTGCAAGTGTCAGTGCCAACCCAATTAGTGCTCAACCAGGGTCAACAATCATTGCCAAACAACACTTAGAGAAGAAGAAGCATGCATGCAGTTTGGTCATTCGGGCACACAAGTGCACGTACTGAACAAAACGCAAAGAAAGTATCCAGGTTGACGACAAAACACCTCCCAATGGCTTGCCTATTTGATGATCAGATTGGATCTAAACAAATCAAAGGCCTTTCGGCCGCTGCTTCAAAAGATGGGAGTCAAGTTTCCTTTTGGCTATTCATAAAATGACTTAAGAAGTAGCTCAGATACGATGAAGGCATTGTTCTGCATGCACAGTAATAAGTCTGCGTTTGGCATTACTTTAGTAAGTAGTCTAATACATTTCCAATTGAAAATGTTTGCCTGCCCACTTAAAGTTTTATTTGAGGTCTCTGAAATCCCCATTTTCCATCTCAAGACATTCAATTCTGGTGGTTGCTACGTTGTAGATTATCCTCCCTCCACTTGCCAACCATCACTAAGAGAAACCGAACAAAAGAAAAAATGCAAAGAAGAAAAAAGAGCATCATTATATATTCGTTCAACTTATGGAATTGACTATTCCAAATAATTTTGAGATTTGTATTTTTTTAAAACAAAGCATTGCTAGATTTTAATTGAAACTTTTAACATCTTTACAACTAATTTCCGGTAAATAAACAAATTTAGAAGAATTAGACAAAGCCTTTATCACTAAGAAATGATTCCAAGATGCTGACTATTATGTGTGCATAATAGTAGAGATAATTAAATATCACCCACTGTACATAACTACGCTCTATATCAAATTTTGATGAGCCTTTCCCAAACATCCTTGCTCAACGTCCCCATCCTCAACTCCCTCCTCCTTGTGAAAGCATCTTTGCCTAGCACAATTCTTCTCCTCACGTCCCTACTACTTTTTCATTATTTTGGTGCAAAACACTTCCGAGATACGTAAACTGTTTTACCTGCTCTAATTTCTCCCCTCCTATTTTGATGTTAACCTTAGCTTTTCTCTTTCTGTAAAATTGCAATCGCATACCTTGGTTTAATTTATATTGATTTTCATCCCATATCCACCGCACTGAATTTCCAATTCACTCAGCAATGCTTGCAACGTCTTGGCTGACAAACTAGAGCTTGGTCAGCAGCAAACATATCTGATTTCAGCAATTTCCTACTGACTTTCATTTCTACCGCCAGGTCTTCCCATGCCTCTTTATCATTTCGCTCACATATATGTTGCACAGCAATAGTGATAATGAACAACCCTGCCTTACACCTCTTCCTAACACTGCCCATCCTGACTTTCCATTCCCCACTCGCACCTGAGCAGTTGAAGACATGTACAGGTTGCAGATAAGCCTCCTATCCTTCCCATCTATCCTATTTTCTCCAATATACTCATTAGTTTTTCCCAATTCACTCTATCAAACACTTTTTTGAAATCTAACTCCTGATTTTATTCTATATTCCTCTTGATTATACATATATTACACTTATCTCGTTGTTGTTTTTAGGGGAGGCGACCGACAGCTAAGGTCATTTGCGCCATAGGGGATGGACAGGAAAGGATGAAGGGTGGAGAGAAACCCAGCGTCAGCATTAGCCTACTCTTTACGAAAGGTGCCAAGGGGTCCGCAGTTTAACGTCCCATCCGACGGACGGCGTACTCACTCAAAGTGCCCTCCACAAAGCACCTCAAGTAGGGATCGAGATACCTCTGAAAGCACTTATCTCATTACTGCAATGGCATCACGCGTGCCTCTCCCCTTCCTAAACCCAAACTGATCATCCCCTAAATAATCATTTGCCCTTATCTCTATCCTTTTGTTGATGATCCTGAGATAACTTAAACTGCGTGGGATAATAAACTTATCGTCCTGTAGTCCTCACATGATGTAGCCTTTACCTTTTCCGGAATAGGAACTAACACTGATCTCACAAAGTCTTCCGTCCAGATTCCTTCCCCATAGATACATTGAATCAGTCCATATAGACTATTCCTCCGATATTTTCCTAAACTTTTTAGTAGTTACGAAGGAATGCTGTCTATCTCAATGGCATTTTTTGATTTCATCTCCCTTAATGCCCTTTCTATCTCATCGTCGAGTATGCCTGGACCTAAGCTGTCTTCATCTACGTTATACTCCCTTTCTATGTCTAAGCTTGTTGACCAAAGTTCTTTACCATGCAGTTCTTCAATGTATTCCTTCCATTCCTCTTGGATCTTTCCTATCTCAACTATCATCTTATCCGACTTGTCTCTAACCGTTAGCACAGATCTTCCCTTATTACTTCCTGATAGTGATTTAACCTTGCTGTATAGCGCACCAATTTCACCCTTCCTCTGCAAACTTTCCATATCCTTGCACTGCGTTTTCCACCATGCTTATTTTGCTTTACTTGTTGCCCGTCTCAATTCATTTTTTACCTCTTTGTACTTCATTTTGCCTAACTCTGTGTTTACATTCTTCCATTTTCTTCTCTCATCTATCTTTCTAATCATCCTATCACTGATCCTTGATGGCTTCCTTGTCCTTTTCCCAATAACAGTTATCATAGTTTTTTGTGGCTTTTGATATGCCTTTTCTGATATATTTCCATTTTTCCTTGATAATACTTGGCTCTTTCACCCCTCATTCATGATTTCCTCTGAAGCTTGCTGGTACTCCTTCCATGTCAATCCATTTAATGCTTTGATATTCCATTTCCTAACCCACCACCCCTGCCTTATCTTTTTGAAACAGACACTACACATCACAACAACTAAATTGCTGTTAGATGAATGTTATAACGATGATAATAAATTTTTTAACATACAAATTTCAATAATCTCTCATATGAAATGAACACCAATAAAATGCACTTGTGAGGAAATGGGGTTCTGTTTTCAAATATACAAGCCTTTGGTTGAGCCTCAAAGAATTCATATCAACCTCCTGTCTGATGTTATATTTAGACTTCATTTCATTTTTAACTCCTTTATTTAAAGTTTTTTTCAAAACAAAGGGAATAGAATTGTTGTGTGTATACCATTAAATAGAAGATGATGAATTTAAAAACAAAATAGGGCACAACAAATGGATTTAATTATCAATGGGGAACCATTGAGAATTAAAATGCTTGCCTGCGATTTAAAAGATAGGCAGCAGCAAACACAAACTATTTGGTGATTCAGCCATCATAAATAAAATGATGGAAGAAGTTACGACAGATAAGGGTAGTGAACCACCTCAACAAATGCCTGAAGCTATGGCATTAAATTACAGTTTGGAGCATCAAGACAGCAGCAATTTTAAATGACTGCAGCAATTTCACGTCATATTTTGCATTAAATAAATCAAAAGGAATTTTGTATAAATATCAGGCCAGCAAACATGGGTGTCGTCTTAGAAAAACGTCTGTCATTATATTGGCACACAGGTCCATAGAAACGTGGCGTGACATCTTGAATCATTGATTGAGTGGACAGGTGTGCTTTCACTCGATGGAAAAGAAAAAAATACAATTATCCTTAGCAAAAATTCTGAGAAAAGTTAACTTGGGCTAGAGGCTATTAGAGACCATTTCAAATAATATTTCTGTAGTAAACAAATTATGATATCTGAACTGTAAAAAATTAATGAGAAATTCAATATTGCCAAGGTTATGGGAGTCAAGGCAAAATGGAAAGTAAACACTATCACTTCACCGTAGATATATCATAAGCTTTACTTTAGCATACAAGCCGAATATGTCCTCATTCATGTCTTTTTTATTGTGCATACCTTTTATTAATGATAATACTTGCTATTAATTCACAGATTTAAAAAGCAAATGCATTCTGTGTTTGTTTTTACATTGATTTTTTATCATTTTTCATCATATCTGGGATAATAATAATTATGTTTATTGGTTCCTAAGAGAAATGTTTTGGACATGTACGAAAACGTGTAATACTGATTGCATATATTAACAGACAAACAGAATTCATTGAAATTAAATTCTAAATACAAATGTAAGGTCATAAATAAAGTAAACAGTAAACAGAAGCAGTGGCAGCATACATAAGAATAAAATTATTTATCATCACAGAGAGACATGAATTCATCCATGGTATAGCATTGACATTTGCCCAGGAACTAATAGTTGATATTTAAATGACTGCAAAGTTTCCATTTCCCTTAGTTTTCTAGTATATGCTTTCAGGAATTGCACACCAGCATAGCAATGGTTCTTAGAAAATAGAGCCAAGTTGTGAGCAGTTATCCCTAGCAGATACTAGGTGATGTTAGTATTTGTAAAAATTTGAAGGGATAACTTAGTCTGCAGGATAAAAGGAAGAATATCCTGAATAGGAAATGAATCAGAAAGGGGAAGATTGATTAGAATGTTGGGGGGCACTTCAAATTTCGGCTTGTGATGTTTACTCATAAAATCATTTCTTGCAAAAAACGTGGTCTTTTGGTATACATTTCCCAGTCCAGTTACATTTTTGCGCAGTTACTACATGAAAAAGGGGCCATGCATACAGAAAAGACCATTAATCAGAGAAGACCGCTTCAAGTTAGAAAGGATTAGTCAAACTTCACAAGCTTTCAAATTTTTGCCACAAATGTAATTCTTTGTTTCATTGCCTGATATATTTCTGGGAGAAAAGGGGAAATTATAAAAGCCCCTTAAAGAAGCAATCCAAGCATTCTGCAGCAATGGTTTTATTTTGGAAGGTAATCAATATTTTGAAAACTATAATAGTTTATATTCTTTGAAAACTAAGACAAGAGAGTTTTTATGTGAATATCTTCCGCAGGATGGGAATTAGTCGTTTTGATCCTAAGATGTAAGGTAGAGGACTTATTAGTCGAACATTCCATATAAAAACTTTTCTGAATACCATGTAATAATAATCTTATTTTTTCCTCATTAGTAGGAAAACAAAGTTTGACAGCAAGCCTACACAACACGGGTCAACTGAAAAAATGTTTCAACACATGTATATTGGTACAATAATATAAGCTAGCCTTTAAATATGGTTAAAAAGTTTCTTAAAAAATTATACTTGGGCCTATATTTAGGAAGACTCGGAATATTTTATCGTTTGAGATTTTTTGTACACATAACAGATTTTATGATGCAATATTATGAACAAAATGCATGATGATGCTATTTTCAGAACTGAACTCCGCAATATATATTTTTCAGAATCACCCATTTCTATTTCTTCTGAGAGAGATAAATATCCTCTTCTCCTTTTCTTCCCTGGGGAATACGTTTTTACACACAACAGACTTTGTTACAATTAGGGACCATTTCCGTAGATTACTTTTAACCCTCATTACCTTAAGTAACCCTTCTGTGGAATAAGGCCTTGACATGGTGGAAGAGATTGTGAGTTATATAGAGCCCTAGAGTAGTGCTAGCAGAGACAATGATAATGGCTACTGGTAGGGTCACCCATGGGTAATAAGTCGAGGGATAGGAGCCAAACGAGAGGTAGTACGTCCCACAGTGAGGTGGTTGCAAAGGCATCTGACCCCTGGCTGGGGCTGCCATTTGACTCATGGTGTCACAATAAAAACAATATTCAGCGAGGCAACAGGAAACCACCTCTAGGTCATTGAATGGTAGATATGGATGGACACAAAGAGATGGTCAAACCTTTCAAATACAGAGGAGAAAATTTATTTTATGATTACAAGCCACCATTGAATTGTAAAAGTACGTCTTATTGAATTAAACAACAAGTAACACAGAAATAATAATACTAGAGCATAAAATCAAAACAAATTATAAAATATCTGTATTGCAACCATTGTCTCATACGATTACTACAAACATGTGGGATTTACCATTAAAACATAGGATTGTAGTATGTGTACTGTATATGTAGTATGATGCCTGAGTGCCTCTTTGATTAATAAGTTTATAAGATATGTCATATATTTTATCAGATATATACATAAACACATTTTACAAAAAAAGGACATGTGCATTTAACATATTGTAAGAAATTATAATCAAAAATATTGAATCTCATTCATCATAGAAATAAATTATTCTAATCAAAACTAATTATGCAGAAGAACTTACTTGTAAGAAGACAAATATTAAAGAGGATGATCTATTTGAGCTCTGAAAAGGAAGAGGCACACATGATGCCACAGCAGTGATGAGGTCACCAATAGAGGGGAATAACACAGTTTCAGGTGTAGTGCCGTAGAAATTTTATAAATAGGGATGTTATATTTATGTGGATAATTCTGTACACCTCATTTTTTGTTCTAATCACCCCTTCATAAAGAATATTCTCCATTGGCATAGAAATGTAGATGATGTTTCCTGTGTTTGGACAGGAACAATTAGGCAGTTGGACAGCTTTCTCACCTTTCTAAATTCCTGAGCACTTAATATTTACCAGATTAATAGAAACACATGGATCCCTTAATTTTTTAGATTTAACCATCTCAGTGATAAAAGATAGGTTTGATTTCTCTGTGTTTAGGAAAGAGAGCTACACAGACTTGGTAATTCCTAATAGCTCAAGACACCATGTATCTCAGAAGCTATCAGCCTTTTACTCTATGCTGCATAGGTTATGTTTTATCCCCATGTATCAGGAGAACAAATTAAAGGAACTGAACACTATAAAAAAGATTGCTAAGAGTAATGGCCATAAGGGAAGTTTAATCGACAGACTCTGAAGGGGAAAACTGTCCAGACTAGCCAAGTCAGCCATCTATGACAGTTCCACAGAAGAACAACCTCAGTGGCAAAGATTCCCTTTCTTAGGAAACATTTTATTATAAGTGTAAAGAATCCTGCCAAAGGACAAGGTGAAACCGGCCTTCTACAACACGACTAACCTAAAAAAACCTGCTTTGCCACTCCAGAGATAAATTCAATCCCCTACACAGGAGTGGAGTGCATAAACTGTACTGCGGTGACTGTAACGGGGTTATACATGGGCCAAAGGGGAAGGAGGATAGAGACAAGGGTGAGAGAACAACAGGCCTGCCACAGGAAGAACAATTCCTCATCTCTCTCTACCAAACACCTGAGCGATTGCGGCCATGGGAGTGACTTCTCCCCAGTCATTCTACATGCAGAGAAGGGACGCCGCCTGCATGCACTGGAACAGCTGGGGATTCTACACCATGCCATTTCGTGGAAGGATATTTTAACTAACGAATTTTCACAACCCCCTCGCTCCCAATTGTTATTTCCCACTGACCAGCTCTTCAACTGCCACCTACCAGCCGACCAGCCCATCACCCTACATCAAGTGCCATTAGTTTCTCTCATGGTCCCACAGCCAATCAACATGCCATTAACTGGTAGACCATCCCAAGACATTCCTCTAAAAGAAATAATAATTAATAAAAAGGGCAACACTTCAAAACACTATGATTAATTTAGCTCTAAGATGACTGTTAGAATTGAGGATTTCCCTCCATTCCTTGTACGTATTAGAAACTTACACTATGCAGTAATTAGAATTCAGAGATTGATATTTTGCATACATATCGCAGTATGGCAAAGATCTCAACCATTGCTAAGTCAACTGCATATTCAGCAAAATATTTAATCAGTAACAGAAGCAGCATCTCTTTCAGCAGACAAGAGCCGGAGAGAGTATCCAAGCTCTTTGAATGTCCCTGAAGGGTTGAAATGATGCAGTGGCTCACATACTGGCTTCCCTCCGAGAGGGCCCGGGTTCAAATCCAGGAGACAATGAATATTTTTCAGCGGTATCCCGATCCCTACTTGAGGTGCTTTGTGGGGATCACTTAGAGTGAGTATGACGT
This sequence comes from Hetaerina americana, assembly GCF_022747635.1. Taxonomy (NCBI): domain Eukaryota; kingdom Metazoa; phylum Arthropoda; class Insecta; order Odonata; family Calopterygidae; genus Hetaerina; species Hetaerina americana. Next base: position 2,420,960 of record NW_027286952.1, on the reverse strand, counting down.
CCTTCAGATGGGATGTTAAACTGCCGACCCCTTGGTGCCCTTCGACAAGAGTAGGCTAATGCCGATGCCAGGTTTCTCTCGACCATTCCTTTCCCAAATATCCCTAAGGGTACAAATGACCTTAGCTTTCGGTCGCCTCTCATCAAAATTACTACTACTTTTATGTTACTGCACTCAAATCTGGAATTTGAGTTCAGTGCTCACCATGATATCTGATTTGACACTCCATACGTTACCAAAGTGGTGGTAGTCTACAAAAGTTCAAACTGAGCGAAGAGCAGCATAACAAGGCAATCATTTGGAAGTGTTGTAACTTGTAATTGGAGCTGATTACTGATAAACGATTATGCTCTTCTCAAACTCATCAGTATGAGGAGATCCCTCTGTTGCTGACACCTCATTCGGCTACCACAAGTGGAACAATAACCACCAATATGTGGGCTACTCACAAGATAACCCTCTTAACTGCAACTTCCACTGCATCATTTCCACTTGCATTGATTTCATTCATACATGCATTATATTTTCTAAGCAGGAATGTTCAATTATAAAGCTATATTTTTAAATTGAGCAAACAAATACGCAGCATGTTTTAAGCTAATGAAAACATTTTTACCAATTGTCAATTTTTCTAAAACAGAGGATGAATTTCAGTAAAACTTAGGCAGTAAATGGATAAAGTAAATTAAGAACCTTGAGAAGATAATTCCAAGAGAGAGAAATAATCAATCAACTCGCAGGACAAAATTCTGTTACCTTATAAAATAACCTGGATCTACAGACAAACATCAATTACGATTATGAAAATTAACCATGCACTAATGCTAAAACATACATACGTCACGTGATCTTATACTTACACATTTACAGAACATACATATGCACATACTCACAGCTTAGGTACGAGCATGCATTATTTCATTTTCAACATGGTTTCAGAGTTGATTAAAATGATATCCATATTTGAGTCAAACAGGGTGTCTACTAACTAGAAGTTTCGAAATTCCACTATATTTACAGTATAAATCTCAGGAAAGTTTGAGTAACACATTTAGAAATGATTGCATGAGAAAAATGATAATACTAGGTCAATCAATTTATTAGTCTATCTCTTCTGACAGCCATGATGCACTTTCAGATGAGGACGTCTCATTCCCGCTCAAACAGACGAATTGCAACATGTTTACTCATTAACAATACAAGGTGGCATCTTGAACTTTTCAGAATCTAAATGATCTATGTATACGTCACAGTATTTCTCAGATTTGTCCATTAGTACTTTGCCAAAAATTAAGAAACAACACATAAAGGCTATTGCAGAAAGGCAATGCAAAGCAAAGCGTGCAATTTTTGGCGACAGAGTGCTGGCTGCCATCCTGAGGCGAAAAGGTCAGGCATCTGGGTGGTGCTCCTTGTACCAATGAGGGCAGAGAAATGCTTCACTTTTGGCATTTAACCAGGATTAAAATGGAACTTTGGTGATAGAAGAACCGTGAGAGAGGGAGGAAGATGACCGACTGAACCGCAGGTTGGGAGTGGCATAGACGAGGAGAGCATCAGAAATTCACCCTCCCCTTCATAACTTACAAAGTAAAAAAAATATTAACAAAAATGCATAATTATATTTGAAGGGTGCTTCATCTTTTTTTTTCCTAATATGGCATTCAAAACTTGAGTATCAGCAGATTAAGTATTTCCAATACCAGTAGACACCTTGTAAAAACAGCTCTATTGGGTATACATTTATATTTTATTCTTGAGAACTTTTGATAAAGGTTTCATTACCTCCACTTAAAAGTTTAATTCATTAAGAATACCACTGCTTTACAATTATAACCGATTTTTTTTAAAAATGCGACAAAAAAACAGTAAATTACCAAAGACCATATATTACAAATAAAACACTGCATGCAAATACATACCTGCTACTAGATGAACAAATGCAAGAAAAAAGTAGAAATTCAAATATAATTAACAATGTAAGGATATAAAAAGTATCACAAAAATATTTGAAACAGTTTTCACCTCAGCAATATGCAAGTTAAAGTCAGCAAGAAATAACTTTATTGGCACTGAAAACAAAGAAAATGAACTGCTTGCCTTGGTCACGCCTATCCCCTTGCGCTCCACATTGGCCGACTTCAGTATTGTGTGCTGGACGCGCTTGTGCAGTCTCTTTATGCCACTACTTTGCACAACTTCCTCGCAGGGGAAGTCAGTGGCTTGCTGGAAAAATGATATATCCGGACATAGGCGCCTGCAAAATATCGAAATAACACAAGACAAAAATAAATAATTCTGATTTTTTCACATAAAAACCAAGAAATAGCTGAAAGCACAAACCTGACATCCTTGTCTATCTGCAGTAGGACCTCATTGTCTTTGAAAAATGCTTGCCATTGGCTGTCAGGGTTCAGGTTCAGGGGATGGTCAGCAAAAGTGACATCCACGCGATTGCCGTCATTCTCCTGACAGCTCCCAGGGGTAATTATCATTTCTTCTGGAATGCAAAGTTAACAATTTTTACTCACCAATAACTTTTTACTCAATAAATCTCTCACACCAGGGTGGCGGGGAGAATGTACAGGGAGTTTAATAATAATAAACTGTCAAGAAAAAAAAAGTAGGGCCAAGGAAATGCAATGCAAGGAGAACTGAGAGTAAGGAGAAATTTCAACGACCGGAATAAAAATTGAAGCACTAAATAAATAAATAGGCAAGAGAATGGTCAGGATGAAACAAGAGAAGAACCATGTAGATCATAATAGAAAAGACATTAAAGTGATTCAGGCAAGATGGCAAGAACAGATGAAATGAGTTCATGGTAAAGAGATAAGGCCAGCCAACTTGGAGAAAGTAAAGAAAGCAACACAGATGAGGCTAGTTTGTGGCCAGAACAACTAGACAGCAAGATAAGATTAGTACTATGGGAATATAGCCAAATAAGGCTGTTAAAGAATAGATAATATGCCCACAAAATTACTAAATAGTTCGGAAATTTTGGAAGGAGGTGGTTATTGGACTCCTTTATAAGTAAAAAAAAACTTGGCTTGAAGACTTGATTGCATCACTTTTGATACCTTCATTTGGAGGCTACACTAGAGAGAACTAAAGGAAAAATGTTATATTTCGCATACAGCAACAATACTTTGGAGAATAATCATTTAAAGACAAAATAATAGCAAAAATACATCCCTATGTGATGATCAGTTTGGTTCAGAAAGGAGAGGGGATGAATACTTTACTTCTGCTCCTGCATTATTTCATATCATTGATCCTATTGCTCTACTGAGGTCACAGGTAGAAAGAAACAATAATGATTAGGATGTCTTTGCATGCTTCATAGGCTTCAAAAAGGTGCTTGACAGTGTGGAGTGGACAATGTCAGCAGAAGTGTTATGGAATACAGGCCTCTTGAGGAACCTCTGCACATGAGTAGACTTGAGGATTATGTGGTTCAATCAAAATGTTATATGAATAAAATGGCAAAAGGAAGGGCAGTAGAGGTACCCGTAAGGCAGCCATGGGAAAGGGAGTGAGATAAGTAGGTCCATTATCAATGGAGGTTTTATTAACATAAATCCTAAGGAAATATGTAGGGTGGCTTCGGAAGGGCTTGAATTAGAAATGAACGGTGGGCAGAGAGATTTTAAGGCACTTAGGTTTGCAGATGATCAAGCAATACTTAGCAGAGAGATTGCAGTTACTGAGTGCTTTAGAGAAGCAATATGCATGCAATTGGGACAAACCACAAGCAAATATATTGCCAATATAATTAAAATAGACCATCGACCAAATTTGTAAAATAGGAACAAAATCGGACATTACACCCAATTAATACTAAATTATGTTCCAAGTCCATATTCCCTCCTAGTAAACTGTGCTAATTAATCATGGTCCTTAAATTTGTTCCAAACCATAATATAGCCTAAGTCCTCTGTCTCTCACAACTCTTCTGGTTTCCCCACCTGGTCGTTCCTTATTCCTATACCGTAGTCCCCCACCTCCCTTCCTTTGCCTACCGTCACATTCCAATCCCCCATCACTATCAAATGTTTCCTTTCAGGAACGACCGTGATTATACAGGGTCCAATATAATAATATAATGCACATTCTCTGGGAAAAATATATCTATTGATCATACTGATGTAGTAAATGCTTAAAATTCTTCAAAATCCTCTTCCCCTACATCCATACACTTGCAGAGACGTGTCCGCCATACATGGAAGGCACCCTGATACTCCTCAAGACGGGTATGTATCTCAGGAACGTGGAGTAACATGCTTTTGGATGATTCTCATGGTCTATCAATGCTTTCCTTTCAGCTCTCTCTTCAGTGGGGGAAACAATAAAAAAGTCAAACCGAGTCAAGTTGCAACTATTAGGGGGCTGGGGGCATGTGGTGTGCACCTGGGCACTCCATTGTGCCATGCTATCAAGTCGAAAAACACACTTCACCCAGAGGCACGTCTTTCCGCTCAGAGTACACTGGTAAGTGGCTCCATTGGAAGGGCAGACCCCCCACCACATTTCCTGACCAGTTTCACCTCGCTACCATGGATAGTCGCATCACTATAAAATCACGAGCATTACTTTCATGGTGGTTCATGTATCTTCTAACTGATTGCATACCCTATTGACTTCTTCCACCCTACGATGGCATGTACACTCAAACAATGACCGAGTTCGTTGCTTCACCTTTCCCTGTACTGATACTGCCTCTACTAAAATATTCTATCACTCCCTCCCTCCATACATACAATTCTTCTTCTTACCTTTTTTTTCAATATTATTTCCACCCCTAACTCACTCTCTTCCCTTCCACTGTATATTACTCTTAAACTATCGCTCCAGTAATCCCAGCTATTCTTCCATCTCATCTTGCACAGCCCTAAAACACCTACATTTCATCCCTCTATCTCTCACCTTATATTTTTTTATTTCCCTGCCCTCATCATCATCCTAACATTCCAAGACTCTTAAGATATGCAATTTCTTCAGCTCTCTTCTGCCTGCTGAATTGCTCTTGATTTCACTTTGCAAGGATTTTGTGAGATGAAGTCCGTGAAAGCCTTGCCTCTACCGCTGCGGAATCCCATAATTACCTCATACTTGGGTCTTTCAAGAATTACCTAGAAAATCTAAGAGATGGCACCTGTATTATTTGAACAGGATTGCTATTTGCAAGCCTTATCTCTCGCTGGATTGCCGCTTGAGTTTATTCATCATGCCCTTCAAGTGGTTTCACTTTCATAGAAAATGAAGCAAAAAACTTTTGTTTGGAAAAATGGAAATGGAAAGATATGTGTTTTGCATGGTGATTAAACACTTCTATTAAAAAGGCTTAACCATGAAAAAGATCAAAACCGAGTTGCATGAAGTTCACGGCACATCTGCTCCTGTGTTTGCGACTATTTACAATTGGGTAATGAGTTTAAAGGAGGCTGCACATTCTACCAATGATGAACATCACTTGCGAAATCCAAAGGATGTGACTTCCTCTGAAATGACTGACAAAATCTACTTTATGGTTATGATGAATGAACGCTCGTGAAATTGTTTACTCTACAGGCATATCACAAGATATATATAGATATATAAGCACTGTTTTCATTTTGCAACGAAAAATCGGGAGTGAAAAAACCTTGGCAAGATGGGTGTTGCGTTTGCTCTTGATGGAGAATAAATACAATTGTGTGATCCATTTGGAGGCTGGTTAAGTGCTTTTCCGTCATATTACAGAAGAGTTTCTACACCGATACATAACTGTGGACAAAACGTGGACACACTACTACACTCCAGAGACAAAGGAACAGTCAAAACAATGGGTTTTCAAAGGTGATCAGGCTAGGATGAAGGGGTAGACACTGCAAAATTGGCTCACAAACCAATTGTTTGGGATGCACATTGAATCATTTATATTTTTTTGTGCAAAAAGGACAAATAATAAATAAAGATCATCATGTCTCATTAATGCATCATAACTTGAGCAAATAAATCAAGAAAAACTCTCACTCGGCAGAGAAAAAAAATTCTCCTCCATCAAGACAATGTATGGGTGCATACACCCTTAAGAGTTTCGATGGCAAAAATTGTGGACTTTAAGTTCAAATCATTATATTATTCACTGTATTCACCAGATTCGGCCTGCAGTGACATTTTTTTCTTCCAAAATTGAAAAAAATACTTGATCGGAAACGATTCACATCAAAAGAGGAGGTCACTGCCAACAAAGATACCTATTTTGAGAGGATCTTCTGAAATCTTACCCTTTGGATGGCTTACAAAAAGTTAGAGAAATGATGGGAAAAGTGTAGCGAGCTAATAGAAAAATCTGTTGAAAAATAATTTGTTTTTCTATTTTTCCTGTGGATTTATTCAATGGCCTATGTAAGAGTTGATTTTTTGGGAACCACATCACTGACCAGAGATTTCATTTGTAAAACAGAGCCATTCAAAGGAGTGGTCATGGCTTAGAGTGGCTGGCCGTGTGAAGATCAGTCAACCATTCAGCATGGAGGAAATACAGATAGAAGGCAAAGGTATGTTTATCTTTACAGTACCAAACCTTCAAATCCAAATTTTCGAGGCCATTTTCACTGCATGACGCAATGCTGCAGAGGATGCTTTCAACTTAAGGGTCACATTTAACTTTAAACAACTCCAGTATGGATTAATTAAATAAAGAATACAATGTATCTTTCCACTGTCCTTGATGCACACACATTGATATGATACAATGTATTCTTCATTCAATTAACATGAATTTCCACAAAGTTGAGCGGGGGAACAACTGAACTCCAGTATGTTCTACGCCAGTTTGCAAAATTTTCCTGAGAGACCTGGGCATTATCTATCCTTGTACCCTATGCTCACATTCTGAATAAGTTTCAAAGTTTCTGAAATGCCACCCTACAACACCTAACTTTCATTCTATGTCACAGACTTATATGTTTACCCTTATCTGTTACAAAGTTCAGAACTTAAAGCTATTTTATTATTTCTTTCAAAACTCAATAGATAAGCATGAGCTCATCTTTGATCTAAAATATTTATTAAATCAGCCATTAAAAAATAGCATGCTTCACCCTCTTTATTGCCACCTCAAAGCAAATGCAATTTTTATTACCAATGTCCCACAGACTGACAAGGAAGTTTCCTATGGACAAATATAGTTCTATCATTCATAACTGTGGATATAACTGAAATGCAGTGTGACTCCTGGGCTAAGTGTTATATGTTTAGACAGCAAGAGACTTGACCACAAGAATAAAAAAACATACGAAGTACTGGGAACCTAATGACATCTCATCATGCCTCCAAGCTGAACACCATCACATTCAGACATCAAATCCACCTAACTTTGATGCTATGATTCTTCACCTTGAGGGAAATGGCCCATGATTGGACACTTCAACTAATCTTTACTAATTAACCTACTTTTTGTGAACCATTCTCCCCTACTTGCTGCTCCATTCCCAAATACTGAACCTATCCCACCCCTTCTGTGCTACCCTCGCTTTCCTCATTTCCATTTGGCAACGCAGGTTAACCCTCTGCACAGTGGCATATCTCCACCCGCAGTCACACTCCACTCAACCCCTTCTTCTCCCCAACCCTCCTCCCTGCTTTTTCCATCCATATATACCCCGTTTCGCTCAGTTTTTCTCGTCTTTTTTGTTAAGAAATAGTCTAAGAACAATCTCATTTTTCGGTCTTTCCATTGGATTATTTAAAAAGAATATAACATAACAGGAAATTAGAAACATCCAAACCCTAGGTGGAGGAAAACCCACCTAGGTGGGACTCGAACCCGTGCCCTCTGGGTTGGCAGGTGAGGACACTACCCCATTACCACTGTGGGCTGGCAAGTTGGCTCTGTGAGTTGATGTGGGGGTCATTTATTTAAGGACAGAGGATGTGAGTTATTTTGTGGAAAGTTCTGCTGTGATTTTGTTCTTCTTTTGCTTTATTTAAATTATGAATCCCTTCAGAGTGATTAAGCCACAAACTGATGTGATTAATGTTGTTTTGAGTTTTTCCACTCATTACAATTATTTTACTGATGAATTAGAATTTACAGATTATCATTTGGTTGTGATGGAAACATACTTACCTCATGCAAAAGCATGCAATAGTTGTTTGTAGAATGTAGAGAACTTCAAATGAGGAGTGGTGTCAAAGTTCTTATTAGGATTTTTTGTGCCATCAAGTACCTAGTTTGTTTCTTTTTGGTTTGATCTCTGGTGATTGCTATCCAATTTTTTTTGATTTCATCCTTATTTTCACCAACTGTTTCCTTCATTCACATGCGTGAATAATCAAGTATTGCCAGTTATTCCAGCCAACCCTTTTTAGGAATTTAACAATTTCCAACATTTGTGGTTTCATTAGAAGTTGTCAGGCTCAACCTCGTGATATTGGCATCTTATGGATTAAAAAAATCAGAATTTTCTAACGCCTTATTTGAGTTTCAACTTTGACTATTGTTTTCTTTCAACAATAGTATATGAACTAGTAGTTTTGGTGAGTTTATGAACCACTGCTGATATAAGCAATCAATATCCTAACACTGTTTATAACTGCCTTTTAGATCAAGCAAGATGTAGTACCTCTCCATATTAGAGCAATAATACTTACTTATGGGCGTCAATTTTGGGGATAACATTTGACACAATACTAATGGAATTAGGGTGCCAATCTAACCTAGTCAAGGTTAATGACCCCTTTTTAATAGCAGTAGGCACTTACATATTTTGGCTGGTATATGATAAAGGTTACGACGGTGACAATTAAATCAATCATTGAGCAGTGAAATGAATTACATGTACATGTTTAATTACCTTAAAAACTAAATGCCTGGATATGATAATATACGTGAATTAATAGCATATTGGGAGTGGTTAAGGAAGGAAGTTTCATGAATATCTACGTCGGTAGCGATATTTTGGCGAAATTGACACCAAATGTGTTGGCACTGTTTACGGTTTAATCATGAAACGAGAATACTTTACCTATGAACTGCTTGTACAAAATCCTCTTTCTCGCCAAAGTTTCACTCCAAGTTTTACGGCTGGTAGGTAAATAATTCAGAAGTAATTTCCAACAAAGTGCTCTTCTACCTTGTTCGTCTGGAATCCCTGGGTAAATCCAAATGCATGAAGCAAATCAGTCAAACTACAATAATGCATTCCGATGGATTTTTGATTCCAGCGATAACAGTAATCGATGTATTTTGCACATGAATCTCAAATGAAAAAACACAAAGAATCCTCATACAATCGCCAACGTTATGGTGTTTCAACTGAGAAGTTTCGAGCAACAAAGGTAGGCGTTTCTCGCCTAGTTTCTATCGACGTACCATTAAAGCATAACTGCTTAAGCCTCTTCATATCTATTTCATCCGATTCTAGGGCATCATCTAACTCTCTCAATCTGGAAACAACATTATTGCAAGTTAATCAGTTAGCAACAAATAATGGTTTTTTTTCAAGTAGAGTATAGTAGTGTACCTCGTCCTGTAAGCCGCCATCACTGTCAACGCATGCGCATTGAGTATCACGAGTATAGTAAATGGCAGAACATCTGCTGGGAAGAAATCATTTCCTGGTGAGTGTATAATTGAAGATCTTTATTGGAGAAATAGTAAATATCTGTTGTTTCTATTCCAGCAGTGCATCGCTTCAGTGTTTCCACCCCGAAAAAATTCAATTTAGATGACAATCACCAACTGAGTGCTTTCGTAGTCGTAGTAGATCAATTTCGCACTTTAAAATACGCACTTGTACTCAGTATTTAACACTAATTTGTGCGTAAATGTTAACGGATAAAATTATTTACCTTTAGTGTAAATTTTCGATTTGATGTGTGCCAATTCGTTAAATCTTAACGTAATGATACGTGTAGGGACTTCGTACAACAATATTGGATTTTATCTCTTAATCACAGATGATATTACATTGTATAACAGTATATATGGTGGCTGCGCATGTAAATTGGGTGCATCAATAAGAATTTGTTTTTATGTTCTTTTTCAGGTAAACTGGATGTAATTTCCAGTTCCTATGACAATGTTGTCTTTCCAGGCAGTGAGCAAAGATAGTGCTCCTGAATCTTTATTAGATCTGTGCTTTAAGTATGTAGTAAGTCATTTAGAAACAATATGCTACGTGGATCCTGACACAAAAGATAGAAGACTGAAAGATGGTTTGACACTACCAAGTGAAATTTGTGAAAAACTCTTAGAGGTTTATCAACAGTCGGGCCATAGTTTGGAAGACAAATTTGTGAAAATATTTGAAAATACACAAACAACCAGGCTTAGAAGAGTTCATTTAAGGAATGCAAATATTACAGACCATGGACTGTGCATATTGCTGCGCCATAAGCTGATGGAATTAGATTTATCGAATTGTGTCTTCATTACTAAACGTTCTCTCTGGCATATTAATGAATTCGGTGATAGTTTATTGTCCTTAGTAATTGGACCAGCAGTAAATATGCTGCAAGATACACTCCACCATGATTCGACGGAAGAGTTGGGTGAGACTTCATCATCGCCTTTTTTCAAGAGGGGATTTATAATTAGAGCGCCTAACCTTCGTCGGCTGGCAGTGAGAAATTTAAATGTCCAAGTTGAAGTGTGGTTCTTCCGCCTGCTGGTTCAATCCTTGAAGAATTTAACACACCTTGACCTGTCTGGAAGTTATGGCTTGGATAATTTGTCATATCTTTGTAGATTAAATAATCTAACTTCATTAGTTTTGCACAATGTACGACGATTGCAAGAAACCATTGGGTCTATATGTCTGTTGGAAAAGTTACGGTGAGGGTACTACCATATTTAACATTTTTATTACTTGTTTGACGTTTCATGACGGCTTAATCTTTTCTACCTTTGACATGTAAGGCACCTGGATGTATCTCAGTCCAATGAGAAACATGGAACTTTCATGAATGAGAATCAAACATTGGCTATGTTGGTAGAAAGCTTACCATTACTGTCTTCTCTGGATATTTCCGGAACCAATTTGGCTGGAACTGGTGAGTTAAAGGAATATTTTAGTTGCATAAGGTTGCCTTTTTCCTTAAGGATTTTAGCTGAAATTCCATTGTTATGTATGTGAAAATTGTGATGCCTAACATTTGTTTGGCCACTCAGCGGTTTCACCTTCTAAGAGAGCCCGAATTTTTGCTTGTGCATTCATTTTTTTAATGTATACATGACGTCCTATATAACAATATTTTATTTACTAGGTTCATGTTCATTTTTAATGACGAGTTTACTGCCGTTATGATGGATCATAAGTTTATTCTATGTAGGGTTAATTTCGATTTTTTTCGGTTCTATTTAGAGTTATTGCTATATTTCAAGCAAATTGCCTTAGTTGATGCATTTTGTTGTTGACCATGATCATTCAGTGGACTCGGTGCTTCTTATATTCAACATTAATACCCTATAAATTCCAATGGTTTCTAAAAGATAGGATGTTTGCCCTTTTTGGAGGAGAACAATTCAGATGAGGTTTTTCTATCTACGTTTGTTTGAAGAATTACCCAGCTATTTGGAAATTAAAGTGCTTTGTTGTTTCACTGGTGGATATGTCATACAATTCATTTCATCCTTCACCCAATTTGGCATTAGTTTCTAGATTATTGTCCTATATTGGAAGTTGTGTGCTCTGAATGTTAATTGTTGTCGTTTATGTTTGTTGGAATTTCCATTTTTATTAAAAGGGCAAATTATATGTTGATAATGTGTGAAGAAACACCTTTGGATAGACATATATACATGTATATGTGTGTAAAAAAATATACATACATATATATATATACATATATATATATATATATATATATATATATATATATATATATATATATATATATATATATATATATATATAAATAATTGATTAAATAATTTGTGACCCCTGGAAAAACACAACATCCTATTCTATATCAGGTCAACACAAACAAAACACAAAATCCATCATCCTACTCTATATCAGGTCCCTCTTCATCTCTGAGTACTTTCTTCCTCCCTTCATCCCGTCCAACATCCCTATCCTGTTCCTTCCCTTTCCTCTTTTGCCCAACATTCTACCCTCTATCACAGTCTTCAACATCCCACTGCCGGTCAACACCCCCTTCATCCACTTTTCCTGCCTCCATAGGATTTCTCCCAACAAACCCCTCTCTTCGCAAGCCATACCAAGTACTTCCTCATTTGTTTTCTTCTCGGTCCATTTCACCTTCTCCATTCTTCTCCACACCCACATTTCA